>NC_133510.1:55823636-56126666 GCF_049354715.1 Callithrix jacchus | reverse complement strand
GGACAATGTTTGGGTATTGTGGGAAACCCGGTGAGAGAAGCAGGAAGACATCTGGTTTACCTGCTCTTTACTAAACCAACTGACTCTCCTCAAGAAAACCCGTTCCAATTTGTCTTAGAGTAAGTCCCTTTATCCTTACTGTACTTACTGATGATATAAGTTCAGCACAGGTAGTTCAAGATGATCAGGAATTCAACTAAAGACTTGGAATAGTGGGAGCATGAGAAAGTCACGAAATTCCTCCCACAGATAGTAATTATAAAAATCAAGCAAGAGTATTTAAAACAATAAGTCGAAAGACCTGGAAAATACCCTAACTCGTATACAAAAATATTTGTTTAATTAAAAAAAGGCAGGAGAGAAAAATGAGATAAAACAAATTGAAAACAATTTTTTAAATGGCAGACCAAATCCAGTCATTTCAATAATCACCTTAACTGTGAATGGACTGTGTACTTCAAAAATAGAGAGTGCCAGACTGGATAAAATAAAGTTACATTTTAAATATGCATAACCAGATTTAACCAGGTAAAAGGAGGCTGATCATAGTGACTCACGCCTGCAATCCCAGCACTTTGGGAGGCTGAGGCGGGCAGATCACTGGAGATCAGGAGTTTGAGACCAGCCTGGCCAACATGGTGAAATTTCATCTCTACTGAAAATACAAAAATTAGCTGGACATGGTGGTACATGCCTGTAGTCCTTGGGAGCTGAGGCAGGAGAATCCCTTGGGAGGCTACTTGGGAGGCTGAGGCAGGAGAATCGCTTGAACCTGGGAGGTGGAGGTTACAGTAAGCCCAGATCGCTCCACTGCATTTCAGCCTGGGTGACAGAGTGAGACTTTGTCTCAAAAAAAAGAAAAAAGTAATTAAAAGAATAGAAGAATATATACCACGTACAAAAATTATAAGAAAACTAAAATAATTACATTAATATTATATATAAAATATGTATTAAGACAAAGAATATTCTAGAGACAAAGAGATGTATTGTGTAATTAAAGGAATGCATTTATCAGGAAGATATGAAAATTATAAATTTATATTTTTCTAGTGACAGAGTACCAAAATGCCCAGAGAACCAAAAAGAAAAATAGACAAACCCACAACTATAGTTTGAGATTTCAATACTTTTTTCTCAAAAATTTATGGAAATAGATAGAAGACAGTAATATATAGACTTGAACAATACTAGCAACCAACTGGATTTAATTGATCTTTATAGGACACTTCATCTGAGGTCTGGTGAATATACATTATTTTCAAGTTTACATGTAGTGTTCACGAAAATAAACCGTATTATACGACATAAAATAAGTGTCAATAAATTTAAAGGATCTAAATCATATAGCATACATTCTCTGACTATATGAAATTAGAACTCAATAACACAGCTATGTGAAAAATCCCTAAGCATTTGAAAATTAAAGACTATAATTCTAAATAGCCCATAGGTAGAAAAAGAAATCACTAGGAAAACTAAAGATATTTTTTAACTGAAAGAAAATAAAAATACAACATGTCAAAATTAATAAGATACATCTAAGGAGGTGCTTAGAGAAAAACGTATAGCTTTAAATGCATATATTAGAAAAATCAGAAAGCTACCATCAATGACCAAAGCTTCCACTTTAAGAAGCTAGGAAATAAAGGAGTAAAAAATAACAAAAATTGAAGGAAAACACAATAAATGAATAAAGATAAGAATAGATATGAATGAAATATAAAATGACCAAGAAAAAAGTCAATGAAACAAAAACCTAGTGCTCTGAAAAGAAAAATAAAATGTGTAAATCTTTAGCCATATTGATCAATAAATAAAAAGAGACACAGATTTCCAATATTAGGAATAAAAGACATGGTATCACTATAGACTTTACAGCTATCAGAAGGGTAATAAGCTAATATGGGAACATTTTTATGCAAATTAACTTGACAACATAGATAAAAATGACTGGAACATTTAGTAATATGTAAAATAGAAGTGGCAAGAAGGGACATCTGTGCCTTGTTCCTGATTTTAGAGCAGGAGTCCCCAACCTGCAAGCCATGGACTGGTATAGGTCCATGACCTCTTAGGAACCTGGCTGCACAGCCAGAAGTGAGTATTTACGGCCATTCTCTACTGTTCACATTACCTAACCTGAGCTCTACCTTCTGTCAGATCAGTGGCAGCATTAGATTCTCATAGGAGCACAAACCCCATTGTGAACTGTGCATTTGAGGGATCTAGGTTGCATACTTCTTATGAAAATCTAATGTCTGATGATATGTCACTGTTCCCCAGATGGAACTGTCTGGTTACATGTCCCCGGATGTTCCCCAGATGGAACCATCTGGTTGCAGAAAAACAAGCTCAGGGATCCTACTGATTCTACATTATGGTGAGTTGTATAATTATTTCATAACATATTACAATGTAATAATAATGGAAATAGGGTACACTATAAATGTAATGTGCTTGAATCACCCTAAAACCATCCCTTTTGCCCTGGTCCTAGGAAAAATTGTGTTCCATGAAACCAGTGCCTGGTGCCAAAATGGTTGGGGACCCCTGTTTTAAAGGATCAAGAACTAGTGAGTTCACCATTAAGTATGAATTTAGCTGTGGCCTTTTATATATGGCCCTTAATGTGTTGAAGCATGTTTCTTCTTTACCTAATTTTTTGAGACTTTTTCTCATAAAAGGAAGTCGAATTTTGTCAAACACTTTTTCTGTCTATTGAAATTATCATGTGATTTTATCTTTTACTCTTTAATGTGCTGTATCACAATAGTTGATTTTTATATGTTGAGCTATCCTGCGTCTTAGCTATTAATTCCACCTGATCATGATGTATTAACTTTTCAATGTGCTATTGACTTCAGTTTGCTACTGTTTTATTGAGAATTTCTCATCTATGTTCATCAGGGATATTGGTCTGTAGTTTTCATTTCTTCTGATATCTTTGTTTGGCTTTGGCATCAGAGTAATGCTGGCCTTATAAAATGAGCCTGGAAGTGTTCCCCCCTTCTTAAATTTTCTGAAAATGTTTGAGAAGACTTGACGTTAATCTTCTTTAAATGTTTGCTAGAATCCACATGTAAATGCATCTGGTCCTGAGTTTTCTATTGTTGAGAAATTGTTGATTACTGATTAAATGTCCATTCTAGTGCAGATGTGTTCAGACTTTCTATTTATTCATGATTAAGTCTTGGTAGGTTGTATGTTTCCAGGAATTGTTTGTTTCTTCTAGGTTATCCAGTTTATTGGTACATAATTGTTCATAGTAGTCTCTATGATCCTTTTTTTAGTGTAGTCTCAGTTGAAATGTCTTTTCTTTATTTGTGACTTGAGCCTTTTCTCTTTTTTCTTAATTAGTTTAAAAATTTGTCAAATTCCTTTTTCAAAAAATCAACTCTTCCCTTTAATTTTTTTGTTTTTCTTTTTTCTATTTTGTTTGTGCCCTAATCATTGTTTCCTTTTTCCTGTTAACTTTGCACTTAGTTTGTTCTTCCTTTCTGTCTCTTTGAAGTGTAAAAGTTGTTGAATTAAGAGCTTTCTTTTTCTTTTAATCTAGGTATTTGTCACTATAAATTCCTCTCTTAGAACTTCTTGTGCTATATCTCATAAGATTTGTTACATTATGTTTTTGTTTTCATTTGTCTCAAGATATTTTCTAATTTTTTTTGTTATTTCTTTTTTGACCTAATGGTTGGTTAAACATGGGTTAATTTCCACATATTTTAGAATTTTTCAGTTTTTTCTCTGCTATTGAATTTTAGCTTCACTTAATTGTGGTTAGTAAAGATACTTGTTATGATTTCAATCTTCTTATTTTTGTTAAGACTTATTTTGTGACCTAACATGTGCTAGATCTATCCTAGAAAAAGGTTGAAATGCATTTGAAAAAAGTGTGTAGTCTGCTGTTTTTGGACGAACTGTTCTGCATATGACTGTTAGGTCTATTTGGTTAATACTATTGTTCAAATCCTCTGTTTCTTTATTAGTCTTCTGTCTGGTTATTCTATTCATTATTGAAAGTGTGGTATTTAGGTCTCTTACTATTATTGTAAGGTTGTCTATTTCTCCCTTCAGTTACTTTAATGTTTGCTTTTTATATATAGTCTGATATTGAGTGCATATATATATTCATACTTGTTATTTTTTTCCTGGTGGGTGGGCTTATTTATTATTACATAATGCTCTTCTTTGTATCTTGTGACAATTATCACTTAAAGTCTATTTTTTTCTGATATAAGTGCAGCCACCCATTCTCTCATTTGGTTGCCATTTTCATGGAATACAGTATACTGTGTTTGTCTACATATTTATTGTTACAAGCCAATTTTATATTTTCTTATATTATCATTTGCTGTTTAACATTTTTAATTTCATCTTTGAGAATTCCTTTAACATGTCTCATAGGTCTAGTCATGATGAACTCCCTCAGCTTTTGTTCATAAGATAGTTATGGCACGTATAGTATTCTTGGTTGGAAATTTTCTTTCCACAATTTGTATTTATTATCTCCCTTCTGGTCTGCAAGGATTTTGCTGTAACATTTCAATAGTCTTAAGGATATTCTCTTGTACATAAGAAGTCATTTTCTTTTTGCTGATAATAAATTTATCTTTGACTTTTGACAATTTGATTATAATGTGGCTTGGTGTAAATTTCTTTGGGTTCATCTTATTTGGTGTTCTTTGAACTTCTTAGATATGATGTCTATTTCCCTCTCCAGATTTTGGAAGGAATCAGTCCAGTGAGGGATTTTGGAGGCTTCTAACAATTCTTTCCCTTTCCAAGGAGAAGCAGGAGCTATGGGTTTTTGTCTGTTTACTCTGTGCAGAGCTGAGGGGTGGGAAGCTATGGTGTCTACTAGTCCATGCTACTGTCTTTATTCTCTCCTGGGAGGTCAGACTATGCTGGACCTGCCAAAGTTCAAAGACTGGCAAGTCTGATGATATTTCTTAAGAAGTCCCAGAAAAGTTGAGGCATTGGATGTTCAGATTAAATCTTTCCCTTTTCAGGGGGATGCTGGGAGCTGGAATATTTTTTATTCAGTCATCTTTTGCTGATCAAAGGAGAAGATCTATGGTATCTACCAGCCCAGTGTGTCACCGTTTCCATTCTTCCTTAAGCAGCTAGACTGGGCTGATCCTGTCAGAATACTACTAATGGAAAGAGAGAACTCAGTCCTCTGGGGACCTTCCTCAGAAAAGTTGGAACTCCGTGCATATAAACTTTCCCTTTCCATTCCTAGGAGAAGTTGAGAGCTAGAGAATATCCTCTTGATTGTATGGTGTCATTGCTGGGGTTTTGGATTTTGGCAAGAAGAAATTCCAAATCTCCCTTTCAGTATTGGTGAGTCTGGTTTCCCATGTACAGGAGCCTTTCAGTTATTTTCTTTCAGAAATTCTCAGAAAAAGAATTTATTCATGAAATTTTGCTGAATCAGTGTGTTTATGAGGAGGAGGACCCAGGACTTCTTATTCTGCCATCTTTCTTTAGTTCTTAATCCAAGGTCATATCTGATCTTTCCCTTTTTCCTTCCCCAGAAATTAGAAACACCACTGATTTACTAGAAGAAATGATAGCTGCAAAGCAATTAAAATGTTATCAGTAAAGAAATTATGTTAGCTGTAACTTCCAAGGTATTAATTTACTTTGCTGTCTAATCTTATGTTATAGTTTCGGATTTTTTTAAGGATTATATGCACCCACCACTACCACCATCTTTATTATTTTGCTGAGAATAATTTGACTTCCACTTCCTACCTGAGGCCTGGGTGCATTATGATAGAAACTATATTAGCTGCTAAAGTTTGTTTTTCTGGTATTTTGGTGAAATCAGAAATTCTGCCATTTCCAATACACCAACTCTAATTACATTCTTTTGAATCTGGTGTGCTTTTAATAAAAGGAGGGAAAGAGGATTTTTTTTTCAATTTATCTTATCACAATTATATAGAACTGTTTTCCATTCCCTCTAGGAAACCATGAAATTAGTGCAAGTAATCTGTGGATTCATATACTAGTCAGAGCATTTATTATAGGCTGACTAAGCAGAATGTCTCATGTATATGTAAGCTTCTGTGTTTCAACTGCATGTAGGTTTTATTACAATTGACAAAATACCAATAATTGAAAGTACTACTAAATCCATAGAAGCTATTTGTCATAAATTTTCCAAACTAATGGATAAGAACTGTAATTACTGTAATACGAGATTTCATTATTTTGTTGTTGCTATTATAAATAAAGTCATTTTTCATGAATGAAAGTTTGGGTACCCTAATCTATTCTCATTGCTTTACCTACCTTAAGAAGCAATTTTAGATTGGAACGTCTCCTTTATTAAAGAATCTTTTTAGTTTTGCATGTTATTCCAGTCTAAATCTTAATTCCAGCAGCATGACTTCTAGTCTCCTCTGGCAATCAGAGCATTACAATCTTGGAAGACTTACTGCCTGCAAGGAATTCTAGGAGAGGCATACAATTTTTTACCACATTCTCAGCCAAGAATAGTTATTTGACTCCTACAACTTTATGTAATGGGAGTGTACTTTTCATGTCTGCCCTGCCCATTTTGGCCATCAGAATATTTTTGCAGAGTACCATTTTTTTATTATAAAAATGACACATTAGGGTTCTCTGCCTGTGGATGCCACTGAAGAAGCATCACCAACGTCTCTCTTCCCACTCCCATCATGTCTACATCAGAGTCTTGTAAAGAGCCCAAACAGCTGTGGAAGCCCCTCATCGGAGGATTGAGCTTTAAAACAAGTGGTGAGAGTCTGAAGAGCTATTCTGAGCAATGGAAAATGCTCACAGCTGTGTGGTAATGAGAGGTCCAAATGCCAAGCACTCCAGGGACTTTGGGATTGTCACATATGCCACTGTGGAAGAGGTGGATGCAACCATAAATACAAGGCCGCACAAGGGGAATGGAAGAATTGTGGAACCAAAGAGAGCTGTCTAAGAGAAGATTCTCAGAGACCAGTGCCCATTTAACTGGGAAAAAAGGTATTTGTTGGTGGCATCAAAGAAGATACTGAAGGACATCAGTTAAGAGATTATTTTGAGCAGCATGGAAAGATGAAAGTGATTTAAATCATGACTGGCTGAGGCAGTGGCAAGAAAAGGGGCTTTGAGTTTGTAATATTTGATAGCCATGACTCTGTGGATGAGATTGTCATTCAGAATTACTGTACCATGAATGGCCACAACCTTGAAATAAGGAAAGTCTGTCAAAGCTAGTGCTTCATCCAGCCAAAGAAATTGAAGTGGTTCTAGAAACTTTAGTGGTGGTCATGGAGGTAGTTTTGGTGGGAATGACAACTTTGGTCATGGAGGAAACTTCAGTAGTCGTGGCATGTTTGGTTCCAGCTGTGGTAGTGGTGGATATGGTGGCAGTGGGGATGGCTATCATGGATTTGGTAGTGATGGAAACAGTTTGGGAGTTGGTGAAAGCTACAGTGATTTTGGCAGTTACAACTATCCAATCTTCAAATTTTGGACCCATGAAGGAAGGAAACTTTGGAAGCAGAAGCTCTGGTCCCTGTGGTGATAGAGGTCGATACTTTGCCTAACCATGAAACAAAGATGGCTCTGGTGGTTCTAGTAGCAGCAGTAACTATGGCAGTGACAGAAGATTTTAATTACTGCCAGGAGACAAAGCTTAGCAGGAGAGGACACCCAGGGACCTGACCAGGAAATTACAGACTGCAACAGATCTGTGAACTCAGCCAAGCACAGTGGTGGCAGGGCCTAGCTGCTACAAAGAGGACATATTTTAGACAATACTCATGTGTACGGGTAAAAAAACTCTAGGACTGTAGTTGTCACTAATTGTATAATAGGTTATTTTAGTTTCTGCTCTGTAGAAAGTGTAAATCATTCCAGCAAAAGGTTTCAATGTAGAATATTTTTTACTTTTTGCACCCATGCTGTTGATTGCTATATATAATAGTCTGATCATGACATTGAATAAGTGTGTCTTTAAGGATAATATTACATTAGGTACATTTCACACCTTATTAAGGAAAACATAATTTTACTGCCTGCACAACACCTTTTTTGCTGAATGATTAGATTTAATAAATTTTATTGCTTATAAATAAAAATACCTATCCTGGTATATGATTTTTTATATAACTTTGTAGTAAATTTACTCAAACACTATAATAAACATGTTTATGGCTCTTAATACATACGCCTAAATTGCTTTCCAGAAATGTGTTGTTTATTTAAACTCCCACTAGGAACTAAACTTGTACTGTGAATTTTACCTCCTCTTTACCAAAACTGATGATTTTCTAAAATTGTTGATAATTTGGTAAAATGTATTATTAGAAAAGTGGGACTTTTTATATTTTATTATCTATTTGTATTTCTTCTTCTGAGAATTGTCATTTCTTATTCCTTTTAGAATTAGAACTGGGTTTTCTTTAGAGCCTTTTATTTGTATAGTGTACCTTGTTTTGCTCAATTTGTAGCTAATCTTCTGTGTCCTTGCACTGAAACTATCAATTTTATCTCAATTGTAGAGTCTCTCTAAGGACTTCTGACTATATCCTCTCAGAGTTAACATATAAGAGGATTTTCTTTCTTATCCATATTTATGCAGCTCCTTTTTCATATTATAGTATAGAACTGGGCAAACGCTAGAACTGTTCTCCAAAATTCTTGCTGTCCATTTTGCTCCCTAGGTTTAGGTCAGAAGGCGGACTTCCTTCTGCAGAGAGGCCATCAGTTCTCTGATACCATCTCACACTGTTAAACACATCCTCTAAGACAGTCACTTAAGGTTGTAGTATGTATTGTTTCATCATACACTTCCGACTGTAGTCTGTAAAACTGACCACCAAGTGTCTAGTCACTGCCATAGCAACTTCTACATTACAGAGAGAAACAATTTGGCAATGAAAATAAAGTGTGCATCGTTTCTACTTTTGAATCATCTGACTTCTTTCCATAGGCAATAAAATTAAACACTCAAACTTGAAAATGTATTATTTAAACTAGTAAAAAGATATCATAGAAAGAATGAGGGCGATGGGATGGTGTCCTGGCCAGGATTGGTTCTCAGCTCTGTGCTGCTGGAAGAGGCTCTGGCCACCTGCAACCCTGAACTGGAATAACTGAGAAAATAATTATCTTATTTATGTTTATTAATCTCTCTTAAATGTATATGTAGCTCATATTTATTTCAATACCTAACATTAGATGTGTTTTAGTCTTTATTTAGAAATATGGTGATGTTTTTGTGACCAGAAATACGCTGTAGAAACTTAACTCTTGTTTATATCAATTAGCCTGTAGTGAAATTGGTTTCATTAAGAACATTTTTGTTTAAAGTAGCAGTTTCCAAGAACTCATCCACAATGTTAAGTGAGGACCTAGTGTACTTCAGCCAAGCAGAATAGATCAGGACCTCAATGCCCTTTTCAGTTGCTTGCAATTGGCCAGATAGAGGTATGAAAGCTGTTAACCCACATAGAAAAAATAAGGAAGAGCTGAGGGTCAGGATAGATACAACCACCCATGAGCTAAAGAGACGGGTAATTTGTCATGCTGCTCTCAGCCAGGACACTGCCTTCAGCCAGGTTTGACCCTTTAAAGCAGCAGTTCCCACCCACACTGTGTCCATCAGAATTACCTGAAAGATTTGGTAATATGCAAGTTCTCAGGAGCTACCTTTACTGTTTTTAATTTAGTGGGTGATTCAAATGGAGCTCAGAATCTTCATTTCAACACGTAACTGATTTTTTTATGAGATGATTTGAGAAACACTCTTTAAGAAATACCACTTTTAAAAGTAACTGTTTCTGGAAATTCTAGTTGTACCAAAATGTAGCCAAGTGTCTCAACAAGATGTATGCAAAAGGTCATCCTTACTTCACTGATCTGAGCTGCCATCTTTATTATATACTAAATCCCTACATGCATTTGGGCCTATTCATGGATTTTCTAGTCTCTTATGTGGAGCATTCCATTCACATGCCACACTGGTAATCATGGAAACTTTAAAATATGTTTTAGTATCTGATAACTTCATTGCTCTTCTTTCCAAGATATTTCTTGGTTATTTTTTCTTTTGTCATTTTTTTAAATATTAATTTTAGAATCTACATGTTCTCTCCTTCTTCATTCATTTCTGCTCTCTCTTCTTCCTTTCATCCTTTCTTCATCCATCACTAGGGATGTGCTCATCTTCTTGGCCTCATGCTAATATTAGTCAAGTTATAATTCATTACCTGGAGAGAAGATAAATTTGAGAGGCCATTATTCTACTTGTCAAGACAAATTTGATTTGCTTAAGATCAGAAGAAAGGCAAATCAAAGGAATACAACTATTAATACTTTGATAAAAGCACATTAAATGTATAAATTACTTTAGGGAGAACTGAAATCTTTACAATTTTGAATCTTCATATCCAAGAAGATAATATCCTAAAAATCTTTCATTTCTGTGTGTGTGTATGCATGTTCTTCAGGAATGTTTTAATGTACTTCCCGTAAAGTTGTATACATTTATTGTTAAATGTGTTCTGAAGTGTTCTTGTTGCCATTGTAGATTATATATTCTTTCATTAGTTTTTTCAGTTATTATTGCTTGTGTTTCTGAAGGACATCAATTTACACATATTAATTTCACAGCACAATTGGTTATTGAAGACTCATCACCTATGGTACTTTTTTGTTGAATCTCAAGATTGTCAGTTTTGTAATCCAAATATCTAAAAATAGTAATAACTTTATCATTTCTTCAAATTTCGTGACTAATTCTATTGTGTAAATAGCATTGAATAATACTCCCTGTATAAAATATTATTTTGTTAAGAAATTGTCCCTTTTATTAAGTGTTCTCATCAAGAATGGATATCGGACTTTGTTTAAAGTCATTTTTTTAATCTAAGAAAAAAAGTTATAATTTTTCTTCTTTTATATCATATTTCTGTGTGTGATAAATCTGTTTCTTAATGTTGAACTGCATTTATATATTTCCAAAATAAGCCCCATTTAAAAAAATGATGTACTATCTTTATGTATATGAGCTACATTTATGTATATGAGCTACATATATATTTAATGTACTATCATTTTTAATGTGATGTTGAATTCTATTTGTTAGCATTTTATTTTAGATTTTGGCTTACATTTGCAAATAAATTTCAATGTAATTTTTAAAATTCCACCCAAGTTTTAGAATAATTTGACCCAGACCACTCTTGATTTCTTGCCCCTTCTGCTGAGTCTTATATCTTAGTTTACCAGTCACTGAGCCTAGCTCTTTTTTTTTTGTCAATACATGAACTTGAATAAAGTAACTACAAGGAAGTAGAGAGTCAGAAAAACATGATTTTTAAAACATGACAGAGAGAAAATCTTTCACTGAGACTGAGCAACTGTGGAGATATTGTACTCTGTAGCATTTAAAGTATTTGTAACATTTCCAAGTTTTTAATTAAAAACTAAGATAGTGGAGGGCCAGTGGGCGGGGGAGGTGGGGAGGGATAGCCTGGGGAGAAATGCCAAATGTGGGTGAAGGGGCGAAAGCAAACAGAACACACTGCCATGTGTGTACCTATGCAACTGTATTGCATGCTCTGCACATGTACCCCAAAACCTAAAATGCAATAAAGAAAAAAAAAAAACTAAGATAGTAAAAATAAAAAAATAAATAAATGAGAAAATAAAAAATAATTTATTAATTATTGTTTAATTGAAAAAAAATCATAAATTTGGCCTAGACTTTGCCTCTTGACCATCTGAATTCTAGCTCTGACACATGTGTTTGGGAACCTTCATGCCTCTCCTTGTAGCGACTTCCTGGGTTTTGCCCCATTTGGATCATCACGTGATGATCTGGTTTCTGTTTCAAGTTCCTGATCCTATTCAGACTGAATTCCAAACAGTTTTCATTTGTCTCCTTCCCCCTTTCTATGTTTAACTTACCATCATGACTGATTTCTGTTTCAAGTTCCTGATCCTATTCAGACAAACCAGTCATGATGGCAAGTTAAACATAGAAAGTGGGAAGGAGACAAATTTTCATTTGTAGGAAGTGGTAGGAAAATGAATAAACATGAGAAAAATGTCAGCATTATGGAAGGAGACAATTTTCATTTGTCTCCTTCCCACTTTCTATGTTTAACTTACCATCATGACTGGTTTCTGTTTCAAGTTCCTGATTTTATTCAGACTGAATTCCAAACAATTTTCATTTGTCTCCTTTCCACTTTCTATGTTTAATGTACTCCTGGGCCATCTTACAAATCCTTAATGACTAAATAGTAATTACTTCTGCTGATGAACTCTGAACTACTGGTTCTTTACTGCCCCCTTGAGGGCCTTGGCCTCCGCACAATGTGGCCTATTCTAGAGGTGCTTAGTCCTTGCCACCTGGCTTATTCTCTCCAGAACAAGGACTAGGTACAAAGACTACACTGTGCTGAGAGCAGTGGAGAAGACAAAGATGACACCATTCCTGTCTTGAAAAGATGTAAAAACTAGATAGACAGAGGAGAAGTGAGACTTGTGTGTGTTTAGGGTACAGGGGTTAGAAGAAGGGATTGTAAATCAGGCACAAGCATTAGTAAAAAAATTACCTATGAGTCCCAGGAAGCAAAGGGGTGGTTCAAATAACCTGTATAGCAGTTGAGAAAGGGAAAACAGATGTCACTATGACAATGTGGGAAGAGTTCATGGAGGACATGCTTCAAAGCAGCTCTGCAAAAGGTAACAACACATGCCCGGACCAAGAGGAGGCAACTTGCCTCAGGTGGTTAAGTAAATCAACAGTTCTTATCACCAGAACGATATTTTCATCTTTCCATGCTCTTTTCTTCAGATCTCACAGTCTTCCAACCAAGTTGCTAATTCAGTAATTCAGTAATGTTCATTTCTCTTAATAAGATGTTTTTAAGTGTCCATGCATGTTTCAAGATATTGCTGACTCCATTGACAGTTTTTTATTGTATTACTGAGGGTGAAGATGGCATGTGTTTGGTTCTATTAACATATTCTTAATCTTTTTCTTTAAAAACTGAAATAAAACCAACAAGGAGAAACAGAGGCTTAAGTGAGCCAGGTGGTAGCCAATCTGGCAGAGAGTGAAGTTTTAGAAGTACTATTCTCCCATTTGCCATGCCTAATTAGGAATGGGGGAAAAGAAAATTAACATTCATTGGTCATCTACTATGTTCCAGATGCTTTGCTTTCAATACTTCATTTAACCCTGAGAGACCTGAAAGATGGGCATTATTTTATCTGGTTTGCTGAAGAAGCAGTAGAGATAATGAGACAGAGAGAGAGAAAGAGAAAGAGAGAAAGAGAGAGAGAGAGAGAGAGAGAGACAGAGACAGAGACAGAGAGAGACACAGAGAGAGAGAGGAGGAGAGAAAGAGAGAGAGATTTCTCTCTTTCATTCTCAAGGATTAATCTACTAGGTGGTAAAGCTGGGAGCCCAGATCACTCTGGTCCAATCCTCATCCTCTTTTCTTCATGTTGTGCCATCAAACACAAAGATCTCTACTTGAAGGTCTTGTTCAAGCTATTTGATGTTTAGTTTTAGGATCTATGCTTCAGGTCAAGGCCTAAGTGAGAAGAGGATGCAGGATGTCTTAGTGACCTCAGCCTCAAAATATTTCCAAAGCCCCTAAAAAGTGGTGGAAAACCTAGCTAAGAAGAGAGTGCCTGCCTGGGAGTAATTGAGGCAAGAGAGCCCTTCCTTTAGCAGAAGCTGTGAGTAGGTAGTCCTGAAACAACATTCTGCTAGAGGATGAAACTGCATTTCTGGGGACCCCATCACTCTGGAGAGAATAATTGTGCACTGTCTGTGCCATGAGAAGAGGTGTCAGGCTACCTAGACAGGAATGAGCCTTTAGACATAAAGGCAAAAGTTACCATGTCTCAGGAAAGGCCCATAAAGAGTCAGAGGACACAAGTGAACTGACTGTCTTCACTGCCAAGAGCTCTTTCTTGCCCAAAGAGAAAAGGAGCCCTAGGGAAAATACGGTGTTTGAAATGGACCAATTGAATTCCTGAATTGATTGAATAATCACTTTAAAAAGACTGCCTTAAAACCAAAGACTGCATCCTTTGAAGTGATGGTTCATTCTAGGTGTCAATTTGGCTGGACTAAAAAATACCTGAAGAACTGGTAAAACATTGTTTTGGGGTGTGTCTGTGCAGGTATTACCAGAATGATTGGTATGTGAGCCTGAGCAGACTAAATGGGGAAGGTCTGCCCATATTATCCAATCTCTGGGGGCTTGGATAGAACAAAAACAGAAGAAAAGCAAATTGATCTCTTTCCTGGAACTGGGATACACTCTTTTCCCTCTGCCCTTGAACATCAGGACTCTAGGCTCTCCAGCCTGTAGACTCCAGGAATTACACCAGCGCCCCATCCTCTCACCTCTACCTTTTTCTCAGATCTTCAGACTTAGACTGAGCCACACCAACATTACTGGCATCCCAGGGTCTCTCGCTTGCAGACAGCCAGTTGTAGGACTTCTCAGACCCCATAATTTTCACGAGCCAATTCTCCTAATAAATCTCATTCTCTTCCCCGACTCTTGGGCTGTCTCTCTCTCTCTTACTGTTTCTGTCTCTCTGGAGAACCCTGACTAATACCCTTGACTACAGGTTTTCTGCTACCAAACACAAATGTAGGCTCATGAACAAGGTGAATTTATTTCCAGAGAAATAGTTGCATGTCTATGCAAATGATTTGTGCCTATACATTTAAAACCCATGATGTAAACATTATTAATCCCATTTTGTAGATAGAAAATTAGCACTCAGAGAAGTTAGATGCATTTTCTATAACCATAGAACAAGTAAATGGCAAAGTAGAGGGTTTATTAGATATTCATTTGTTCCAAAGCTCGTTCTCTTTCCACCTCAGTAAGACCTGATTTTTTTTTTTTTTTGGATACAGAGTCTTGCTCTGTCACCAGGCACCAGGCTGGAGTGCAGTGGCGTGATCTCGGCTCACTGCAACCTCTGCCTCCCAGGTTCAAACAATTCTCCTGCCTTAGCCTACTGAGTAGCTGGGACTATAGACGCGCACCACCACGCCCAGCTAATTTTTGTATTTTTTAGTAGAGACAGGGTTTCACCATGTTGGCCAGGTTGGTCCTTGATCTCTTGACCTCGTGATCTGACCACCTCGGCCTCCCAAAGTGCTGGGATTACAGGCATGAACCACTGCACCTGACCAAGACCTGATTTTTAATGGGAAAATGCTAAAGTAGTAGCATCTAGACCTCCATATTCGAAGATGTGAGTCTTGATTCCTGTTTATATCTCCTTATACTGCTGCAGGGCACCCACACAAAGTACGTAATGAATATGATCACGGTAGCAAGTCTAGCGTTACTGAAATTTCATTCAAGAACCGCACATTTCCCCACAATGGTCATATTTGATGACTGCTTAGTGAACAAGAACATCTCATTGAAAATGAATGTCAGTCCCATTAAGATATAATTATTATCCTCTTCTACTCTGCTCAAGAAAGAACAGAAACTCTAATCTAATGCAGCTTAATTTTGTAAGTTATACATTAACATAAAGCATCCTGTTGTTAATGCAGATGACAGAATAAGCACAGTTTAGGAGGAAAGACAGAGAAAGTTATACACTGTAAGTTATAACACAGAGCATCCTGTTGTGTGTGCTGCAGCCTGCTGAGCAGTCTTTCTCTGGCAGAAGGAGGGGTGTAGTCATATAGAACAATAAAAGTTATATTAAAGCGGTAACCATACTGTGTTTTCTGGAAGAATCCATATCCCATGTTTCTGATCTGATTTGTACTCATCAATAGCTGCATCCTGCTTATTGGTTTCCCAATCATAGTATTTTGGAAGAATCAGTTGGAGGAGTTGCTGATAAAGCTAAAAACAAATCGCAAATTGTTTCTAACAAATTCATAAATGTGTTAAGACACATGGAATGTCCCATGCAGGCCTAATACCTTAGTGCCCCTCCACTGAAATCCCTAAATGTTTATTCAGCATTAATGCAGATGTAGAATAAGGGCAGTTTAGGAGGAAAGATAGGAAAGTTATACATTGTAACACAAAGCATCCTGTTGTTAATGCAGATTTCAGAGTAAGTGCAGTTTAGGAGGAAAGACAGGAAACTTATACCTTGTAACTAGTGGTTTAGGGATAGCAGCATGTGGTTTCCTGAGCAGTTCAGCTCTGGTTCCAAGTTTACAAGCATAATCAATGCTATTAACAGAAAAAAAAGTTTCTAAAACATAGGCAAGACTAGACTGCTACCACAAAATTTATTAACATCTCTCTTTTTTGAGTGATTCCTATTTCCCTTCCAATGGCAACCCCAGCTCCAATTTAATCTTACTATCTCTGGGCCAAAATTTTTAAGATAGCCAGTCATCAAATTGTCCATATTTCTTGACAGCATCCCATCCAAAACTGGTCCTTGATTCTGTAAACTCCTTTCAGAACCATCCATCAATTCCCCAAATAGAGAAGAAGCTTCTCCTGAGTGTTCCTTAGTATCTTAACGCTCCTGAAGTTTCCCTGCGTATGGTCTCTCTTGCCTCATTAATCAATCTAACAAATAAATTTGTGAATACAGGGGTGTTCCTGCTGACCTTTGGTTAGTGAGCTTGACTCCACCTACCCATCTTAGCAGAAAACGTAGCAATCTCTCAGGACTTTACCTCCTAAGGATCTGTAACTGGATCAAACCCAGCTGCTCACCAGTCAGAGGACAAAAACACAAGAAGTGAGGTATGGTGAAAGGAAAGCAGTTTTATTAATCCAATGCTAGCAATTAGGAAATGACCAAGCTCATGCCTTTAAAAGATCTTTCCAACTTTTGGGCTGAGTAAAGGGGCTTAAGAAGAAAAACTTGGTATGGGAGATGTGGAGGAGCATTGTAGGAGGGTGCAGGTCTGTATGTTTTGTTCTGATGGCTATCTTCTTTGAGTAATCTGGAGGTCCTGGTGGTGTTGTCTTAGCTTTGGCCTGGTGGTGGAGGACTAATTGTTCATAACTCCTCTTAAGTGGGAAGATTCTGCATTGGGGCCTCTATGACTGGTTTGTTTCAAAATTAGCCCCTGGAATTTCTAAGCAAACACATAATTAGATAAGCATGCACTACGCACGCAAGTACCTGGTAGAAAAAAGACAAACTAAGAATTTTAACATACAAGGCTGCCTTTTGAGATTAAGAAAGGAAAAAAAGTTTCAAAATGCATTTTGAAGTTAAGCTTCTCAGTTTATAGATCCTCTTACCTTCGTAAGTATTTTATACAAGATCATGCACTTCTTGTGAGAAGAGATCTAGTAAACATAATTATTTCCGTTTTCTCATATTTCTAGAAATATGTTTATGATCCTTATAGACAAGAACCTTGGACAATTTCACAGTTACCCTACCCTCAATCTTCTCTCAAATTTCTCCCTTTTCCTATCCGACAGCCATTGTACATATTCAACAACCCATAGTAATGGGTTTGGGATATGTGGTCTGGTGGATCACGTACTCATTCCGAAAGATATCAGGCTCTGCAGTTTCACAGCTATGTGATTGTGCTAGATTTTCTGCTGACAATCTTATGTTCTGCCTTGAATTGCAAGTACTGAAAACATAGAAACTACATTTCTCAGATTTCCTCACCAACAGCATTCCTAGTTAGAGTTTTGCTAATAGGACACACATATAAAATATAGAAGCAATAGAGCCAGAAGCAATATCATTTCTTTCTGGCATGAGCAGGCAGACTCAATAGCTTTGGCAGACAGTCGATATGGGGTTTTGAACTGTCCCCAGATATTCTATAAGTCTCTGGTGTTATTGCTGTCAACAGCATTAAATCATTGGGGATAGTTTTCTACAATTTCTGCATCGTTCTGATTCTCTGGAAGTTGGTGCAAGCTTTCCCCAATCTTGCTCCCTCCACACTTGCAAATGATTTTGTAAGCAATTAATATGCTATATTAAACCTCATATTGTCTGATATACCTAGAGTAGTTCTGTTTTCCTGACCCAAACTTCCTGACTGAAAGAATAAGGTCCAGTACCCTATAGTTAGTTTGCCAACCATTTTTCCTCCTCCTTCCCTCCTGCTTCTAGTAGTTCCCAGTTTCTAGTGTTGCCATTTTTATGCCCATGAGTACCTAATATTTAGCTGACACTTACAAGTGGGAACATGTGATATTTAGATTTCTGTTCCTGTGTAAATTTGCTTAGGATAATGGCCACCAGCTTCATCCATGTTGCTGTTAAAAAAAAAAAAAAACCTACAAGATTTCACTCCTTTTTATGACTGCATAGTGATCTATTAGGTATATGTACCACATTTTCTTTATCCTATCTACCATTGATGGGCATCTAGGTTGATTCCACACTTTTGCTATTGTGAATAGTGCTGCAATGAACATACAAGTGCATGTGTCTTTTTTGGTAGAATGATGTACTTTCTTTGGGATATATATGCAGCTGGGTAAATGGTAGTTCTAAGTTCTTCGAGAAATCTCCAAACTGCTTTTCACAGTGGCTGGACTAATTTACATTCCAATAACAGCGTATAAGTGTTCCCTTTCCTCTGCAGCCTTGCCAACATCTGTTGTTTTTTGACTTTTTAATAATAGTCATTCTGACTAGTATGGGATAGTATCTCATTGTGGGTTTGATTTGTATTTCTCTGATGATTAGTGACATTGAGCATTTTTTAATTTGTTGGCTGCTTGTATGTCTTCTTTTGAGAAGTGTCTGTTCATGTCTTAAGAAGACTTTCAAACATGAAACATATAACGAAATTCTTTGGTGGAAGTTAAGTGGCAACATATGTTTAATGAGAAATATAAAATTTCTGACTTTTGTTGCAGAAGTCATTCATGTATTCATAAAGCGAATTGTAGTGGATATCAACTAGCTTAATTGTTTAGATTTCACTGACTGCATTTAAAAGAGGGAGGTAACAGTTTTATTTTAAAATGTCCATGTTTTCAATGCATAGAGAATTATATCCATTGCAGTTATTGAAATACAGGGGAAAAGTCTTTAGCCACTAACTTAACATTATGAGCAACTGCACGGTTTTACAAATTATTTTAGGGAGTACACAACCAAAGCTATTGATGAGTATCTTTGAATCCTACCGATACCTGCCCATAAGAGAAAGGCTTAATTTTAAAAACTTAAAAATCAAGTCAGTTATGAATTCATGTAGATTAATGTGGCTGTGTTGAATTCTAATGCATTAGTCCCTGACTGAGCTCCCCTCTCTTTTTCTCATGTTTATCACTAGCCCAAGCCTTATGATTTAATTGACTTATTCCAGTGTCATCTGCCCTGCTCGCAGCTTTGGACACTGACTCTGGTTCTTACACCATTACCCTTCTACTACTAACTAATGTTAGTTAGCTGAGCTAACCTGAATTTTCCTCCCAGCTTTCATCTCTAAATCTTCCCCACATGACAACTAGTCAAACCTCAAACATGCTTGCATCTTCCAGGTAGATCCGGTACATTGCTCTTTGACTTGGTCTTGCCTTTAGGACTCTTGATAACTTTACACCTGACCTATGTAAACTGGTGCATTCTCTGACCTGTGTCCTGCATAAATTGTTCTGTCAAACAGTCTGGCTTCATTCTTAATCCTGATCCATTATATCTGCCTGCTTTATCACTGCCAAAAATGTGGCACAATAATTAACAGTTATTGATAATAGCTGTAGATTGATGAGAAAAAGTACTGCATTAAAATTTAGACTTTGTTTGCTTTACATTTCATGTCATAGAAAAGGCCTTTATACTAGCATTTCATGTAAAGTTAATCTGCTTAGTAAAGAGTTCTGCTCCGTCTTCTTTTATTTTCATTTTTACTTTTTTACTTATTACTATTTAGAGACAGGGACTCACTATGGTGCCAAGGCTGGCTAGCCTTGAACTCCTGGGCTCAAACGATCCTCTCATCTCAGCCTCCTAAGTAGCTGGAACTATAGGCACATGCCATCATACTCTGCTTTATATGGTTTGGCTATATCCCCACCCAAATGTCATCTTGAATTGTAGTTCCCATAATCCCTGTGTGTTATGGGAGGGACCCAGTAGGAAGTACTTTAATCAGTTAGGAGGCAGTTACCCCCATGCTGCTGTTCGCATGATAGTGAGTGAGTTCTCATGAGATCTGATATTTTTTTAAGGGACTTTTCCCCCTTTTTTCAGCATTTCTCCCTCCTGCCATCATGTGAAGAAGAAAGTGTTTGCTTCCCCTTCTGCCATGAATGAAGTTTCATGAGACCTCCCCAGTCATGCAGAACTGTGAGTCAATTAAACATGTTTTCTTTATAAATTACTCTATCTCTGGCAGTCCTTTATAACAGCATGAGAACCGACTAATACACTTCTTGTTTTCTTTTAAAAGGGAGGACTTGCAAGACTAACATGGATGTCGAGGCTTCTCTGGCCAGTTAGTACAGATGAGGTCGTAATTAATTGCCTAATAATCATGCCTGCACACCCCCACCTGCCGGAGTAGTAGCATCCTAGTCCTTCTTGGGTTTTCCTCTCTCTCGACGCCTCTTAATGAGTGCTCAAGACCACGGGTAAAGGAGATTTGCTTTCGTCCCAGAGTCACACTGTGTTTTTCTTTTCCTCGTGAACCACTCTACCATACTTTCTCTTATCTCTTTCTGTGGCTTTAGGACTTCAGCGCTCTCTTGCCTGCTGGCAAGAGCTGAAGGGTACAGGTGGGAGGCAGTAGGTGGGTGTAAAGGACCAGTGCTGCTCTCCTGAAGTCCTCTTCTTTACCATTGCTTTCCTATGAATACTTTAAAGCAAAAGTAAAACAAGTAAAGAATACCCAAACTCAGTTTTTAAAGAGGGCACCTCATTATATCCAAACATCAGCAGGTATAAACCTGCTGCTTGGGCAACATCACCTCAGCAGAGGCCACACTTCTGGTGGCCACACTCCTAAATTTTAGTAAAAATATCTGAGGAAGCAACGAACTTCTTGACTGCTGAACTAAACAACATAAAGCACGAATGTTTCCATCAGAAGGAACTGACATCAAGATTTTGTCCTGCCTCTATTTTTTTTCTTAGCTAAGTGATCTTGGGAAAGTCATTTAACATCTCTCTACCTCAGTTTCCTTGTCTGTAAAATGGGGTTAATAAAATTATTTGTCCCATAGGTTTATGATGAGAGTTTACAAAGATGATGAAGGGTTTAGCCCAGTGCCTAGCAAATGGTAACACTCTGCCAGTTGGTTCTTACTATTAGTATATGTGGTGCCAGTGTGAATGCCACAAATGACCAAAACAGTATTAATAAATAAGAGGCTTCCTAGGATAGGAGAAACAATAAGCCTGGAAGAGAAGAGCCTAGAAATTGTACTCTACATTCTCTAAACTGTAGGTCATCAGAATGGCTCTCCACTTTTGTTTTTATATTCCTGTTTGACAGGATCAAACACAACAGATGAGGTTGCTATGGAAACATGTACAACTTACTGTTCTTATTTATAGTTTCCATAAAACTTGGATATGTTCTTTTTAGATGTCAGCTGTCATTCATCGCCTCTGTTAGCATGCCTGCAAGGTCTGTACAGTTTCCGTCGGCAGTGTAGCCAATGCTTTGAGTGAAGGGAGACCACACTGGGAAAACCATGCTTTCTTTCGAAATAGTCAAGCAATTCTTCCATGATTGGTGATTAGCATTTGTTGACAGCAATCTGGCAAGGTAGGCAGAGGAATGTAAGCAGAGTATCATGAAAAGGAATCTTGAGTTCTGATAGTACAGGCCTGCTCTTTCCCTTCTGTGGAAATCACAAATACCATCAGATGACAAAAAGGAAAATTCTGAAGATTCTAGGATTTGGGTGGGTGTTTACATATGCATTGTCTCTGTCAACTGTGGAAGCAATTAAGATGCATGATGTGCCAGTATACAATTGTAATGAAATTTCCATCACTCAGTGCCTGGACAATGTCTGTGGTTTCTACTGACGACTTACTTTAGGGGTTTGGGTCTAATAAAAAATGCAAAAAACAGTAAGAAAATGTGGGTTAAAACCATAAAGGTATATTTTCAAAAAGTTGTGTCCAGAGTTCAAAGGTTAGGAATAAGCAAAGATTTGAGAATAAATGAACTTGTTTTTGAGATTTATCCTTGTGATTTTCTATGTAAGACTAAAGGACTAGAAATAAACTTACAGGGAAGTTTTAGTATTGACACATTCCAAGAGAAAATTTAGAGTAAAACCTTATAATTTGGACATAGTTCTACTGAGGACTAATGAATTTTAGATAATAATGTGAAGATGAGTTTCATAGAATTCAGTGAGGAATCAGTCGGCCCACGTGTAGGAACAATTAAATTTTCATGTTTCCACAAACAGCAGAGTCCCATATGTCACTTATTAACCATCATAGTTACTGCTAAGTTTGTTTTCAAGGTTTCATGTTGTTTAAGAAAACAAAGCAGCAGTCAGGCATGACTCAGCCAACAGGCACGTGCTGAGTGTCCACAGGCAGCATGTCCTAAGGAACATGCCACAAAACCTTTTATTCCTAGAAACAAAAAGTGGATTCTCCTTGCCTACCAGACGGCAATATTGTGATATATTTAGTGTAAAGAAAATATTATGTTACAAACAGTATATAAAATAGGATCCATTTTGCGGAGATTAAAAAGTATAAATTATATAGATCAAACTGCAGACATTGTCCAGGCACTGAGTAATGGAAATTTCATTAAAATTACAAATAAACAACATCAACAACAACAAAAAAAACAAGTGTATCTCTGGAAGGTGAACACTTTGGAGATTATTCTTCTTGTTTCTTTGTCTCTTGATCATTCAACATTCCAAAAAGTGTTGTGTCCCTGTAATTTTAAAGAGGGTTTTTTAGAGAAAGAATATCCAAGTTGTTCTACAAGCCTGCAAGTAGCTGATAATCTTGGCCTACAACAGGAAAATGGTAGTGTATTTGATGGACTAGAAGGCTACAAGCAGTGAGTTTAAATTTGGAGCCAACACATCTGTGTTTAAATATCTGACAATCTCATTGTTTGTCATTCCTGTCTACAAAATGACAAAACTGTTCTGTTTCCTTTCTCATTTCACTTAAAACTGAAAATAGTATTCACACAGTAGACATTTTGATTAAAACATTGTCACTAAATGAAGCAAAACAGTAGATGAAAGAAATCTGGCTTTTGTCAGTGATTGAGCTAAGAATTTAAATAAAACAAATCTTGATAAACATCTCAAGTGTAGGTTGCCAAATATGAGAAAATAGCTTTAGGATTTTCAGGAAGGAAAACACTGTGAGGATTTCATTCATTAATGCAGCAAATATTCACTGGGTAACAAGGTAGCCTACTCTGAGTGCTGGGAATGGAGCAGGAAACAAGACAGGAGTGGTTCCAGTCTCATGGAGCATTCATTCATTCTAGTCACAGAGATGAACAATAACCAAAACAGGGACAAATATTTACATAATCATAGATGGAAGTTTTAGAAAAGATGAAGGGCAGGATGCTCTACTGAAATTTATCAGGGGCACTATTCCACTCTGAATTATTAATGAAGAAATCACTGAGAGACATTGAATCTGGGCCCTAGTTACAAGTAGAACTTGATCAAGACAATGATGGGGTGGAAGTATAGGGCAGGGGCTTTCGGGAAGACAGAATCCTAAGTGCAAGATAGCTTAGGCATTAAAGAAGGTTAAGAAACTGAAAGAAGGAAGAATGAAGCTGGAGTATGGTGTAGTGGGATGGAGGGAATGAATGGCTTATTAGATTTTGTTAAGAAGTTTAGATATAATCCTAAAAGCAATGGAAAGCTCTTTGGTCTGCACATGAAGCCAACTCAATTCTTGTTTAAATAGTAACATATATAAAAATTATTTTATCTCTTTAATTTGTCAGTATTGGAATGTAAATTTTCAGAAGTTTTAGAAAACATGTTTTGTAATAGGGGAAAAATCAACATAGGATTTATAGAATTAAAATCTATTCATGATGTGAATCTCATTTAACCAGTATAACTGTTTTACTAAACCTACATGTACAAAATAGAGACTCATCTATTTTTTTTTTTTTTTGAGACGGAGTTTCGCTCTTGTTACCCAGGCTGGAGTGCAATGGTGTGATCTCAGCTCACCGCAACCTCCGCCTCCTGGGTTCAGGCAATTCTCCTGCCTCAGCCTCCTGAGTAGCTGGGATTACAGGCACGCGCCACCATGCCCAGCTAATTTTTTGCATTTTTAGTAGAGACGGGGTTTCACCATGTTGACCAGGATGGTCTCGATCTCTTGACCTCATGATCCACCCGCCTCGGCCTCCCAAAGTGCTGGGATTACAGGCGTGAGCCACCATGCCCAGCCCTCATCTATTTTTTATGCCAATTTACTTTGGAGCCACCACTGTTTCTTGTTGGACAAAATCTCAGGATATCATTTTGGAGACTTTTCCTACTCCTCAATTTATCCAAGAACACCAGGAACCTAATCAATCCCAAGTATATCAGTCCAGCTTCCAAAACTTCAAACGGATAGGAAATGGACCCTGGCTAGTTTATCTCTTCCACATGTGTTTAACGTGGGTCAGCACTGTTGAAGTGCAGTCCTGTACAGATGAGCAGAGCGTGATTGTCCACTAGTGCTGATACACACTCATGATGATCAGGTCCTAGCCCAGGCTTTGGATGTGCCCATGCTGTGGGGGATGCCCATGCTTTCAGGTGTGCCCATGCTGTACGGGAATGATTATATCTTGTTCTACTTATCATGGACTGTTTCCAACATATACAGGAATATAGTATACCCATCACCCAGATCAGTAATTTTCAACTTATAGATAATCTTGTTCATCTATGTTCTTCCCTACCTATCCTCCTCACACACAATATTTTAAAGGAAATGCCAGAATCACATCATTTCATTTGTAGTAATATTTGCAGCACTAAAAGATAAGAATTATTAAAAAGAAAGCCTACACCCATTTTAAAAGTGATACCATTATCATACTTTAAATATGTACATTATATCAACTATCCAATCAGCATTCAAATTCCCCCAGTTGTCTGACAAATGTTTTAATAATTTATTTTTTTGTAATTTGTTTGTAGAAATCAGAATCCAAATAAAGTTCATAATCGCAACAGGCCTCTTAAGTCTATTTTACCCTATAGGTTCCCCCTCTAACTTTTTTCTTTTTCTATAGATAGATAGATCAGATAGATAGATGATAGACAGACTTTTTAAAATAAATGATACAGTTTGTCCTATTGTGTTCTCTATTGTCCAAATTTTGCTAATTGCATCCCATTAGTGCCAAGTAACATATTCTTTGATCCTCCCATATTGTTGGGAAATGATTAGAGGCCTTACTAGATTCAGGTTGGATTTTGGGGATATAATGACTTCATGGGTGGTATTGTGTACTTCCATCAGGAACATTTATCTAAATGTCTTCTCTCTGACATGCTGACAGCAATGGATAATTATTGCCTAGATTAATTAATGTATCAATTATGGTTTGCAAAATGTGATATTCTTTCATTTCTTCTTCAGTCCTTGACTGGATGTGTCTATTAAAAAAAAAATCTCCTCCTCAAATATTTGCTTATCCTGGGGTCACTGGTAGAAACTTGAAACCTAATCGAACTTACATCTGTATCACCTTCCTCTTGTGCTAAAATTCCTGGTTCCCAGTGGCATCAATATAATTACTCATTCGCTTTATTCCGTAACACACACAAAATGGTCTGAGAATAGCAACATCACTACCACATATGTATACCAATAAAGTTTATGAATTTTCTTTTTAAGTCCTTTTGCCTTTAGGTTATAGTCTATAGGCAATGTATATTGAAATCACTGTGCCTTAAGTTATCTGAAAAGTAATGCCACCAACTTAATAGGCAGCTAACTTCATTTTTCATTTGCCTTCAACTCTTAGGGGCTGCTTTTCTAAATTAAAGTTTGTTTTATTATTATGTACAAAATTTACATGGCCCTAAAGTCAAAACTGCAAGCAAAGTATATTTTGGAAATTTTAGTTTCTGTCTTTGTCTTTGCTATACTTGTCTTCCCCTTCTACACAGTAACTTTTTTTTTCTGTAATTTTAAAGTTATCCTTTTATGGTCCTTACCTAGGTAAATAGTGGCATACAATAAACACCTTTTCTCACTAAGTGATAGAGTAATTTCTAATTTGCATTCCCATGTTCAACTGTTGTTTACCAGGTATAATAACTGGGACATAATGATTAGGACCAAATTTAATCACTAAAACTAGAACTCCACTCCCATGGACATCAGGAGCCTGCTACTCGTCTGTAACACTGGCTTTTGGTCAGGATCAACCGGGTTTATCCTAACAGGCCTCTCTAAACTTTGAATCTTAGAAAGTCCCTAGCCTCCTAACACAAATAGACTCATTCTACCTACTCCCTACTCAGAGCTCAGCATATGGGAAAGACACCTTTTGTTGAGTCTCACAAAACAAAACAAATATCTAGCTATACATTTCTCTCAGGATACTGAGTTTCTTTCTGCTGAAAGAAGAAAGGGAATAAGCTTTTTGCAAGACGTACAATCTTTGGAAAACAGATCTACTTCAAGATGACCTTCTGTCTGCCCCAGTAAGAAAGAAAGTTGGTAACAATTTCTTTATAAAACAAGAAAACCAATTCAATGTAAACTAATGCTACCAATCTCCTCGTAGTTGAGAAATATTAAGTCATAATCATGTACTTCATGAAAATACCACAATCTTTTAACAATTGAGAGAATGCTTTCTTTATAACTATTCATCTAATCTGTATGGAAAATCTATGAAATATGTAGCACTTTAATCTCTTCCCCCATACTTTTTTTTTGAAAAGTGAGGAAATAGTGACTTTCCCCAAAATATGCAGCCAAACTAGGTGGAAAAGAAAAAATAAACCCCAAGTAGTTTAATTCTTGTTTTCATGCCCTTTTTCTGTACAAGAACAATGAATCAACAACTGACTTCATAAACCTATGCTTTCACACGAATGTCAATAGATGACCAAGTAGTTTGAGTGTTTAGAAAACATTCTCTGACTGGAAAGGTGAGTGGCAGGGAGGAGGGAGGATGAAGAGAAGCGAGTTAAAGGGTACAAACATGCAATAAGATGGAAGGAATAAATTAATATGTGATAGCAGAGTAGGATGACTATACTTTAAAAAATGTATTGTACACAGGTGATAGACACTGTAAATACCCTGACTTGATCACTATTCATTGCGTACATGTAAAACATTTCTCATGTACCCCATAAATTTGGACAAATAATAAATAAAGTAATAGAATATTTGCCATGATGCCCTACAATTAGCAGAGAAAGCAGGCTTAACATTCTACCGTAAACTATTTTAATTTTACTGCTTTTGAATTTGACTAAAAGAGGATTAAGCTGGTAACATACATGAATAAAAACAAATATATCATTTTAAAAAAAAGAAAAGAAAACATCCTCTGGATAACTACGTTTTTATGAACAAGAAATGAGGAATCTGCTTATACAACTGGCACAACAGTTCAGAGAAATGCTACCCATACAGCTATGGAAAAATGGATATTACTAAAACTTACTAGAGGAGTTGTACTTGGTGAAATAAAGGTGTGCCTACCAAAAACATTTGAGTTCCTATAATTTAATAATAATTATCTATGGATGGTGCTATGGAGGCCAAACTTGTAAAACAGAGAAGCTTTCAGTTAAAACTAAGAATTTGAAACCACATTGTAATTGACTTACTTTGTGGATTTGAGTTTATGTACACAGTTTTTCTCCAAAGGAAGTAGTGTTTGTCCTATAGCCAAATAGATTTCTGAGATAATCCAAGCCATCTGAATGCCCTAATGGCAATTCAAGTTTTCTTCTGTCTCTGTTCTTCATAGCTGGCTGGAGAGAACATTTTTGGTATCTCTGGGACTTAAGAAAGGCAATGGTTATGGCTTGGCTTCCAGTGGACCATATAGTTAACCAAACAACTGACCCTGAAGAAAACTCATTTCAAGGTTGAAACTGTAATGAATGCTTCTTCCTCACAGTCTATTCAATGGAAAAAAAGGCCAGATGGCATTTTTAGAAACCCATGCTGTCTGATAATAAATATATATTGGCTTAAAAACTGTAATGAAGAAAATTCTTTTTACCCAAATGAACTATAAAAGAGATTCAAAACTGAGGATTTCTTTTCAAATGAGGCCTACAAATTCATGGAATGTTTTTAAATTCTGAATATCTATCATTTTATATACTCAATAAAAGCATATTCTTCCAATACAACATGAAAATGTTAATAATTTTAAAATATTGGTGGTTTTCTTTCTTTTACCTTCTCCTTTGTATGACTTTGTTCTAGTTTGTCTGAAGTATCCATCTATAGGTTAAGGAGATCCAAAAAGATTAAAAATTCTTGGCCGTCTGCGTTGGCTCATGCCTGTAATCCTTGGAGGCCAAGGCAGGTGGATCACGAGGTCAGGAGTTCAAGACCAGCCTGACCAACATGGTGAAACCCTGTCTCTATTAAAAATACAAAAATTATCTGGGCATGGTAGTGCACACCTGTAACTCCACCTACACAGGAGACTGAGACAGGAGAATCACTTGAACCCAGGAGTTCAAGTTTCCAGTGAGCTGAGATCAAGCCACTGCCCTCCAGCCTGGGCAACAGAGTGAGACTCCGTCTCAAAAAAATTTTTTGTAATTAAAAAAATTCTTACAGAAAATAGCAAGGAGAAAGAAGAGGGTAATACCAATTCCTAATATTTGAAATACAGTTTTCCAGCAAGACAATAGAATGGGTTTGCAAGCTATGAGATGCTATAGAGAAAAGATTTCCTAACTTACTTTAGTAATTCTTCTTGCATCCTTGGTAGACATTCCACTTTTTTCCCTTATATAATGAGTTGTCTCTATTATGCAGATTGAGCTTTTGTATGGGTAAGAGGGGAGAGAACTATATTAAACAAGTGACAAGCCATTGAAAGGTTTTAAAAACATAAATGGCACAATCTAGTTTACGTCTTCAAAATACTAACTTTTGTTGCTATAAAAATAATTGATTGTAGAGGAAGAAGAAGAAAGCAGATAAATCATATAGAGAGTTATTGCATTATTTCCAGAAAAATATGATGATGTCTTGGACTAGAAAAATAAGTAGTGATAATGGAAACATGGAGAGAGTTATGTAACTGCTGACAGCACTTACAGATAGCTTAGTCTTTGTGTGTGAGAGACGAGACTCCTGAGTCTAGATGACTCCTAGAACTTAGGCTTAAACAAACTGGATGAATGGTGGTAAAATGCAGAGGCACAGGACTGGAGATAGAAATTTAAGATTGTATATTAGCCATGTTGTTTCAGATGCAGGATATATGTTCAAGCAGAGATATCAAGTACAAAAATACGCAATGTACCAGCTAACCCCTACCTACCTCTGGGCCTGCATCTTCCATTACACTGGTGATATCACCCTGGCCTTTTTTTTCTCAAATGGGCCAACCTTGTATAAGGCTTTTACTCTTACTACTTCTACCTGGAACTCTTCCCCTTCAGATCTCATGTAGTTGGCTATATTTACTGTCTTTCAGCTCAAACATGATCATTGCAAGGCCTTCTCTAAAACAGATAAAATAGCACCACCTCTATCTATCATGCTTTATAACATCATCCCATTCTACTAATTTCACAACTCATCACTTTTTGAAATTCTCCTGTCATTTATTTACTCTTTACAACTCCTTACTAAAATGTAAAGTCTATAACAATTTCCTTGCCTTATTTATCACTAGATCCTCAGTACCTAAGACATGGTAGGTCTTCAATAAATTTTTATTGAATAAAGAAGTAATTAAATATATGAATTTTTACTGTTATTATTAATACAATCACTTCTTGTGGTAAATGTTACTAAGTCCTCACCTAGTTAATCTCCATTACAATATTTTTCAGCTGTTTAAGAATTTTTGAGGGTGTGCTCAGGGATAAATTCCTCAGCTATTCTTAGGCAAAAGTTCTTTTTATTTTTTTTAAAGAAATTTTTTTAAATTGTATTTTAGGTTTTGGGGTACATGTGAAGAACATGCAATATAGTTGCATAGGTAAACATGTGGTAGTTTGATTTGCTGCCTTCCTCCCCTTCACCTATATCTGGCATTTCTCCCCCTACTACCTCTCCTCAACTCCCAAATCCCCACTGTCCCTCCCCTATTCCCCACAACAGACCCCAGTGTGTAGTGCTACCCTCCCTGTGTCCATGTGTTCTCATTGTTCAACACCTGCCTATGAGTGAGAACATGCAGTGTTTCATTTTCTGTTCTTGTGTCAGTTTGCTGAGAATGATGGTCACCAGGTTCATCCATGTCCCTACAAAGGACACAACTCATCATTTTTTGTTGCTGCATCATATTCCATGGTGTATATGTGCCACATTTTCCCTGTCCAGTCTATCATCAGTGGGCATTTGGGTTGGTTCCAGGTCTTTTCTATTGTAAACAGTGCTGCAATGAACATTCGTGTGCATGTGTCCTTATAGTAGAACAATTTATAATCCTCTGGATATGTACCCAGTAATGGAATTGCTGGGTCAAATGGAATTTCTATTTCTAGGTCCTTGAGGAATCGCCACACTGTCTTCCACAATGGTTGAACTAATCTACACTCCCACCAGCAGTGTAAAAGTATTCCTATTTCTCCACATCCTCTCCAGCATCTGTTGTCTCCAGATTTTTTAATGATCGCCATTCTAACTGGTGTGAGATAGTATCTCAATGTAGTTTTGATTTGCATTTCTTTAATGATCAGTGATGATGAGCATTTTTTCATGTTTGTTGGCCTCATGTATGTCTTCTTTTGTAAAGTGTCTGTTCATTTCCTTTGCCCACTTTTGAATGGGCTTGTTTGTCTTTTTCTTATAAATCTGTTTTAGTTCTTTGTAAATTCTGGATATCAGCCCTTTGTCAGATGGGTAGACTGCAAAAATTTTTTCCCATTCTGTTGGTTGCCAATTCACTCTAATGACTGTTTCTTTTGCTGTGCAGAAGCTGTGGAGTTTGATTAGTTCCCATTTGTCTATTTTTGCTTTTGTTGCCAATGCTTTTGTTGCTTTGGTCATGAAGTCCTTGTCTACTCCTTTGTCCTGAATGGTTTTGCCTAGATTTTCTTCTAGGGCTTTTATGGTGTTAGGTTTTATGTTTGAGTCTTTAATCCATCTGGAGTTAATTTTAGTGTAAGGTGTCAGGAAGGGTTCCAGTTTCTGCTTTCTGCACATAGCTAGCCAGTTTTCCCAACAACATTTATTAAACAGAGAATCCTTTCCCCATTGCTTGTTTTTGTAGGATTATCTCAATTGATGCAGAGAAGGCCTTTGACAAAATTCAACAGGCCTTTATGCTAAAAACCCTCAATAAACTAGGTACTGATGAAACGTATCTCAAAATAATAAAAGCTATTTACGACAAACCAACAGCCAGTATCATACTGAATGGGCAAAAACTGGAAGCATTCCCTTTGAAATCTGGCACTAGACAAGGATGCCCTCTCTCACCACTCCTATTCAATATAGTACTGGAAGTTCTAGCCAGAGCAATCAGGCAAGAAAAAGAAAGGGCATTCAAATAGGAAAGGAGGAAGCCAAATTGTCTCTATTTGCAGACGACATGAGAGTATATCTAGAAGACCCCATTGTCTCAGCCCAAAAACTCCTGAAACTGATAAGCCAATTCAGCAAAGTCTCAGGATACAAAATCAATGTGCAAAAATCACAAGCATTCCTATACACCAATAACAGACTTAAAGAGAGCCAAATTGAGAACAAACTGCCATTTACAATTGCTACAAAGAGAATAAAATACCTAGAAATACAACTAACAAGGAACGTAAAGGACCTCCACAAGTTCTTTAGATTTGTCCTCTCTGGATTCTTCAGAGTGAAGTCTCTTGCCCAAGGCCACAGGCACTTGGTGTTAGTACTAGAGGTGGAATTCGAAGTCCACACTCTTTGAATACATACTGTTCCCTCATAGCAAGTATTTAGATCCTGTAAAAGTTCTAAGAAGAATGGGATTATTAGATAAAAGAAAGCTATTTTCTACAAACATCAATGTATCTGAGCATTGTGTGACTTTGCTAAATGGCATTTAATCACTAATGTTTCCAACTCCTCTGACACATTATTTTAAAGAAACATCTCTTTACTTGGATGTTACATTTCTAAAAACTACTTTGTGGTGGCCTTTCAAAAATGTTTTTTCCAGACTATAAAAACTTACTTTGGTATGTATTTTGATCCTAGAAAACACAACCTAGATTATATCCATTTAGAGAATCAATTAAAAGCTTCTGTTTTAAAAGGGATTGATAAATTTACATTGGTCCTGACGAAAAGCAAAAACATATTCTTTATAGGCAGGAATAAGCATCAGTGTGGACCATGAGCTGAGAATCAAGAGTGGAGTCTGATTCCAAAGTGGAAAATAAAATTAACAAGCAATTGTTGTGAAAATGGAAGTAAACTTTGTCATGCTGTGATACATAGGTGAATATCTACTAGCAACCCAGTGGGTTGGCAAAGGAAATGCTCCCAAATGTATTCAACAACTATCAAACCCCTCTCCCAATATGAGGATGCAAAATTGTTGAGAGTAAAGGATCTTGTGAGGAGACCTTGGTAGAGAGCTGTGTTGTGAACTTCACCCCCTCACCAGCTTAATTATCAGTGAGGAGGAAGGAGGACCTCATAGTGCTGCTCAGGGACCCCATTACCCATGGAGTTGGGGGTAGTGGACCAGGGAATGCCTCCTGCCTGGGACACTAGAGGGTAAGAGAGGCTGGTGAACTGCTTTGAGGGAGGTAACACTGGGCTAAGACAGGCCTGCACCCTTAGACTTGTTACTGCAAGGGATGTGGAGTATGTCCCAGGGAACAGAGGAGGCCCTGCAGGAGACAGCTGGCACAGATAGTCTTGGACCTGAAACCACATCAGACCAATTGGGTTCCACTTTTATGTAACAAAGTTATGAGTTGTTTTCAGTTGACCTGGACCCCTAGATTGAAGGTCACATAACCTGAGCATACCCAGATGAACCAAGCATATAGCCATGGGTTGAAACTTAAGTGCTCAAATTGAAGAACAGGGATTATGAAGCGGACACCACATGGCAGGATGCAGTCAGAGCATGCCTTCTGGCATCACCCCATCACAAGATCCAATCAGAACGTGCCTCCTGGCATCACCGTATCCCAACATCCCATCAGAACACCCCTCATTACCTTCTGACCATAAAACCTGCCACAACCACCACAGCTCAGGGGGACAGACTTGAGCATTTCCTCCCTGCCAGTTGAGTCACAGTAAACCTTTCACACTGCAAAAGCCTAGTAATTCTGTGTTTGGTTTTCCCATAAATGCAGACAAAACAGACCCAGTTTGGGTCAGTAACAGACCCGCTCCACTAAGGTCATGTGGAGAAGAGAGGGACCCCAGCAACAAGAGGCTGGAGGAGGATGCCTAGGCACTTCAGGGAGAGTATCAAGTAACCATCAGAACATAGATACATTATTCTAGGGAAAGGGACCTGCAGGCGGTTGGAGCCACAAAAATTACCCAAAAGAGAAATCATAATCTTTGAATTCCACCAAGTACAGATCAGAAAGGTGCCTAAGGTGCTGCCAGTTAAGTGAGAGACCTTTCCTGCCCCATTCTATTCCGCTGCCCACAGGACAGCCTGGAGAAAGCAGAGGGAGAAGCAGACAAATAAACCTCGCCACCAACCCCTTCACATTGTAGACTTCCTCCCAGCCAGCAAGGAAAAAGAACTGAAGCCAAATCAAGTTCAGAGTTTTCATCTCTATCTCAAACAGAGCATTTTACTTTCCAAATGAAGATAATGTTTTTACTGTATGCTCACTGTTGGGCTCTCTGTTATCTAGAGGGAACAAAAATATCATCGGCTTATCAAGTTTTCATCCAGAGTTAAGGAAAGATTATTTCCACTGAATAAAATTTAAGGAGAGAAAGAAAGAAACAATAAAAACAACACTGCATTTTTATTATATCCTAACTCATGCTTGTTGGTCTACTGGTTACAGCTATTTGCAGCCTGACCTAATCATTATGAATATGCAAGCCCATCTCAAGGGTGGGAAGTTTCATGTGGTTGTAATGGGCACATCTGGAGAGCTGGACTGCCGGATTCAACTCTGCTGCCACCACTTATTATCTGTGCAACCTTGAGAAATTAATTTTGCTTCTCTGTTCCTCATCTAATATGAGGGTGCTAGTAATAGTACCACCTTTATATTGTTGTTGTAAGAATTAAATGATTTAATACATGTGAAGCAATGCGTCATTCATGTTGTTTTCTATAATTATTTGTTATCATAATTGATCGTCCCACTCACAAAAGCAATACATCTTTAGGCTTTTAGTCTGAGACAAATTACTTCTGCCCTAGAGAGAAAAAAATTGTTTTCCCGTTTGTCCTCAGGCAGGGTTCCTAAAGATATTTCCTACCCAGAATTAAAATTCTTCTCAGGATAGTGACTGGGAAACCATCACATCCCTACAGGAGAAGCTCTACTTTGACTGCTAGGGGTAAATTCTTCGAATGGTTTTATGCTATTGAGATTTGCCATTTCCCAAAACCTGAGTTATCTGATCATAATCATTTTGTTTCAAGTAGATTTTATTGAACCTGCACTTCATTCAAATGCCTGTGCTTTGTTAAAGTACATCAATAAATTATTATATTTGTATCTCCCAGATATATTCTGAATTTTTGAACCCTGACTTTTTTTTGCTTTTGCTTTGTTTTACTAAATAAATATAGCATATGTTCACAAAGATAGTAATTTGACTTCAACAAAAATATTGCAGTTTAATTACAAAGGACTTTTCATTCTATTTGCATAGAATGTATTAAAACTTAAGACAATCTTAAGCAAAAAAAAAAAAAAAAAAAGCTGCAGGCATCATGCTACCTGACTTCAAACTATATTATAAGGCTACAGTATTCAAACCAGCATGGTACTGATACAAAAACAGATATATAAACCAATGGAACAGAACAGAGGCATCAGAAGTAACGCCACATATCTACAAACATCTGATCTTTGCCAAACCTGATAAAAACAAGCAATGGGGAAAGGATTCCCTATTTAATAAATGGTGTTGGGAAAACTGGGTAGCCATATGCAGAAAGCTGAAACTGGATCCCTTTCTTATGCCTTATACAAAAATTAACTCCAGATGGATTAAAGATTTAAACATAAGACCTAACACCATGAAAAAATCTAGAAAAAAACCTAGGCAATACCATTCAGGACATAGGCATAGGCAAAAACTTCATGATGAAAACACCAAAAGCAATGGCAGCAAAAGCCAAAATAGACAAATAGGATCTAGTTAAACTTAAGAGCTTCTGCACAGCAAAAGAAACTGTTATTAGAGTGAACTGGCAACCAACAGAATGGGAGAAAAAATTTACAATCTACCCATCTGACAAAGGGCTAATATCCAGAATCTACAAAGAACTTAAACAAATTTACAAGATAAAAACAAGCAAATCCTTCAAAAAGTGGGCAAAGGATCTGAACAGACACTTCTAGAAAGATGACATTTATGCAGCCAACAAACATGAAAAAAAGCTCATCATCACTGGTCATTAGAGAAATGCAAATCAAAACCACATTGAGTTAGAATGGCAATCATTTAAAAATCAGGAAACAACAGATGCTGGAGGGGATGTGGAGAAACAGGAATGCTTTTAAACTGTTGGTGGGAGTATAAATTAGTTCGACCATGTGGAAGACAATGTGGCGATTTTTCAAGGATCTAGAAATAGAAATACCATTTGAAACAGGAATCCCATTATTGAGTATATACCCAAAGAATTATAAATTGATCTATTATAAAGATACATGCACATGTATGTTTATTGAGGCATTGTTCACAATAGCAAAGACTTGGAACCAACCCAAATGCCCATCAATGATAGACTGGATAAAGAAAATATGGCATATATATACCATGGAATACAATGCAGCTATAAAAAGGGATGAGTTCATGTCCTTTGCAGGGACATGGATAAAGCTGGAAACCATCATTCTCAGCAAACTGACATGAGAACAGAAAACTAAACACCGTATGTTCTCACTCATAAGTGGGTGTTGAACAATGAGAACACATGGACACAGGGAGGGGAACATCACACACCCGGGGCCTGTCACAGGGTAGGGGCTACGAGAGGGATCACAGAGGGTGGTGAGCTAGGGGAGGGAGAGCATTGGGAGAAATACCTAATGTAGATGATAGGGTGATGGATGCAGCAAACCACCATGCCACATGTATACCTATGTAACAATCCTACACATTCTGCACTTGTACCCCAGAAATTAAAGTATAATAATAATTTTTTTAAAAAACAATGTATTAAAAGTCAAATTGCTGGCTCATTCATATTCCTCTGGCTTGAAAAGGTAAAAAAGTATTTTAATAAGGCATTCTCTTCCTGCTGTTCCTCCTATAAAAGAATAATTAAGATTTTATATCCAACAGATGCGGGACTTTTTACCTTTTAGCTCAGCAAGATCTGGGTTCTTGTCTCACAACCAGGAAAAATTAGGCACATGGACATCAAAGAGTGGGTGGAGTAGAATTTATTACGTGAAAAGGGAAGGTCTCAACCAAAACAGTGCTTCTGAAAGCAGGTTCCTGGTTGTCCCCCTTCACAGTTGCATAAAAAGGCTTCTCTATATTCAAGCTAATGAGTCTGGGTTCCCTATCTGTAGAAGGTGAGTTTCTGGGGGCTCCACCCCCTCCCTGCAGTGCACATGTGGGCCCTTAGTCTGCTGCAGGTATGATCAGGCAAGTCCCTTGTGCAAGTTCTCTTTTCTGCACAAAACATCTGGTGTAAGGACTTGTGGAGCAGGTCAGAGATTCTCTGGGGACCCTTCCCTATCTGTCTAGGCATTTGGCTGTCTCCTGCCTCTGTCACAAGAAGAGTTAAAATAAAATGTCAATGCTAATAAAATTCAGGTGCTGAGTTTACTAGAATACATTGCCATATAGATAATCTGAGGAAGCTCAGTGCTGAGACTCGTGCCTTTCAAGTTCACCTATCAAAATAAAGTGCTGCCATTTGTGTGTAGATAACACTTGATTTTTTGTGTTTATGCTTTAAATGATAAACACTTAAGAATTCAAATTTCTAAAAAAATATGTTTTAACATCCAGTGTAGGCTTCCTAATTTCCTGAATTTAGAGTTAATCGAGGTAGTGTCTCAAGACTGTTTTGCTGACAACGGGAGTTTCATAATACTTTAAAAATTAAGAGAATTGTTAGATAAATTACATAGGAGATAATTATTGTGATATAGATTTTCTAAATACATGTTCTTCCTTACTTTTTGTGTTCCCCTAGTATGTTATTTAACACAGAAATTATAAAGCTTAAAAGCAAATGAGTGGCTCACACCTGTAATCCCAGCACTTTGGGAGGCTGAGGCGGGTGGATCGTGAGGTCAACAGATTGAGACCATCCTGGTCAACATGGTGAAACCCTGTCTCTACTAAAAAAAAAAATACAAAAAATTAGCTGGGCATGGTGGTGCATGCCTGTAATCCCAGCTACTCAGGAGGCTGAGGCAGGAGAATTGCCTGCACCCAGGAGGCAGAGGTTGCGGTGAGCCAAGATCGCATTGCACTCCAGCCTGGGTAACAAGAGAGAAACTCCGTCTCAAATAAAACAAACCAACAACAACAAAAAAAAAACGCAAATGAACATTCAGAACCACAAACTGGCATTAAGTCAATTAGACACAGTGTTATAATTCATACCATAAAAAAATCCATTCATCACATTTTCAGTTAACTAAGAGCACATTCACCAGAAGCACACATTCTTTTTCTGCCTACTTTTGAAGATATATAAACCCTGACACGTGGGATTCATTAACACAGAATCCAATGGGACATGGAATGTCAGTGATTTCCTAACTAAAGTTAAGGTTAAAGAAAGATGAATGCTCTAATTTCCCAGATGTCCTATATGCCAAGAGTTCTGAAAGCTGCGTAAAAGGGAAGTGTCAACCATTGCTTTGGGGCATAATACAGCCGTTCTCAGTGATGAATCAGTCTTCAGGCATGGATTTACCCTCTACGTAATTGAGAATTTATTTGAGAAGTTATAAATTAGAAAATTTGGTATAATTACTGGGAGTTGAGTACGTTAGGGAAACTGTCAGGGACCTCGGAATTTCTAGCTGACGATACATCTGGAGAAGGCTATCGTCTGTGTTCTGAATTTTTGATCATTAAGTAGCCAAAACTACTGATTTACTGTGTATGCTTAGGGCATATAAAAAGAGGCATGAATAAAGAGTGCTAAATATAACCCAGATATTTTTCTTATTAGTGCAGATCTCAAAACATATTCTTTTTTGTCTCTATATCATAAACAATCAGGGTGTATATATGACATATACCATAAACAATTGCCACTGCCACACAGGATAGACTAGAGGATTTCTATTCTGTGTTCTATTTCACAGCTCAAAATGATTAGAATATTGCTGTGCCCTTGTTATGGGAAAAAACATACTGCTGCATAAGTTTATTAAGTAAATCTGATAAAACCTGATTAATAAGATCGTTTGCCCTCCAAAGTTGAAGACTTAAAAATAGTTTCATTGCTCTACTTTGTGCTTTTGAGGTAAAAACTAGAACATTAAAGTTGTCCAAAAAGAATTTAACAAAAATTTCAGTTTGTTACAAAAATATGCCCTTGAAATAGCTTTTAAAAATCAAGAAGTCTTCCTATATAAATATTGTATTAATGCCACAGTCAAATAAAAAATTTTATTATCCAGTGTTCAACTTCTAGCTGCAATGACAGACATGAAGGAAGAAAACTACTTCATCTAACTTCAGTACACATCAAACACAAGTTCCCTCAAGAGAGAAAAAATTGTCAGTGTATTTGAATTATTTCAAAACAGCATTTCAAAGGTTTATTAAACTTTACGAACACAAAACACACTGGCCCAGAAAACGATATACCAGGATTCCATGAAGAAGGATTTACATGTTCATTACTTCATTTATTAATCACAGTCTGGGGAAATATAATTGCCATTTTCTTAAAAATATAGAGATTAGAGTTTTAAATCAAATTAACTTATACATCTTTGGATAAGTAAAGGTTTAATGTGATAGAAAACCAAGTAAAGTCCTTTGTTTTTGTTTGCAGCTCTACCCCTCATGTCAAATTGAGTAGTCACTTAAGTTCTGTTTTTCAATTTTCCCATCTGCTAAATGAAGAGAAAGACTTTGCTGTCTCATGGGAATACTATATTATGTTGCTTCCTCTCCAGTTCTTAAAACCAAGACTGAAACCAAGACTGCTGCTTCCTTGGTGTCATTTATGTTTTGAGAGATTTTACAAGGGTACTACACCCTAAAATATCTTATTATCACAGGTGTCATCCCAGGGGCTCAAAGCAAATAGGTTATCTAGAGATCTCCCACATTGTGTCACCATCACCTGCTCCTATTTTTTTTTAAATAAGGAAATAGTTTAATTATGAGAAACAATCCAGAGGACAGTGTCACAGCAGAAAACGGCAAAATTACATTGGCATCTGTGTTCACAATGAAAGGGAAAGTCAACGGATTCTGGAAGCACATTTTACCCATTTAAGAATTTTGCCCAAAGCTATTCAAGCTTGAAATGTGAGCCTAGAACTCTAGAATTCTATTATCCATTAGACTAAACTGAGCAAATGAAGTAAACAGTATTCAGCCTCTCTTATGTGCCAGGCATCATGTCAGGCTCTGAAGAATTTTCTTTAAAACTACACACAATAACACAAAGATGAATAAGATACAGTGCTTGCCCATGAGGAAATCAATATGCTACGGTAGTTCAACTTCAAAACATTCAAGGAAGACTATTCTGGAGTAGAAAGGTAGTTACCAGAGGATGGGGGTGAGGGGGTAGAATATTGACCAAAGGGTACAAACCTGCATTTGTAAGATGATTAGTTCTGGAGACTTAATGTATAGTATGGCGAAAATTAATAGTAATGTGTTATATACTGGTAATTTGCTTAAAGAGTGGGTCTCAAGTGTTCTCACTACAAACATACACAGATGGTAACTATATAAGGTGATGGATATGTGAATTAACTTGATGTAATTATTTTATAATGTATACGTATATCAAAACATCACATTATACACATTCAATGTATGCAATTTTAATTTGTCAATTATACCTCAGTAAAGCTAGGGAGTAGGAAAGAAAGACTATTTCATTTGTTTACTTGACGTTATTCATAAAGAGTTTTTGGTTAATTTACTGCTAGGAAAATAAAGGTGTGAAAAAGCATTCCCCACCTTAGCTAAGATTTAGGAGTTTTCTTTTTGTTGAGAATCTTGGAAGCATTCTTCTCTTTCTATTTCTTCCCTTAAAAGCTAAAATTTCAAAGTACATTTTTGCTACAAGATATAAAAATTAGGCCAGTTGGTTTTGTATACAATAAAGAGCACAGCATGACAACAAGCAAAATGCCTGGTTTAGACCTGCCATACCTCCTTTATCCAGAGACAAAATTCCAATTCAGGTTAGACTTTTCAGCTTGGGAAGGGACCCTCCTATCATTTCTCGTGTTACTTGGGCTGTGAAGAAGTAGCTGAAGGGACCATCTCTGCTGGGTAAGAGCAGAAGCAAAGAGCTGGTCCAATGCGCAGATCCACTTCATTTGCTTATGTTTCTCATGTTAAAACTTGGAGTTCTTATGCCTGCAGCATATTCACCCATCTTGCTGATGCAGCTATAGTTTTAAGAGCACACAGGATATAGAAGTCTAATCTGGCTCTTGTAAAATCAGTGTTTAAATTTTGACTTCTATGTATTATGCTACTTAGAAATTTTAGTAGACTGTACCAAAAAAAAGTTGCTTTTGGAGAGAAACTAGAAACAATCTGACTAGAACTATGAGACCACTACTTCTAAAAAAAAGTTTACTTAATTCATGTGTTGGAAATTGAGAAAAAAAAAAAAGAGCTCAAAAAGACAGCAGCCTCCAATAATGTGAAAATTGTTAGGAAGAATGATTTCGTGAGCAATTCACCAGAAAACAAACTTGCTTTATTGTAAGCCTCCTTAAAATCTGGATTTCCAAAAATGATCTAAGGCTGATATGTTTTGCAAAGGCTCTTTTATATACAGATCTTTATCTGCCCGAAAAACTTTCTTAGGATGAGGTGGAAGAAAAGATAAAAATAATAAATGTGGTTGTCTCCTGAGATTTTTCATTTCTCTTCATTACTGCTTGATCAGAAACCTCACGGGGGCTCCTTTCCCAATGTTATTTCAGTATAAGTGTTTCCATGTCCAGTTCCAGCTGGAAGCAGGCACTGTGGAGCCATGTGAAAAATCCACAAGAACACACAAAATTAGCCCTTGATTTTTGAACCTTAAAAAGGCTTGGGTCAGGGGTGAGTTTATTCAGAATTTCTTATGAGTCCCTCAGGATCAACAGTGTCATGCTCCACCAGGGCGCCCTTAGCCCCAAACTTCTATTTTTCACATTTAATCATAGCCTCATTTGCTCTCTTGCCTCTGACTCATTGATTCTCCAGAGCAAAGGGAATCTAAGTCCTCAGGGACTTAGATATATTTTAGATGCAAAAGAAGAAAAAAAAAGCCTAGATAAACCATTTTTAACAAATATTTGATATTGAAGCCCCTTGATACTTTGAATAATTTCAGGGAAAATGAGAGTGAATGAGAAGAACAAGAATATTCTAAAAGCAATCTGGACTGAAAGTAAAATTAAAGCAAGCATTTACTGAAATTTTTATAAAATTATATTTTAGGATGATTCATCATTACAAGATATATTTGTAGCCCTCAACTTCCCAACAGGCTGGCCTCCAAAAGTTTGTTTGTGAGTTGTTTTTCTGGATCTGAAAAGCCATTTCACTTATAAACAATATTCTAAATTAGTAGTTCTTGGGCTTTTTGTGTCACGAAGTGCTTTGAGAATCTCTTGAGAGCCATGGACATACTCCTTAAAAAATTCTCATGCATATATGCCCCAGGGTTTTCAAAGCCACATTTGGTTTTCACAGACCCACCTTTCTGATTAAGAAATCTGATCTCACTCAAATGCCAGGCTAGCTCAGATGCTGAAATCTATAGCCATACAATGAATTAAAAAGACTTTTTCACTCGTCTGGAAACAGAGCTACCATCTAGAACAGCATATTAAACAACACTTGTATGCTTTTGGATACCAGATAAATTCCACATTAACATTTCTGGCAGTTACCATACTTAAGCTGTGGGGTGGCAGTGTGGTGACTTTCTTACATCATAAGGATGCAAGCCACATCTTGGGTTTCACAGAGTTAGGGAGAGAAGGTGTATATTTTGTAGCTGGGACAGACACTTGCCTCACTTCTGGTCTCTTATGGCTGTTTAAGAAACAATCCTTGCGTCCAGGTCCTGAGGCAAGAGAGATATTCGTTCTGCAATTTGCTTATTTATAAATGAGCAATGCCTATGCTATGGGTTAAACGGATGTAGGATATTTTATTTACCCCTTTGTGGGATTCACCCTGTTTACTCAGCTAACCCTGCTCAACCCCTCACAGGAGGGAGCATGCAAGTGAATGAGTGCATAAACCAACCAGCCACTTCAGCACAAGCAGGAGCAAACTCCACTCACTGGGGCCTGCCACATTCCACCCCTCACAAGAGGGAGCGAATAGGTGAGTGAGTGTGGGAACCAGCCAGCTGGAGCAAACTCCATGCAGGCCCCGCAGCAGCTACCAGGTAGGGGTGCCTGCAATCCCAAGGCCCCAGAGGGTGTGTTACAGTGCTCACTTAGCTCCACCGTCTGCACACAGCAGTGTGTTATGAGCTCAGTGAGTCCTTTGCCTCTGCTAGTGGGAGCAAAGGGCCAGTGTGACAGGCTTTTTGGGCACCTGCACTTGGTGGGTCCCGAATTCTTATCTAGTACCCAGGAAGAATGAGGTCACATAGACAAATTGAAGGATGGTGAATGCAGAGAATTTTATTGAGTGATGAGTGCCTCTCAGCAGAGAGGGGAGCTGGAAAGGGGACAGAAAGGGATGACCACTCTCACATAAAGTCAAATTGCCTCTCTGCTTCTCTTCGCTAAAGTCAAGTTGCCTCTCTGATGCCCAGCTGCTGTCTCTGAAGTCAAGTCACCTTTCTCCAACATCCAGCCACTTCTCCTGTCTACCACTGAACCCGGGGTCTTTATAGGCAGAAAATGAGGGGCAGGGCAGGCTGTAGGTAGCTTTTTGGAGCAGGCAACATTTGATTGGTAAAAAGACACTATTCAGAAAGAACCAATCAGGAGAAAGCAGGCAAACAGGAATACTAGTTCTCACTTTGGGCTGCAGGTTTCAGGCTACTTTTAGCTTGAAGGTGGGGTTTCCACCAGGAACCCATCCCTGTCTGCCTAGACTTTCTCTGCCCCTGCTTCTCTCATTTCCCCCTCTGAAGAGGCACACATAACTGCTGTTAGAATACGTTTGATGACCAATCTTAGCTACTTCCTGCTGATAGTGGGCATTGTTTTGCAGCAAATGGCAGTCAGATTTCCCTCAGAGGTCTACCTGAGGGTCCCCAGCAAAAGTGAGCTATCGTCTGAGGCTCCAGTTGCATGAGTGTCTGAAGTTTGATGGCCTCTAGGTGAAAAGAATTGGTTAAGTATGCATGGATCAAATATGTATATTATATAAAGAGGATTTAAAAGGAAAGAATCTAGAGCCAAATATTATAGAAATAGAATATACTAATCCTTTTGAAAACAACATTATGCCCTGAGCTGTTTCACCCTGGTTAAAGTTTGTATGGGAGCAGTTAAACTATAGAATAGAGATAACTGTTTAGGGGAATACATATTCCCATGGGTGTTTAGGATTAAGGGGTCTTTGGTAAAGGTGCCCATGGCATAGTATAGAATGAAGGTAAGAACAGCAAGCATGAGCAAGACTATAAAGAATATATCCATGGAAGATTAAGTATTGACACTAATCTTTTGTGATTTTTATCTTGAGGTCCCTGATGTCTTCACATTGCTACTTTGAATGCTCTTCTGGGTCAACGGAGGTAACTCCATCAGCCTTCCAGGCCTTTACTCAAGTATAACGAATCCAAGAATCTATTCCAGTGACCTTTACTGCTGTAGGAGTAGAAAGAAATACCATGTAAGGTTCCACCCAATGCGGGCTTGTGGATGGAGAAAGGGAAGAAAGTACCTTTAGCAATACCCTGTTCCCTGGATTGAATAAAGGTGGCCCTAGTTCAGGGAATTGGACCTCCGACAGTTGTTTCAGTTCCTATTGGACAAGGGTCAAAGAAGTTATATGTTTAATCAAATTAGAGGTTTATTGGTCTATCAAGAAATCATTGGTGAGAAAATGTCATCCACATATCATTCCAAAGGGACTCAAACGCAGCTTTGATGCAGGGGTTCTAACACTTAGTAGGGCTTTTGATAATATCACTTGTCTTTTCTACCTTTTCCAAGGATTGTGGTTTCCAAGCACAGTAAAGATGGTATTGTATGTCTAGTGCCTTCAAGACCCCCTGAGTGGGAGCAGCCTTGAGTGAGATGCCATTTTGGCTCTGGAGGTACTTAGAGAGTCCAAAGTGAGGAATTATCTCATTAATTAGTACTTTTATCACCTTGGAGGCTTTCTCTGTTGGACATGGAAATGCTTCTACCCAGTTGGTGAAGGAATCTATTAGGAGGTATTGGATGCCCCTTGACTTTGTCATATGGATGAAATCCATTTGCCAGTCTTCCCCTATGTAGCTTCCTGTTCTTTTGGTCCCAGGGGAAAGAAGCCATTGATTGAGGGGATTATTTTTAAGGCAAGTCTTGTAAGCATTAATAACCTGTTTAACTATTTGTATCAGGTTTTCACCAGAGAGCAATCTCTGGGCCAATAGATAGGTTTTGTCCTTACCTATGTGGAAGGCCTAGTGAAGGCTTTTAACAACTTTCCATTGGTCGATGAAATTTGCCATCCTCCATTTGTAGCCATCCTGAGGACTCAGAGATGTTTCCCTGAGAGGTGGCCCATTTTATAACCACAGGAGAATATTGAGGTTTTATTTCTCTTATGGAGCCCTCCCAGACCAATGGGGCTTCTAGTGGATCTAAAATCTGGGGACCCATTGCTCCTGGTTTAGCTGCTCGGTCTGCCAACCTATGTCCCTTGACTATTTCATCCATCCCTTTTTGGTGGCCTTTATAATGTGTTACTGCCATTTCCTGTGGGAGGATAATAGTGTATTAATTTCCTGATGATATTTGATGGGAGACCCATTAGCTATAAGGATTTTCCTCTCTTCCAGATGGTGGCATAGGAAGGAGAAGGAGAAGACGTGTGCTCAACAATATCATTCAGGATAACTATACCTCTTTATGAATCTCTTGTTCTACAAAAGAACTTTCACTTATAAAGAGAATCCAGTGTGGGTTCCCTAAGGGGGGTTTCCTTGAGATCCTTTCTGGCTGCATAGGTTTGTATTACTATCTGTTTGTAGTCATGTTCCAGATCCACAGTCCCCCAGGAAGGAAGGTGACTGGATTTAGGGAGGGACAGGTTCTTAATTGGACTGCAGAGCCTTCTAATAGCAGAGCTTGATATCTAGAGAGGTGGTTATCCATTAGCCAGAGACTCCCTTAGAAGACAGTAGTCCTGCCACATTATGTGACATGTAAATGGTTTTTATTCCCCATGGTTAAACTTAGTAGCCTCTGGTACCAGCAAAGCTACCAGTGCAAAACTGCCCAGAGTCAGGCCAGCCATCCTTTGTCTACCAAATCAAGCTCCTTACTTAGGTAGCTTACAGGCTGCTGGATTGGACCTCAGGCCTGGGTTGAACTCCCAGGGCCATTCCCTTTCTTTCTGACACGTAAAGATTAAACATCTTCCCTATGGGAGACTAAAGTCTGGTGCCTTAAGCAAGCCTTGTTTTAGTTGATCACAGGCCTTTCTAGCCTCTGATTTCCAAATTAGGAAGTGAATTTTAGCTGCCTGAGTCTCCTATATTAGATGATATAAGAGCCAAGCTATTTCACTGTACCCAGGTATCCATAGTCTGCAGAATCCTGTAATGCCCAATAATCCCCTCAGTTGCTTGAGGGTTTCGGAGAGGGGAAAGGAGGAAATGAGCTTCATCCTTTCTTCACCCAATGCTTTGGTCCTCTCTGACAAGACCAGGCCAAGGTACTTCACTGAAGTCTGACAGAGCTGAGCTTTGGATTTTGAAACCTTATATGCTCTGTTAGCCAAAAAATTAAGGAGAGGCTTACTGCCCTCCTGAGAGCTTGCCTCAGCTGGGGCACAGAGGAGAATGTCATCTACATATTGTAAAATTTTAACCTGAGCATAAAGGAACTCAAAGAGGTTTTTTGACAATACCTGCCCACACAAGTTGGGGCTGTCTTGGAATCCCTGAGGTAACACTGACCAGGTTAGCTGGGTGGTTTGTTTAGAGGGATCCTCAAATGCAACAACAACAAAAAATACTAGGAGTCAGAAGGAGGCAGGCTTTAGGTTCAGGACTGTGAACCATTTAGTTTCCTCAGGTATTTGGGCTAGCAGGGTCTACTGATTTGGAGCCACTGGGTGAATTGAAACCACAGCCTCAATGATGTGGAGGTCCTGAACTACTCTCCATTTTCTGTTGGGTTTTTGTACCCTTAACATCAGGGTATTATAAGGGCTGCCGTTTTTTTTTTTTTTTTGACATCTCATCCGTTTTTTTATTATTCTTCAGAGTCTAAAAGTCTTCATGATACAATAGCCACTCATTCCAGCCTGTTTATTGGAACTTCTATTCCAATCTGGTGGCAAACTTTTTTTTTTACATTTGTTTTACTTCAAAGATTTAGAGTCACAATAAATACAAGTGACAGCCTCCCATTCCCTCAAGATTCCACCCCCGCCCCCAATATCCCTAGTATAATCTTCTGGTCCCAGGGCCTATTTGAGTTGGTGCTGCAACTTTAAGTTATCAATGATGGCTTCTAGTCCTTTCCTAACTTCTGGTTTCAAGGGATATTATCTCTGGTTAGGAAAGGAGGCAGGTTCTTTTTTTAAAAAAATATACATACATTTTATTGCATTTTAGGTTTTGGGGTACATGTGAAGAATATGCAAGACGGTTGCATAGGTACATACGTGGCAATGTGGTTTGCTGCCTTCCTCCCCATCACCTATATCTGGCATTTCTTCCCATGTTATCCCTCCCCAACTCCCCAACCCCTGCTGTCCCTCCCCTAGTTCCCCCCTATAGACCCCAGTGTGTGATGCTCTCCTCCCTGTGTCCATGTGTTCTCACTGTTCGACACCCGCTTATGAGTGAGAACATGGCGGTGTTTGATTTTCTGTTCTTGAGTCAGCTTGCTTAGAATGATGGCTTCCAGGTTCATCCATGTCCCTACAAAGGACACAAACTCATCATTTTTTATGGCTGCATAGTATTCCATGGTGTAAATGTGCCACATTTTCCCTGTCCAGTCTATCATTGATGGGCATTTGGGTTGTTTCCAGGTCTTTGCTGTTGTAAACAGTGCTGCAATGAACATTCAGGTGCATGTGTCCTTATAATAGAATGATTTATAATCCTTTGGATATATACCCAGTAATGGGATTGCTGGATCAAATGGAATTTCTGTTTCTAGGTCCTTGAGGAATCGCCACACTGACTTCCACAATGGTTGTGTTCCTATTTCGCCACATCCTCTCTAGCATCTGTTGTCTCCAGATTTTTAAATGATCACCATTCTAACTGGTGTGAGGTGGTATCTCAATGTAGTTTTGATTTGCATTTCTCTAATGACCAGTGATGATGAGCATTTTTTTATATGTTTGTTGGCCTCATATGTGTCTTCTTTTGTAAAGTGTCTGTTCATATACTTCACCCACTTATGAATGGGCTTGTTTGTTTTTTTTCTTGTAAATCTGTTTTAGTTCCTTGTAGATTCTGGATATTAGCCCTTTGTCGGATGGGTAGATTGCAGAATTTTTTTTTCCATTCTGTTGGTTGCTGATTCACTCTAATAATTGTTTCTTTTGCTGTGCAGAAGCTCTTGGAGTTTAATTAGGTCCCATTTGTCTATTTTGGCTTTTGTTGCCAATGCTTTTGGTGTTTTAGTCATGAAGTCCTTGGGAGGCAGGATTCTTAAGGTGGATCTGGACCAGTATAGCAGTTGTAACTTGGCCAATTTTGCTTTGAATTGCCTAAACATCTGGTTTAATGGTGTCCACCAGAGAGAGACAAAGAGTTTCTCCTGGGGCCATCAGGATGGTGGTACCTATATAGGCCAGAATATCCCTGCCCAAAAGAGGAGCTGGGCTTTCAGGCGTAATTAGAAAGGCGTAAGTGAACAATAGGTTTTTACAGCTATAGCTAAGGGGTTGACAAAAATATCAGGTTAAAGACCCTTCTAAGATGCTCCTCACTGGTCATGCTAAGAGAGGAGAGGGGGTCTGTATTGGGAAGGAGAACTGAGAGCCTCACCCCAGTGTCTAGGAGATCTACTTTCCTCCCTTCAATTTCCAGAATTACCCAGGGCTCCTGGATGGTAATAGTGGTGTGGACCACCAGGGTGGGGGAGAAGAGGCTTGGGACCCAACAGTCCTGCTGAACCATTTGGGAGATTGGCTCTGAACCTGGTGGCCAGCATCCCCAGGGATAGTCCGCCTTTCAGTGGTCCCCATTGCAGACTGGATAGGGTTGAGATGGCTTCCTCATGCTGCCTGGGCAATCCTTCCTAAAATGCTGTGGCTTGCCACATTTGAAACAGTTAACAGCTACACCTCAGGGATTCTGGAGTTTGTGGGCTTGCATGATGACCATTAAAAGCCTCTGCATTTTTCCTGTGTCTTCTCTCTCTCTCTCTCTCTCTCTCTCTCTCTCTCCCCCCTTTCTCTCCCCCCGGGCCTCCCTATCTCTATTGTAAAAGACCAATGTGGCCACTTTCAGGAGGTTCTCTAAAGTACTATTTAGTCCAATGGCCTGTTTCTGTAGCTTCCTCCTGATATCAGGGGCTTGCTGAGTAATATATTTATTTTTGAAGACTAGTTATCCCTCAACTGAATCAGAAGATAGAGAAGTCTGCTTTACCAAGGCCTCTCTTAGCCTTTCCAGGAAGGCAGTGAGATTCTCATCAATCCCTGGTCTGTCATGAACAGCTGGTATAATTGTGAGGCTTAGTTCTAGTCCTACATAAGCCCTCCATTATGCACACCAGAAAGTATTTCCTCTTCCATCTCCCATCATTTAAGGTCATCCAATGGTACTGCTTCTCTTCCAGTTGGATAAAGTTTGTCCCCTTCCATGACACTATATGAGATACAAAGGTCATTCCCAAATCTCTCTGCCACTTGAAGAGTGGCCTGCTTTTCAGTCAGAGTTTGATTCAAAAGTAACATAACATCTTTGCAGGAGAGTTCAAATATTTGGGTTAAATTCTGGAAAGCCTCTATATATCTGTCAAGGTCACCTGCAAATTTACCAAGGTCCCCCTTAATTTGCCTTAAATCCTGTAGAGAGAAGGGGACCTGGATTTTACTGGGGTCAAATTCACCACACATCTGTTGAAGGGCCATGGGTGATACTGGCTCTTGTCTAGAGTGAGGATTTCTAGGAGGAGTCAAGTGACGGAGATAAACTGGGTAAGGAGGACAAGGTGGACCTAGAGGAGCAGGGCCAGAGGGAGCTGGCTCCCCTGCTGGAGGTGTCTCTGAGGTTTGTTTTTTCAGTTCCCCAGGATTGACTGTTGCAGCCTCTCCTGAGATGGCACACAAGAGGACTGGATGAATCCTACACTCTTGGCAAATGTTTGTATTACCCTGCAAGGTAAAGAAAGCCTGCACATATGGGCCTCAGACCATTTGCCCTTGCATTTACAGAAAAGGTCCAATTGAAGGATGCTATCACAATGAATGTTTTCTTCCTAAGGCCAATCCAGTCCTTCCTGCAGATTATAATTTGTCCAAACCTTTGTGCAGAGAGCTATAAGGCATTTTTTTTTCTCCAGAGTCTGAGGATCAAAGAAGTCCCAATGTTTCAGGATACACTCCAGATGAGTTTCAGGATACACTCCAGATGAGTATGGACTGAAGATGGTAAGGATGGTTGGTTGCCCACTCTGAAACAGAGAGAGGAAATAGGATACCTTATTTTCTCTCCCACTTTGAGTGAAAAGTCAGAGTGTGAGGGAGAGAACAAAAAAGGGCTTACCTCTTTTTCCTTTCATCTTTTGATCCACGAGTCCTGGCAACCTTAGGCAGATGCTGCCCATGAGTGCTGGTGTGACCTGCACCCATGAAGCTAGGGGGCTGGAAAATAGGATTTATTTGCACTCACCTATGCCTCCACCCTTCCTACTGTAAGCAACTTTTGGGTTCCCTGGGCCTCATCTATGCCATGGAGCTTGGCCTCGTATCATGAAGTGAGGAATTAATCAGCAGGAATTAGTCCTGCCCATCTACACTGTGTTTGTTGTCAGGCTTTGAATTCCTCAGATCTAGTTTTCCTTTCTAGGGCTTCAGCCTGAAGCTTGGAATTAAGTTGGGGACAAAAAGGTGTCTCGGGGTGCATGGATTTATTTAGATTAGGTTCCAGATGGGTCTTTTCACATTTGCAGTTATCAGCTGGTGGGGTCACTCCTTCATTGCTTCCCTGTCATAAGCAGAGTGCTAAGGTAGGGAAAAAAAGACCCTCTTGCATAAAAAAAGATTTTTTAAAAACCCAGCTTAAGTGTTGGGGGGCAGGTGGAGAACCTCTTGCTCTATGAAATGGGTTTTTAAAATTATTATATCCTTCCTCTGGTTCAGACTGAGCTGGACCTCTCAGCCAGGGGAGGAAAGACTTTGTGCGCACAGGCTGGGAGAGAATGATGAGCAGGAAATGATGGTCAACCAGCTGCATGGGGCTCCTGGACCCCAAGACTGCCCTGGGGCTCTGCGGTGACTGCAGCTCTTTCCTGCCCCATATGTCCATTGGGCACAGCACATGCATGCAGTGGACATGCCTAAGTGTCCCATCCGGGAGTGGAGGGGGTACAGAGGGGAGCCACTGTGCACCATCCACACCTATGGCTGTGGGGATGAGGGTGGGAGTGACACCTCTAAGAACAGATGGAAATTACATTGTTCTGAATTGCATATCTGATGGCTTGGCTAAATGCTCATTCTACCTAGTAACATTTCTGCAGTTTGTAGCAACATCCTCAACATTTTAAAAGATAGGAGCCATTTCAGACCATGAAAGAAGGAAAGAAAAGTAACAGAAGAATCTGGGGATCTTGGCTGATTCCCTAGTGGGCAGCTGGGGTCTGAGCCAAGTCTAGAGGCCTTAAGGCAACACTGAGGAGTGGCTTCAGTCAGATGTCTTCAGTTGCCTCAGGACTTTATCCCAGTCCCACGCAATAGCTAGACCTCTGTGAAGGAAACAGGGCCCACATTCTTTTCACCTGAAAGAAAGACAGAGGTAGCAGGGTCACATTCTGTCCTCTGTAGCTGTGTCATTCACCCTTCATTGGCCACTCAGAGGTCTGGGCATCATTTGCCTTCAGAGGAAAGTATGAGGACAAGAAGTCTTGGGGAAAAAAGTGAAGAGACAGATCCGACAGATCCGCATTTGTTTACCCTTGTGACAAATCCTGGGTGAGCCTCAAGATGATTCAGGGTTTTCCTTGACCCCTTCATGGGACTTGTGACAGGGATGCCTCATTTACTCAGCCAACCCTGCTCAACCCCTCCCAGAAGGGAGGATGCAAGTGAACAAGAGTGGAAACTGTTCAGGTTCTTTGGCACCAGCAGGAACAAACTCTGTTCACTCAGACCTGCTGCATTCCACCCCTCACAGGAGTGAGCACATAGGTAAGCAAGAGTGGCCAGTTGCTTCAGTGCTGGCAGGAGCAAACTTCATGCAGGCCCCATGGTAGCATCCAAGTGGGAGTGCCTATGACCCCAAGGCCCCAGAGGGTGTGTTACAATGCTCTCTTAGTTCCGCTCTCTGTGGACAGCAGTGCACCAGCTCACTGGGCCCTTTGCCTCATCACGTAAGGTGGGTGCCCTCCACTAGCAAGGGCAAAGGGCCAGTGTGACAGCTGTTTTGGGTATCTGCACTTGGTGGGCCCTGAATTCTTGTCCAGTGACCAGGAAGAATGAGGTCACATGGACAAATTGAAAGGTGGTAAATGCAAATAATTTTATTGAGTGATGAGAGCAGCTCTCAGTGGAGACTGGAGCTGGAAAGGGAATGGGAAGGGCAGGTTGCTCTCCCCTGAAGCCACCATCTCTGAAGTCAAGTTGCTTCTCCTCTCTACTGGTTGAGTCTGAGGTCTTTATAGGCACATGATTTGGGGCAGAGCAGGCCATAGGTAGTTTTGAAGAAGGCAACATTTGATTGATTAAAACACACACACACATACACACACACACACACACACACACACACACACACTTCGGAAATAAACAATTGGAAGAGAGCAGGCAAACAGAAACAGAAGTTCTTGCTTTGGACCACAGGCCAGGCTACATTAAGCTTGAAGGTAGGGTTTCCACCGGGTACCTGCTCCTGTCTGCCTGGAGTTTCTCTGCCTCCTGCCTCTCTCAAAACTGTGTACAATGGAGCATGTCAACTATGTAACCCTCTTTCCTTAGATTTCTCCTCTCTTAGGAATCTGTGAGCCAGAATGAGTTTCCATTCTAAGAGCACTCTTCCAGGGAGTCCTGAATTTGAAAGTTTACATCCCTTCACAGATTATATAGACAATTACCTTCCCTACTTTTATAGCATTATTATGATAAGTAAAAATCATATGAAAAACTCTTTCTAGAATACCAAAAAAAAAAAAAAAAAAGGAGGCTGACATATCCTTTGTTGCCTTATGGTGACTCATTATATTGTGCCTAGAGGCATCTAGATAGACAGCCTTCTGAGACCCACACCTACTTATCCTGTCTGCACAGTGAAGCCACTATATCAGTGCTTGTGGTTTTTGCAGACTGTCAGGGGATGGCAGTATCATTCTTGGTGCCCTTAGTCTGAATGCTGCTCCTGTGCTCTCAGAATCCCCAGGAGCCAATTTGAAGGCTCCCGTTGTGCCTGCTAGTAACTGCAATCAAGGCCTAGTACCCAAGTATACTACAATGTCATCCTCATTGTCCTCCCTGGATTTCTTTTGCTCCATATTATAGAGAGATCAGAACGTGTAATGAGTTTGCCAGCTATTTAAAAAGGTTATCCTAGTATTTTGTAACATAGACCCAAAAACATAATGCAGAAAACTTGGCAACATTTTCTAATTCATTTTTCTCATAACTTCACATATAATATAGAATCAGAAAGACAAACTGGGAAATTTGGTCCACAGAATAGCACTTTAGATAGATTGGATTATACCATCTAACTCCATGCTGCCCACTGACTTTAGGCAATGTGACTTTGACCAGTGGAATGCCTGTGGATGTAAAATGAGTGTAGCTTTCAATGTGCTACATGGTTTGCCTCCCTCTTTTGCTCCTCTGATCCACCATGAAGATAATATGCACTTAAGGCAGCTAGTTTTAAGAGAAGTTGTAGAAATATTGAGCAGATCCAAACCCAATGCTAGCCAAGCCCAGCTGACTTGCAGCCTGAAACAGATCCACCCTGCCTACGCATAGGGCTGTAAGCAAGAGAAAATGCTTGCTGCTGTAAGCTGCTGAGTATTGGGGTTGTTTGTTATTGTCAGATTAAGTTTAGCCTAAAGCTGCCTTCTTACATATTTTAAGTTCCGCCTAAAGTTTCTCCACACATGTGAACTGTGACCTAACTAAAGGTGTAAACAGACTGCAACCTACTTGGTGATTGCACCAAGTTTTGGCCAATCAAAGGTAGCCAACTGTTCCAACTGTGTTCCAACAAGATAAACCCTGAGCTGTAACCTGTCCAGCTATTTCTGTACTTCACTTTTGTTTTCTGCAGATCACTTTTTTTTTTGGTCCATAAATCCTCTTCCACCATGTTGCTGTGCTGGAGTCTTTCTGTGCCTACTCTGGCTCAGGTGGTTGTCCAACCCCTGAATCATTCTTTGCTCAGTAAGCTCTGTTAAATTTAATTTGCCTAAAGTTTTTCTTTTAACGTTATGCAACATTGTTTTGACAATTGCTGGGTAATTCACATAACTCACTTAATTCCTGCAAATACCTATAATATAGTTAATGCTACTATACTTACTTTGCAGAGAAGGAAATTATATACAGTTGTTACTCAATATTCTTTAGCAATTGGTCTCAGGAACCCCTTGGTTACCAAAATTTGTGAATGCTCAAGTCCCTGATATAAAATGGCATCGTATCTGCATATAACCTAGGCTCATCTTCCTATATACTTTAAGACATCTCTAGATTACTTATAATTCCTGATACCATGTAAATGACATGTAAATAGTTGTTATACTGTAGTATTTAGGGAATAATGGTAAGAAAATAGTCTGTACATGTTCAATACAAATTAAACCATCCTTTTTTATTTCCTTAATATTTATAATCCAGGTTTGGTTGAATTTAAGGATGCAGAATCCATGAATAAAAAGAGTCAAAGCAACGTATTGAGTTAGAACAATGTTTCCCATAATGTGTTCCAGTGAATCAGGGTTGGCTTCATGGGTGTGTGACCTATACAGTTACAGAGAACATTGCACTCAGAAATGCCCTGCACTTCATTTAATGCTCCATTGTTGCCTTTCTGAGTTCTTAATTTTATCTTTGAATTTGTTTTGTATGTGAAATCCAAGGGTACAATGCACATACATGTGAGCACAAGAGATATGCACAAGACAGCTGTCCACTGATTGCTTGCCATTTCATTTGTGTAGTATTTGTGATGGCCCATGAACACAGGACTCTAGTGAACCCACAATGCACAGAAGGAGTTCAGCAGGATGTAAAATGAGTGCAACATAATCATGTCTGTATCTGAGTAAGTGGGGGTACTGGCAGCTTTGAAATACCTGCTTTTCATTCAACAAAAACTTGCTTTGAACACAGAAAGAAGGCAGTGATATTCTGAGAAACACAGTCAAGAAGCCTTCTCATGTCCTTTTTTATTCATCTTACAGTCCTGAATCAGCCAACCACTTCTGCTGAAAATGATGGAACAGAAGAAGCTGAAAGATTAGAAAACCCACATTTTCTTGTTCTTCAGTCTTTCCATGCTCATGAGTAAGCCTAAGGTACAGACTGTTGATACAATGGCATGTATAAAGAAGTGTGCAGCATTCCTGCTGTTCTTGTAAGAACAAAAGACATATGTCCATAGAAGCTACAAAAGATGAATTGTTCAATTCTGAAGATTATACACACAAGGTAAAGGCTCTTACATCTGTAATTGATATTGGCACTATACAATGTAAAGATGAATGGTAAAATTCAAGCCAATAATTTACAATTTTTTGTTTTTTTAACTTAGAACATTAAATAGCAAATGAAAAAACTATCACGAAAAGTCAGTAAAGAGACCAAAGAAGACAGAAAAACTATTTGACACTTTTAACACCTCTACAAGCACTTTTTTCCCACTTGTTGAACAAGGGGTCCTCATATTCTCATGTTACCTTGGGCTTGAAAATTATGCAGCAGGTACTGCATGGCATGAAAGTTTAATGGAGTGTTGAGAGAAGTGTTGTGTAGAGAAAATTCTAAAAGACTCTATAACTGCACTATCCAACACAGTGACTCTGCACTAAGCCAAGAGTCACACGTATTTATTTAAATTTATTTATTTAATTTAATTTAAATTAAATTAATAATTTAGCTCCTTAGTTGCAGTTCAAGTTTATTAGCCACAAGTGGCTAATAGATGCTATGTTGGACACCACAGATACAGAACATTTGTGTCATTACAGAGAGTCCTATTGGATAGTGCTGTTTTACAGTTGAAATAATTTGAAAAATACTGGATTATGAAACATCAAATGGATTTCTTTAAAATATAATTTTTTGAACATTAGAGATACTGATGTGAATCTCCAGGAGGGGGCTATAGCATGAAACATCTCCAGACTTATTTAATCAAAGCTTGCTTTTCTGTAAAACAGTGAACTTCTGGTTTAGCACTTTCTTTTTAAAAAAAGAAAGATGGAAAAAAGCTCATCATCACTGGTCATTAGAGACATGCAAATCAAAAACACATTGAGATACCATCTCATGCCATTTAGAATGGCAATCATTAAAAAACCAGGAGACAACAGATGCTGGAGAGAATGTGGAGAAAAAGGAATGCTTTTACACTGTTGGTGGGAGTGTAAATTAATTCAACCATTGTGGAAGACTGTGGCAATTCCTCAAGGATCTAGAACCAAAAATACCATTTGGCCCAGGAATCTCGTAACTGGATATATACCCAAAGGATTATAAAGACATATGCACATGTATGTTTAATGCAGCACTGTTCACAATTGCAAAGACCTAGAACCAACCCAAATGTCCATCAGTGATAGACTGGATAAAGAAAATGTGGCACATAGTCACCATGGAATACTATGCAGTCATAAAAAAGGATGAGTTCCTGTCCTTTGCAGGGACATGGATGAAACTGGAAACCATCATTCTCAGCAAACTGACACAAAAACCAAGAACCAACACCGCATATTCTCACTCATAAGTGGGTGTGGAACAATGAGAACACATGGACACAGGGAGGGGAACATCACACTGGGGCCTGTCAGCAGGTGGGGAGCTAGGGGAAGATTAGCAGGGGGTGCAGGGATTAGGGAGGGATATAATTAGGAGAAATACCTAATGTAAATGATGGGGCAATGGATGCAGCAAACCACCACCATTGCACATGTATACCTGTGTAACAAACCTGCACGATCTGCACATGTACCCCAGAACTTTAAGTATAATAAAAAAAGAAAGAAAGAAATCCTTTTATAAGTGGACCTGTGATATACAATCATATTGTTCAAGTGTCAACTATAGTGTGTGTTGGAAAGGTTACTAGGCTTTAGTCAATAAAATGTTCACAGAAGCAAAAAAAAAAAAAACATTTTTATGGATTTGAGATATAAAAGATGGCCTACATGTTATTCCTGGATTAGAAAACAGTTTGAATAGGAGGGGAGGGACCTAATTTTATAGAACTGATGCTCTCTGGAACTAGTTCAGTAAAATCCTTTTCTGGAGAGCAATTTAGATTTATCATGTCATTTTACTGATTTTTTTCTTTTATGGATTGTGCTCTTTGTGTTTTACATATGAAATAATTATCTAACTCAAAGCAAACCGCTAACTTTTGAATGTTAAGACTGTTAGGAGACAGCTCTCCATAGCTTTTTCACATCTTAGCACATTTGGGGAGCAGGGGCACTAACCACCCCATTATTCTGGGCTATCTTTTCAAGGAAGCTTATATAGCAAATAGTCTTGGGAGACTGAGACAGTGTCTCCCACTGGAGTAAAAGTCAAATTTGTTCACTGACAAATCTTTCTTTAGGACAAAGATTTGGCCAGTTTACTTACAGCCAATTTTAAAATAATAGAATTTCTTAAATTTGGGGTTCCTCAGACATGATGCAAACCCACTCTATTCATTCGGGCCTCTTTAAAACACTCCTGTGGGACTTGGGGAGCAAAAGTGAATGAATGAACACACTATGGTACCACCAAACAATGAGATTCCACTAAGCAATAAAAAGGAACAGATAGTGTATACAAGTAAAAACCTGGAGGATTCTGAAAGTTGCTATGCTGAATGAAAGGAGGCAATCTCAGATTACTTACTGTATGATGCCATTAATTTGACATTCTGGGAAACAAAAAACTACAGTAACAGACAACAGACCAGTGGGTTGCCAGGGGCAAGGGGTTAAGGAAGGTACAACAAGGGGGCAGTGGAGAAAGTTTTTAAAAACTTGTCTGTATTCTGTGTTAGAAGTTACACAATCTATGCATGCATTAAAACTTGTGGAGTTACATACCAGTAAGCAAACAAGCAGAGGTAATAAATACTCAAACTCTATCACTTTTCAATTACTAGATTTTACTATAATCCATATGCTTGATATTATGCCTATTTGTGATTTTATAGGAAATATATAGTTGGTCTTCATCCCTGGGTCCTGTTACAGAATTGCTAAAACTTCCTGAACAATAAGGGGAAGGAGAGAATCTTTTATTAGAATATTTGGTCTTAGTCCCTGGTTCCTGACACAAGAGCTTCTAAGACCCCTGGAAACTCTGAGGTGTCTTTTTGTATGCTTGTGGGATGACCACTGGCTAGGGGGCCCTATGACTATGTAATGGAGCCCCATAAAATCCCCTAAATGAAGGGGTGTAGAGAGCTTCTAGGTTGATGAACATGGGTGTAACCAGAGAGGGCGTGGAAGCCTTGTGTTCCTTCCCTCATCCTGCCCTAAGTACCTCTTTATCTCCCTGTTTATCTTTTGTATTCTCTGTAACAATGGTCCCCAACCCATGGGCTGTAAACTGGTACCAGTCTGTGGCCTATTAAAAACTGGGCTCTGTGAGCAGCAGGCAAGTGAGCATTATTGCCTGAGCACCACCTCCTGTCTGATCAACTGTGGCATTAGATTCTCATAGGAGCAAGAACCCTATTGTGAACTGCTCATGCAAGGGATCTCGGTTGCACACTCCTTATGAGAATCTAGCCAGTGCCTGATAATCTAAGGTGGAACAATTTCATCCTGAAACCCATCCTCCACTCCCTGGGCCCTACAATATTCTCTCTCTCTCTCTTTTAGAGACAGGGTCTTGCTCTGTCGCCCAGGCTTGAGTGCAGTGGTATGATCATAGCTTACCACAGCCTCAGACTTCTGACCTCAAGCAATCCTCCTGCTTCGGCTTTCTGAGTTGTTGGGATTACAGGTGTGATCCACCACACCTAGCTTATAATATTCTTTATAAATAAACTGGTAAATGTAAGTGTTTTCCTGAGTTTTGTGAACTGTTTTGGGAAATTATTGAACCTGAGGAGGGGGTAATGAGAACTGCTGATTTACACCCAGTACGTCACAGGTACTAATGATTCAGACTTGTGATTGGCGTCTGAGGTGAGGGCAGTCTTGTGGGATGAAGCTCATAATCTGTAGGTCTATGCTACTAGGAGTAGCTGATGTCAGAATTGAATTTCTGTAGCATACCCAGTTGTTGTCTGGAGAGTTGGAGAATTTGTTGGTGTAGGGAAAAGACATATGTTTGGTATAAGAAGTGTTGCTAGTAAAAAAAAAAGTTTAGTACTATTGTATTTGTATAAAAGACATACTATATAATGGAGCTACTGCATGTAATGGACCTATTGAACATGTTTTTGCAACTCCATCTTCAGTGATGACACATTGAAAGCTTGTAATCAGCCATGGTAGGAGTATTTACACCATAAAAATCCATAACTGCAAGAAATAAGGACTTAGCTTTTTGAGGGTTTACCAGCATAGCACTGCATACCAACCCTCCCAGTTTACTGGATATTCTTTTAATAGAATATTGGAGGCTCCAGGGATTATCTGAACCTATAGTATATGTACCTTGGTCTTTGAGGAGGATTTTTTTCAAATCTGTAGAAATTGAAATGAAATTGTCCAGAACTGATGGCAATCCAAATGATTCTTTTTGTAGACATGGAAACGTCCCCTAAACCAGTATAGAGACAGCCCATCTATTGGTAAAAGTTTTGGGGTCCATTTGCAAGTTTATTTCAATATTTAGTGATCCATAAATATTTCTATTTTTTGGATTCTCCTTTGAATCATTTGTAATATCTTTTCTGATTCATTTCATTAATAAAATATTAGACATGTATTCATGTTACATTTGTATGAAAGTCAAGTTTTAGCTTTTTTTGAAAATTATCTTTAACAGAAAACTACTTTGTCTGCAGCACATGACTGACTTTAAATCCACTTGTTAAGAATGTCTGCCTTATTCCCATAAGATTATTCAAACCCCAGGTTTCTGTACTACCCAGTTTTCCTGATAGAATTAAATACTCTTCCAGAATATAGGGCTTTTCTTTTAGGTGGTATTATGCCATAACTCAACAGATTTTGCTGCCCTAGTTTTCTTCTAAGAAGTGAAACTTCCAAGAAACTCTAGTTATGCAGAAGTGACACAATGGGATTATGTGCAAGTAGCCAAGATTACAGATTGAGGGAGCACTGGGAATCTTTTCTCTGATCCCAATAAACGACTCATGGAAGGGAAGGGAGCCCTGATTTATTTTAATTAAATTTTGTGATAACTGGAGAGACTGATCATGATCATGTTACCCATAGAATCTCATGGGAAAGGATATTCTAACTATATCTTACTGTAAGATGCTAATTGTATCTTACTGGCTCCTTTCCCAATGCTGCTTATTAACCATAATAGTGGCTCTTTCAAATTCCTCTTCCCTGGAATATGGGCAGAAGTCTCATTCTGATATTGCTTTTGTCTCTACTTTTAATTATTAAATTTTAGTTAATAGCCTCTAGATCAGGCAATGGGACCTGATATTTACTGCACCAAGGACTATTTTCAAAAGGCCTGTTTCTTCTTGAGCTGTTTTATTTAACAATTATACAAACTTAAATGCTATATTTTATTTGGATCAATTCTGCAAACATTAAATCTAAAAATGTAGCAATCATACACTACTATTTTTCTTAATGTTCACTTCAACATTAGACATATATTTTGAGGTTTTTGTCTTTTAACTATATTAAGAAAATTGAAATTTATCTAGTAACACTTGGCAATTGGCACTCAACTAACTTTGGAACTGTGAGCATTTTTTGCCTATGACATCTGGCTCACTTAATTTCTCCCGCATATGTTTTTTTATATTTAATATTTCAGGAGTTACTGTGCTCCCTAGAGAAGTCAGACTAAGTGGTTCTTATTAATATGGCTTTACAAAGCCTAAAAATGTGTTTTCTTGACCCATAGCAGCTACAAATCAGGGCCTGAAATTTATTGCAGTTTCCAAAATTGTATATCGCTGGTAGTTTGGAGGGGAATAATTATATTTGTTATATGCAAATTGCTTGGGGGAGTTCTCAGCAGGGCCACTGAAATTATTTCCCAGATAAAATATTTCATCTTTCTTGCACCTTAACCAAATGACTGATTAAACCCCCTTCTGCAATATATAATGCCATGAAACATAGGCAAAACCAATGTTTCAATTACAAAGAAAGCTCAACTTATTCAATATCCTTGGAATGGCAATTGATCCATAACTAGTTACTCTAAAATTATTAGTTAAATGTTTTTGCTACTTTATCCTACCAAGGAAACTCACCTGTGATGACTAATAAAGTCATTCCTAATGTACAGTTTTACAGTCTGAGGGGAGAGTACATTCTTTGTCTGTAGGAGGACTCATGTTCAAATTCTGTTCCTTAGTGTTGTGTCATTGGGCAATTTGCTTGCACTTTCTTAATTCCCTATTTCTTTATCAATTAAAATAGGAATAATACCTACATCTCAGGGTTTCTTTGTTTGTATGTTTTTGTTTCATTTTTTTTTTGAGATCTGGGATATCAAAAATACCACATAAGCCTATAAAACAGGATATGGAAGGGTTATTAATAATTGTTATTAAAGTTTAATTTTATTATGGTTTTATGGGATTTGGAGCATTTATGGTTTTTCCATGTTACAAGATTGAAATCAGAGTTAATATCTTTTTAGTATATTTGTTTTTCCTGAAGGAAAACAGGTCCATAAAACTCAGATTGGGAAGGATATGGAATGATCAATAAATTTAGATAATAACTAAATTACCTTGGGATCCAGGGAAAAATTTGCCCCAGAAAGACCTCAGGCTAGATCGAAGTTCTTGGTAAAAAATTAGCACCTTCAGAGTTCTGAGGGATTTTCAAAGTCCATCCTAACCTCTAAGAGACCAATGAAACAAGCATTTGTGAGAGTTAATCCTTGTGAAAAACAGGTTTGTTTATAGGCATAAAGCAGACAATAGAAAATACAACACAGTCCTTTTCAGGGACTTTTCTAGCCCCTCCAAGTCTTTCCTGTAGGCAGGAGAGGCCTGGAGAACCATGGCTGTGATCCTGAAAGTTTGTTGTTACCTTTAATATAGAGACAATCATGTTTTGAAATGAGCAATTATCAGATAAATTGTAGTCACCTGCTTGTGCTGGGCCCAAGGATTATGGGTTCATAGAAGGCATCAAAAAGCAAAGTCCCACATCTGTTAGGATCCTGAGACAATTATTCTAGTTGCAATAGTCTCACTAGCTGGGTGGGGCCATATGGTTTTATATAGAACAATTTCTAGCTCCTGATGAGTGTTGAGATGGGTTGATATCCACAGCCATGAAAATTTGTAAACCCTCTGACTTCTTTACCTTTTTTTTTTCATTTTTTTCAGATTCTACATGACATCTTATTGTTACATGTTCACCTGGAACAAGAGCTTCAGATCTTTGTTAGACTATGTTCATCTAGAAAGGGAAATTTGAACTTTTAAAACACCAGTTTACATGGTTGGCTACTGCTTTACTAACATTTCCCAATCCATGCTTACATCCAAGACATCTTATCATTTCAATTAACAAAAAATCAATATAAACAATATATACAATATATACATTATTGTTTATATTGATTTTTTGTTAATTGAAATAATTTCATATTTCAAAGATCATTTTTACTCACTATAAGACTGATGATGTATTTTTATCTTATATTGAAAATAGTTATTGGTTGAAATATTAATATGTAAGATTCTACTGTTGAGAGTTGTTATCTAAATGACTAACTTTTCAATGCAAATACTCAGAAAATTCCCATTTTCTCAAAAGAAAAACTGAAATAATTTATAGATAAATAAAATTGATATCTAGTTTTCTACAGTGGAGACTTACAGGCTGATTTCATTTATCTAAGTATTGTTTCAACACAAATTTTGGCTGGGCATGGTAGCTCATGCCTGTAATCCCAGCACTTTGATAAGCTAAGGTGGAAGGATTGCTTGATGCTGGCAATTTGAAACCAGCCTCGGCAACATAGAGACTCTGTCTCTATAACAAATAAATAAATAACAAATTTGACTGAGGATCCAAATATCAGACATTTTGCTTATGAGAGTTTTCAGCCCTCCTTGTGCATATAAATTGATAGGGAAGGAACAAGAAGAGCTAACTATTCTAAATATATATGCACCCGGATCCACAAAACAAGTTCTTAGAGACTTACAAAGAGATTTAGACTCCCACAGAATAATAGTGGGAGATTTTAATACCCTACTGTCAGTATTAGACAGATCTACAAGACAGAAAATTAACAAGGATATTTAGGACTTGAACTCAGCTCTAGATCAAGTGAACCTAGTAGATGTCTACAGAATTCTCTACCCCAAATCAACAGAATATACATTCTTCTCAATGCCACATGGAATTTATTCTAAAATCGACTACATAATTGAAAGTAAAACACTTAAAACACTGCTCAGCAAGTGCAAAGGAACAGAAATCATAACAGTTTCTCAGACCACAGTGCAATCAAATTAAAACTCAGGATTAAAACACTCACTCAAAACCACACAGCTTCAGGGAAATTAAACAACCTGCATCAGAATGACTCCTGGGTAAATAATGAAATTAAGGAAGAAATCAAGAAGTTCTTTGAAACCAACAAGAACTAACAGACAACATACCAGAATCTCTGGGACACAGCTAAAGCAGGGTTAAGAGGGAAATTTGTAGTACTAAATGCTCACATCAGAAAGCTTAAAGGATCTCAAAACAACACCCTAACATCACAATTAAAAGAGCTAGAGAGGAAAGAACAAACTAATCCAAAAGCTAGCAGAAGACAAGAAATAACTAAGATCAGAAAAGAATTGAAGGACATAGAGATACAAAAAACCCTCCAAAAAATCAATGAACTCAAGAGCTGGTTTTTTGAAAAGATTAATAAAATAGACCACTAGCTAGACTAATAAAGAAGAAAAGAGAAAGTAATTCAATAGATACAATTAAAAATGACAAAGGGGATATCACCACTGACCTCTCAGAAATGCAAACTACCATTAGAGAATACTATAAGCACCTCTATGCAAATAAACTAGAAAATCTTAAAGGAATGGATAATTTCCTGGACACATACACCCACCTAAGACTAAACCAGGAAGAAGTCTAATCCCTAAATAGACCAACAGCAAGTTCTGAAATTGAGGCAGCAATTAATAGCCTACCAAAGCCCCCTCCGCACCAAAAAAGCCCAGGCCAGATGGATTCATAGCTGAATTCTACCAGAAATAGAAAGAGGAGCTGGTACCATTCCTTCTGAAACTATTCCAAATAATTAAAAAGAAGGGACTCCTTCCTAACTCATTTTATGAAGCCAGCATCACCCTGACACTAAAACCTGGCAGAGACACAACAACAACAAAAAAGAAATATCCCTGTTGAACATTGATGCAAAAATCTTCAGAAAAATACTGGCAAACTAAATCCAGCAGCACATCAAAAAGTTTAGTCATCACAATCAAGTCAGCTTCATCCCTGGGATGCAAGACTGGTTCAACATTTGCAAATCTAATAAACATAAGCCATCACATGAACAGAACCAATGACAAAAGCCCCATGGTTATCTCAATAGATGCAGAAAAGACCTTTGATAAAATTCATCATCTTTTCATGTTAAAAACTCTTGGTAAACTAGGTATTGATGGTACATATCTCAAAATAATAGGAGCTATTCATGACAAGCCCACAGCCAATATCATACAGAATGGGCTAAAGCTAGAGGCATTACCTTTGGAAACTGGTACAAGACCAGGATGCCCTCTCACCACTCCTATTCAACATAGAATTGGAAGTTCTGGCCAGGGCAATAAGGCAAGAGAAAAAAATAAAGGATATTCAAATAGGAAGAGAGGAAATCAAATTGTTTGCAGATGACATAATTTTATATTTAGAAAACCCCATCATCTCAACCCCAAAACTCCTTAAACTAGTATGAGACTTTAGCAAAGTCTCAAGATACAAAATCAGTGTAAAAATCACAAACGTTCCTTTACACTGACAATAGACAGAGAGCTAAATCATGAGTGAACTCCCATTCACAGTTGCTAAAAAGGGAATAAAATACCTAGGAATACAGCTAACAGGGGATGTGAAAGACCTCCTCAAGGAGAACGACAAACCACTGCTCAAAGAAATAAGAGAGGATGCAAACAAATGGAAGAACATTCCATCTTCCTGGATAGGAAGAATCAATACTGTGAAAATGGCCATACTGCCCAAAGTAATTTATAGATTCAATGCTATTCCCATCAGATGACTGTTGACATTCTTCACAGAATTAGGAAAAAGTATTTTAAATTTTATATGCAATCAAAGAAACCTCATATAGCCAAGACAATTCTAAGAAAAAAGAACAAAGCTGGAGGCATCATGCTATCTGACTATAGTATAGTCAAACTATGCTATGCTACGAGGCTACAGTAACCAAAATAACATGGTACTGGTACCAAAACAGACATATAAAACAATGGAGCAGAACAGAGATGTCAGAAATAACATCACACATGTACAACCATCTTGTTGAATTGGTCCCTTTGCCGTTATGTAATAGCCTTCTTTGTCTTTTTTGATCTTCGACAAACCTGCCAAAAACAAGCAATGGGAAAAGATCTCCTATTCAGTAATTGGTGCTGGGAAAACTGGATAGCCATATGCAGACTACTGAAACTGGACCCCTTCTTTACACTTTATAAAAATTAACTCAAGATAGATTAAAGACTGAAGTGTCAAACTGAAAAACATAAAAACCCTAGAAGAAAACCTAGGCAATAGCATTCAGGATCTAGGCATGAACAAAGACTTCATGACAAAAACACCAAAGCAATGGCAACAAAAGTGACAAATAGGACCTAATTAAACTAAAGAGCTTCTGCACAGCAAAAGAAATTATCAGATGAACAGGCAACCTACTACAGAATGGGAGAAAATTTTTGCCATCTACCCATTTGACAAAAGTCTAATATTCAGAATGTACAAGGAACTTAAAACCAATCTATGAGAAAAAAACAACCCCATCAAAAAGTGGGCAAAGGATACAAACACACACTTTTCAAAAGTAGAAATTTATGTGGTCAACAAACATGAAAAAAGCTCATCACTGATCATCAGAGAAAATGCAAGTCAAAACCACAATGAAATGTATCTCATACCAGTCAGAATGGCAATTATTAAAAAGTGAAGAAGCAATAGATGCTGGTAAGGATGTCAAGAAATAGGAATGCTTTTGCACTGTTGGTGGGAATGTAAAGTAGTTCAACCATTGTGGAAGACAGTATGGTGATTCCTCAAGGCTCTAGAACCAGAAATGCCATTTGACTCAGCAATCCCATTATTAGGTATATATCCAAAGGTTTATAAATCATTCTACTATAATAACACATGCATACATACGTTTCTTACAGCACTATTTACAATAGCAAAGACTTGGAACCAACCCAAATGCCCATCAATGATAGATTGGATAAAGAAAATATGGTACCTAAACACCACGGAATACTATGCAGCCATAAAAAGCAATGGGATCATGTTTTTCAAAAGGACATGAATGAAGCTGGAAGCCATCATCCTCAGAAAACTAACACAGGAAGAGAAAATCAAATACCACATGTTCTCACTCATAAGTGGGAGTTAAGCAATGAGAACACAGGGACACAGAGAGGGGAAGAACATAAACCAGGGCCTGTTGGGAGTTGGGGGTAAAGGGAGAGAACTTAGACGATGGGTCAATAGGTGCAGCAAACCACCATGGCACACAGATACCTGTGCAACAAACCTGCATGTTCTGCACATATATCCTGTTTTTGGTTTTTTGTTTGTTTAGAAGAAAGAAATTTTGTTCAGAGAAAAGTTTTGGGACTAATGAGTATAACAACAGGGAGAAATAAAATTCTAAAATTAGATAAGAAAGGGATAAGGAATTATAAAGAAAGATAGAAAATATTTAAAGATAATTCTGTTAGGATATGAGCTATTGTTCTTTGCATTTAAGGTATATTATAAGGTGCCATGTCTAATACATCAAATTTCAGTCTTAATCCTTTTATCTCCAAAAGTTTCTACTTATTTCTAAAATCAAATAATTTGAGAGGTGTAAAGGACCTTGGAAATAATTTTGGTTCAGTTCCATGTTTTAGAAATAAGAAAACTAATGGCAATAAGAATACCATACCTAAAGAGAAAAAAGTTTTAAATTTGTCTAATTTATTAATAGACCTATAACTAGATCTCCTGATTAAAACTTTAATTTTTTTCTATTATATCACACCATCACCTTATTGTCGATTTATATGGGAGTATGCTTTTGTTGACAATTCTTTTTGTGTATTCTATTTATATGGGAATATTATTGTAGCTGGAGTGATCTATTATAATATAATGAAGGCAAAGTAGCTGTAATATTTGTTTTATTTTTTTTCCTGCCTACCCCAAAATTTAGCAGAAGCTCTTCAGTTTAATTAGATCCCACTTGTCAATTTTGGCTTTCGTTGCAGTTTGCTCAATTTCACCACACATAACCATCCTCTATAAAACTTCACACAATACTGGTGTCTAGTCTCATACATTGAGGTTCTGATTTAAATGTTCCAGGGTGTAGCCTAGGAACTGGGATTGTTAAAAACTGCTGAAAAGAAGTATAAACTTTTTTTTCTTTTTAGCCTTTATTCTTATTTAATATAAACATTTATATTATTCTATTGAACAGAAGCATTTAATTAAATGCTATAAATTTATTTTACTTTGCTTTAACTGCACCCCTCAATTATAGGTGATATGTTCATTTAATTTTCTCTTTTCTTTAACAAAGGAATATTTATTAAGAACAAAAGTATTTTCTTATTTTTCATCTGATTTATAACTACCATAAATATAGGTATGGGCAAAGCAAAATTGTCTTTGCATTTTCAATATCTCTTTTTGCTAAATAGTACATATTAAATAAAACATAATATGTATATGATATAAAAAATAAAATAGAAATGTCACTTACAAAGTTTATATGAAAATAATATTTACAAAGCACTAGAAGAACTAAGTTTCATCAAGATTTATTTTGAAATCGATTTCTCAAGTGTCATCAGTTCAGTTCTTAAGACAATAATAAAGAAGATTAAAATTCCTTTTGAAGACAGACTACTTTTTTTAAGTCCCAGGTTTCTGAAAGTCCAACAGTTGGTTCATTTGAAATTTGAATTAACGTTGAAGAAACTCAGATTTGTTTTGAAATGTGACGATGAACAACAACAATAAAAACTCCAGCCTATGAAGGAGGGTTCTGCATGGACAAGAATGGATCTCTGTTGGAGCGGGAGGTGGAAAACAGACACAGTCTGAATAGAAGGAAGAAAAGAGTTCTATTACAGACCCCTGGAGAATGACAGAAGGGAGTCCCAGCCACTGCAGTGCTTGGAAAGCCTTGTGATGTAATGGCTCGTACATCATCTTCTGGTGAATGAATCATTCTTGCTATTTCAGTCATCACCCCCTCTAGTCTTGAGGGTCTAGATCTCTCCTTCTTTCCTTCTTTTACAAAAGAAATTACTTCCTCCTTTAGGATTTTGTTGGTCTCTTTGACTTTACGTGTGTATCCATGAGGCTTTATATCTTTTATGACTCCTTTTCAGGGCTTGGATCTTCTATAAATTACTCAATATCTAAATATTCCTTTTGATCAGAACTAAGTATGTTAAGAAATGGATGCTTCATCAAAACTGGTGCAGCCCATATTTGCACAACCTGCATTTTCTTTCCCAAAAGTCAGCTTCTAACCTAACGCATAAGTCTGAACAAATATAAAAGAGCCACCAAAACGCCAGTAACAGATACACACACCACTGACTTCCACTGGAGGCTACTGTAGTCAATGCCTGTCCTCATTTCGTCTGGAAGCAGCTCCGCTACCAATTTTTGTGACTTCCCCAGAATCAGCTGAAAGCCAAGCTCCATAGTGGTTCACAACGCCTATGGGGCACTACAGCCCCCCCACAGAGTTTCCGTGGGTAACCATAGCTCCCACAGCCTACAACAAATTGCTGAGAATCCCACCGTGTTCTGCCTGGAACCCACCCACCCACACCTGGCAAACTAAATCAATAATAATCAAGCTAGTCCAAGTGGAGGATGGGTACATTTTTTTTAACTGTGCTTTTTGTCATAGCGGCCTAACTTTTCTCTTCTTTTCATTTTTAATTATGAAACATTTTTTATCAAAATCCAATAAACACACTGTGAAATTCACATATTTTAAGTGTACACTTTGATGACTTTTGACAGGTTACACCTGTGAAACCAACAACCTAATCTAGATTAGACCATGTTTACCACTTGAGAAATTTCTCTTGTGCCTCCTTCTCTTCCCTCATGCCTCAATTCCCCACCACCACCTTGATTGCTATCACATGTTAATTTTGACTTTTCTTAAACTCCCTATCAATGGAATAACACATAAGGTAATCTGTATTGAAATATAATAAAATACAATGTTGAATTTCCTCCATGTTGGTAAATGGAATGTAGTTCACTCTACTTTTAATTTTCTATTATGCATTATATAAATAACCCATGATTTCTTTATCCATTCTCCTTGTTTTAGTTCGTTCTTACATTTCTATATAGAACAACCTGAGACTGGGTACTTTATAAAGAAAAGTGTTTTAACTGGCTCAGCGTTCTGCAGGCTGTATAGGAAGCATGATGGCTTCAGGAAACTTGCAATCATAGCAGAAGGTGAAGAGGAAGAAGGCAATGTCTCACATGGCTGGAACAGGAGGGAGAGAGAGCAGGGGGAGATGCTACATACTTTTAAACAACCAGATCTCATGAAAGCTCACTATCACAAGAACAGCAAGGAGGAAATCTGCCCCCCCCCATCCAATCACCTCCCACCAGGCCACTCCTTCTATTATGGGGATCACAAGTTAACATGAGATTTAGGTGGGGACACAAATTGAAACCAGGTCACTTCTATTGAACAAATCCAAACCATATCACTCCTATTGGTGGAAATGTAATTTTTTTATTATTCTTAGGTAAATACCTAGGTATGGGATGTTTAACTGTGTTAGAAACTATCAAACAGTTTTTCAGGGTGATTGCACTATTTTACCTTCTTATGCATAAGGTATAAGGATTATATTTGTTTTGTATCCTTACAAATATTTTTCTCAGTCTCTTTTAAAATGTTAGTCACTTCCAATACAAGTGAATTGGTTCTATTGTTTTAATTGGTCCTTTCATGGGCTTGTTGGCCATTGTATAAATTCTTGTATGGAGGATGTCTTTGCCTTCTTTTTTAAAAAACATTTGAGGTATTTATCTTATTCTCATTAACTTATAGAAGTTCTTTATATATCCTAGTCATAAACGTCAGATATATGAGATGAAAATACTTGTTTCCAATCTATGACTTACAGTTTTGCTTTCTGAATACTGTCTTGATATGCAGGTTTTAACATTGATAAAGTCCAATTTAATACTTTTTCTTTTTGATAGTTAGTGCTTCTTCTGCCCGCTATAAGAAATTCTTGTCTACCTCAAGATCATGAAGCTATTCTCCTGCCTTTTCTTCTAGATGTTTTATAATTTTAACTTTTACATTGCATCTTTATATATTTTGCAAAATTTTGTGCAAAACCTCAGATTCAGTGGCCCACTGCACTTGGTTAGCACAGCCCTAACTGATAGATTGTGGTAGAAGAGTAGTTGGGGACCAGTAACGCCGCTCTCAATGTGAATTTCTTGACTCTGCTTGCAGGCCTCTTCACCTGGGGCACCCTGGGCCTGGGAGGTATCCTGCACTCCAGACTTCTTCAGCTTCCCAGGGTGTCAGACTGAATTATGCCACTGTCTGCAGGTAGTAGAGCTCTTGCTACAGCTGCTGGCAGTTCTGGGAGAACTCTGGGAAGACTTCAAAATATACCACAACTTTATTTCCAGAGATTCTACCTTAATCCATCTGGTGCAGGCCTGACAATCAATTTGTCAGTGCTTCCCAGGTGATTGTAATGTGCCGTCAATAGTGAGGAAACCCTGAGCTGAGCCTTAGAGTACAAGTCAACTACCTAATTTCCTGCTGTGAAGATTGATTTGATGGGTTAAGGCACGCCCAGATAGCTGGGAAAACATCACTTCTGGCTGTGTCTGTGAAGCTGTTTCCAGAAGAGATTAACATTAGAGTCAGTAGACTGGGGAAAGAAAATCTGCCCTCACCAGTGTCAGTGGGCATCATGCAATCCCTTGAGGGCCTGAATAGAACAAAAAAGCAGATGAAAGGTAAATTCTCGGTTTCAGTCCTTAAGCTGGGACATCCCTCTTCTTCTGCCCTAGGACATCAGAGCTCCTGGTTCTCTGGCTTTGGGACTCTGGAACTTATACTGGCAGGCCCAGCCCCCCAATCGCTTCTCAGGCCTTCAGCTTCTGATGGAGTTATAGCATTGGCTCCCCAGGGTGTCAGACTGAATTATGCCACTGGCTTTCCTGGTTCTCCAGCTTGCAGATGGCATACTGTGGGCTTTCTCAGCCTCTGTAATCATGCGGCCCAATTCCTATAATAAAGATCCTCTCATACATGTCACTGAATATACACATCCTATTGGTTCTGTTTCACTGAAGAACCCTGACTAATATGCCAACCCACGAATCATTCAAACAAGACAATCACAACCTTTGGACAGAATGAGGGTGCACCTCATCCTCTTTCTGCTATAAAGCTTGCCTCTAAGACTTTGCTTGTTCACTTTGCTCCATGTGTGGGTTTGCCTGGTGCGGGTTGTCTCCTGGGCTCTGAGTATATGTGACTAATAAACTGCTGTCACTCTCATTAGATGTCATGTTCGGCCACCCCCATAACCCTAGGATGGCAATGCCTCCCTCACCAATGGGGTGGAGAGAAGGCTTAGTGATAGCATTGGAGATGATGAGAAGTGAAGATAATGAGCAGTGATCAGATGTACTTTAGAAGTAAGCTGACAGTAACAGATGGATTTGGATAGGACTCTATTTTTTGGCTGAAAGCTTCAATACATAGTGAAACTGCTTGCAGAAGTGGGTAAAAATGAAGATAAGAACGAATTTGATGGGGAAAAATTAAAAATAATTTAAAAATTTAAATATTAACAATATTTTTAATAGTCAATAATTGACATACTATGTTTGTGGTGATTAAGGGATATCCAAAGTATATCCAACTGGAGTTATCAAATAAGAGGGTGGATATTTAATTCTGAAGCTCAAGGGCTTATAGATCTTTCTGCCCTTAACAGGTCATGTTGCAATGTGGAACTTTGGACCAGAGAGAGAGTAAGCTAGTGCATCAGGATCATAGCTTAGAAATGGCATGTGTTTAGACTACAATTCAGTGTTCAATCCAATAGAAATATGAACCCTAAAACAAAGGAAATATATTGTCTCATCTGTACCCTTTTCTACTGAGCTGCACATAAAGATTAGAGGGGGTAATTTGGAGACTGAAGGAATTTGCAAGGGTGGAGCTATATAATAGTGGCTCACTTTTCTTCTGCAAAGTGACAAGTGGCCATTATGAGATGGGCTAATTCAAAATAAATTAAGACTTTAATGTGCATAAATTTAACCTTCATGGTTAGACTATTTATAAATGCCCCTAGACTGTCATGATAGGTTGTAATTTTACTAAGTTTACAAATTTGCATCCAGGTATTATGAAGCTTCCGTGTGGGAGTGAGTGTCTTCCATAGTGAGTGAGCCTAGGTGCCAGTCGAGTGTCCACATCTCAAGCCAGTTTCACTGTTTCTATTTGTCTTCTTGTACGTGGGGACTTTTTTAGTAAATAATAAAATAGTTTGATTCTAAAATATATAATAACGATAAAAACCTCAATGAAGGAAAGAAGTTCAAATGATTCAAACATAACTTCAGTAGTATTGTATTTATAAAATTATTAGAGATTTGAAGAAATTGCTTAAATACTTTAGTGATGCTTTATTGCATCTTATGGGGGACAGTATCAGCTAACACGGTGTTTAGGGAATGACAACATACTAAAATGTATTCCTGACAAACAGCAAGAGTCCATATTATTATTTTGCTAAATACCAGAAAATCCCTTGATTCTAAACCAAAAGGCATTGATTTATCATGAGAAAAATTTCAGACATGCATTAAAATGGGAAGAGATGAAGGTAAGTAGTGACCGCATTTGGTAGTACAGGTTTCAGACTGGTACACGTAGTTGTCACATGGCTGTCCAATATTGGCAGTGGTCTACTAAGTAGAACAGTTGTTACAGTTTCAATGGACATTCAGCAAGTTTATGGGATTTACAGATCAATGTTGTTAATACTCTGGACCAAGAGAACATGTTACTACAAAGAAAATTTTAGAAAAAGAATACAAATGTTGCCTTTTTGGGTTAAAAAAAATATATAAAATCCAACCCATCAAGAAATATTTGAATTTGGGGAGATACACATATAATAATGGAAAATTAAAAGCAGACTCTCAGCAGGTGTGCGGGGATTCTGACTAGAGTGCTAAACTGTAATGAAAGCGGCATGAGTTGGCAGTAATTTAGTATAGACTCATAAAGACAGTCGCATAAACTGCTATTCATAAAAGCTGTCCTAGAATGAAGAAGGTGGGCATGTTCACCCACACTATGCCACATCTAGAGGATCCCCTCAGTTGAACATTTAGACCTTGAAACTATGCACAGTCTAGAGCTGAACTTTGATTCTCCAGGCAAACTAAGGATAATGATGAGAAAGAAACAGCCAGGTGCTAAAGAGGGAGGTTAAAGCATTTACCTTGATTTTTTTAGTTCATATGTGTGTGTTTAAATTTTCTTCCTGATTGAAAAGTAACACTCAAGTATTAAAAAAAGAACAAAAAAATCAAAAATCCAGAAATGCACAAAGTAGAAAATTAATCTTTCTCTTCCCCAAGTCCCACTTCCCCAAACAAACCATTGTTAACATTTGGTATACATTTCCAAAAACATCGTTCTCCATGCTTTCACATGTATGTGTGCATATTTACATATGGATAAAGGGAGGAAGAAAAAGCTTTATGTTTATTTGCAAGAATGGGATCATACTGCACATACTGTAGTGTAGCTTTTTGTTTTCACTTAATATGTTGTGAATACCATTCCATATCCATACATGGAAATCTATTTCATTTTTAAATGCTTTGAATACACAGAATAAGCATTCCTTAGATGGAATGTGTTACAATTTATTTAAATAACTCCAGATCAATGAACATTTAGGTTGTTTCCAATTTTTAGCAATCAGTATTACAAGCAACCCTGCATGGTACACATGTGATATGTCAATGCATGCTAGAGCAAGTATTTTCTCAAAAGTTCTTACAAGAGGAATTGCTGCGTCAATGAGTTCTTTTACATTTTGAATGCAATGATAGACAGTGGAAAGGTAAAAAACTCAGGCTGTGGCTGCTGTTTCTGACACCTGAGAAGAGAAATTCAGAACATACAGGCAGAGAAGGGGACCATTCATCTAATATTGCTTGAAAAGTCCAAAAAAGCCTTTCTACCCAGAACTCATATCTTCTCTGGCTTCCACCAAAGCCTGGAATTCAAAGTATAATCTCAAGATTTTAGTAGCTTTTTACATTCTCTTTTCAGTGGAATGATGATGGTCTTACAAAATTTGAGAGTAATATTCTCTATAAATGAAATATTGGCAGGAACGCACAAATCTATTTTAATCACATGTCTTTTTATTTCAACATTGATGAAAACCTCTATAAAATTTTAGTCTAATTTTCTGTTCTTATGATTTTGGTGGGCTAAATTAATTTGCTTTTCTAAACCTGAAGCTCTTGTAATACCTAAGAATCATTCTTTTTTTTTTAAATTGCATTTTAGGTTTTGGGGTACATGTGAAGAATATGCAAGATTGTTGCATAGGTACACACATGGCAGTGTGAAAAATCATTCTTAACAGAATATCATATCCTGTCCAACATATAATACCTTGATCTTTAGACAGAATGAGCTTCTTTTAGATACAGTCTCTCCCCTCCCTGGCAACTACCCAGTGAGTAAGGCAGGGCAAGGGTACCTTGGTTTAATGAATGAGAAAATTGAGATTCAGAAGTTTTAAAGGACTAAACTAGGACACATGGGCAGTATTCTCAGAATTTGTCAGTGATGAATGCATCATATGGAAAGATTTAGAAACAATTGGAAATGAAGCTAAACTTCAGTTGCCTTCAGGAGATATCCTGAAAGGTTTAGAAATGAGAGTTTTCTGCTGGTCAAGTTAAACTTTGTTGCTTCCTCTTTTGTGAGTCCTTAAAATATATGACTGTGCTATATTTATTGCCTTTCTCTTTAGCACATCAAAGGATTGTTAATTAAAAGACTGGATTAGCCTTATCATGTTTAAATTGAGGTTTTCCTTTACTATATACACTATGACTAAAATATGGATATATTCACCACTGTGGGATACATCAGCCAAATTAATAAGGCCATGCTAAGTCACCGGCAACAATAGCTAGGTTTTACATTATTCTCTGCGTTGGGCATCCATCCCAGACTACTCGTCTTAACTCATTTAATACTCACAATCTCCCTGTGAGGCGGGTTTTGTTACTATCCCTATTTTGTACATGAAGAAAATGAAATACAAAGCCATTAAGTAATTTCTCCAAGGTCACATAGCAAGAAAGTAGCAGAGCTGGATTATAAACTCAACTGTTCTGACCCCAGCATTCATGCTCAGAACAACTGCACTATACTGCCGTGTCAGAATGACAATTTCCCACTGTCCTGTGTCATGCTCTACTGCTTCAGAAAACAGGTGGCTCCAGGAAGCTAACATGTCAAACAGTCACTTGTAGATATTACAGTATAAATACTAGTCCAGAAAAGCCAAAAACACATTTGTGAAAATTTAGTTTCCTTAAGACCCCCCCAGTTTCACTTGAATCTGACTTAAGGCCACTCTAACTTTGGCTTTTATTGACTTTCTAGTGGGCCAAGAAAAATAATGGAAGAAATTTATTCAGTTTTATTAGATTAATATTCCCAAGGGGTGAGCTGTATAATAAACCACTCATCTTTACCCACTGGTTCAAATTTCAGCTAAATGCAGCCTTTATGACAACATTCTCCCTTTATCTGTTGAAGTAGCTTTCAGTTACTGGTTACAGGAAACTTTTGTTCTTTTCCCTGTTAAGGCTTAATAGGCTTAACTGCATTTTTATTAGCAATGGTCATATTTGAAAGGCATCTTTCTTATGCAGCATTGAATATTTTAACAAACTGAAACTTAACCTTGACAGTACCACTAAACTTTAACCAAAATTTGTCCTATATATTGGAGTCATTGTACACAATCTGAAGCCACAATACCTAGATTCAAATCCCAGTTCAAATCTGCCTCTTACTGGCTGTGTGCTCTTGGACAAAATTTTCAATTGTTTAGTGCCTTAACTTCCTCATCTTTAAAGCAGGGATTTTGACAAAACCTACCTTATAGGCTTGAGAAGTAACTGTTTGCTATGCTGGGCGCTGGTCAAAGTTCTTTACATTTAATCCTTTAATCCTTATTCATTTAATCCTTACAGCAATCCTGCTATCCCTACTTTAAAGGTGCTGATATTCCCTAGTTTAAACATGAGCAAACTTAAACCCCAAATGGTTAAGAAATCTGTCTAAAGAAAATTGTTAAAGCTAGTAAGCAGTGTGGTCTGGATATAAACTTAGCCTATCTGGCTCTCAGGCTACAGTCTTAGTCACTGCTACACACTGCTATTTTGAGAATCAGTTTTAAACTGCAACACACTTTCCGACCCACTTTATAACAGCAAACATGTTCTTCTAATGTTTGTTTCATTCTGACCTCGGTCTGCAAGCAACCAAACCAACCTTATTTTGCCCTTCAACCATTCTGGTGTTCTAACTACATAGGCCATGATTAAGATCATTCACACATTGGTTGGATATATTTCTATTACTTTAACTAAATCCCTTCACCTGCCTCTAGATTCCAGGTTCATACCATATGCTATATTAGATGCTCATTAGACTAACAGCAGGATAAAACTCCTCGTTAAAAATCCATGTAGTGACCATTTAGAGTCATTGCAAAAGTCTTCTTCTGAGAAAAATATTTATAACAGAAGCCTTTAGGCAAAAAACTAAGAAGTAAAATTTAACAATAAAAATTACACTCTCTCACAGATTTTAGAAAACCTAGTCATTTATTATTAATTTTATAGAAATAAACAAAATGAAAATTTACATTGCTATTTTGGTTAGGGAAATACTTTATTCTCATTACTCTTAAACCTTTAAACCAAAATAGGAAAGTAGACTCACTTAGAGGACAATACTTGAAAATCAATTATAAAAAAATAGTATTGTGGCCACATCATGCTATTTTTTATAATAGAGCTCCATTTTTTCTTTTGCTTTTCATAAATTCAATTAATGGTTGTCAACTATAACACCCTGTATGCTATTTGAAGTGAATCAAATCTTTTGGAGAAGAAAGTTCTGATTTTAAACAAACTGTGGGGAGATATTTTTAAAAGGGTTAAAATATGTGTACTGAACTTTTATCAATCTTTGGGATCACCTCAGAGTTTTTAAGTAATGCTGTTGAATGAGGTTTTTTGTTTTTAAAAGACAATAACGAACAGTGTTTTTCAGGCTAATTAGACTTGCTATGTTTAGAACTAATGATTGCAATTTCCTAAGGAACAACTCAACTCCTCTAACACAAGAGTGAACCTAGAGTAGTCAACTGCTTACCCATGATGATTTGAGAATTTCTGAAACACTTATTTACCACTAGAAGCATGTAGAAGTTTAAAACCATAGGGTCTCGAGATTTGAAGGAATTCAGTGGTCAAATGCTGCAACCAATCAATCAGTGTTTTAACTTCCTTTTCAGTATCTTCAATAAGTCACCAATGAATAATAGGCCATGAATAACACCTCTGATGACAAAAACTTACTTTCTAAGCTCTAAATGCTCCACAATCATTCCTCATAAAGACCAGCTTTATTCCAAGAGTTTTTCTGGTTTAAAATACATGTTTTTATTTATATATGTGTTCTCAATGCCTAGAAAAGCATAGAAACCACAAGTGCACAGTGAAGTTAATTGAGTTGAATTGCAATGGATTCCCTTGTGTCATAGACTGCCTTGCATTCTAGTTAATTGTGCATGTTTTATTTCCTAAATTGTAAACTATATAAGGGAGGGCACCCTATTTCATACATCTCTGTATCATTTGCATCCTCTATTGTACAACACATATAGAATGCCCTATATATTTCTTGAATTTAAAATGTGAATGAATGAATAAATAAATAAATCTTAGTTCTGGGCTATTGTTATGTGATATATTTTACACTGCTATTCAGTCAGGAACACACATTTATGTTCTTTTTCCAAGATTTCGAAGAATGACTTCAATTAAATTTTCTCTATCTAGAAATTTCCACACAAAGCAGCCAGTAAGCCTATATAGTAAGACTTAGCTTCTTGATTTTTGAAACTGGTATCTCCTTCTTAGAAATATGCAAGGTTCTTAAAAAAATATGTGGCTTAAGGAAATTAAAGGCTTTTCTATACATTATTTTGTCTGTTATTTCAAATGTATAAACATACAGACTGAATGCCCATTTAAGGCAAAATTATATTTATGTCTCTCATGAGATTTTCACATTATTTTTCTACTCAAGGGAGAAATTGAGTATGAAACGGAGCTACTGAAACTGAATGGAACCAGTGAAAATGTTGTAGAGTATAAAAGTCCAAAAACAGCCAGCACAGTGGCTTACATCTGTAATCCTAACACTTTGGGAGGATTGCTTGAGCCTGAAAGCTCGAGACTAGTTTGGGCAACATGGCAAAACTCTGTGTCTGCAAAACAAAAATTTTAAAAATCAGCTGGGAATCATGGTGCACACCTGTGATCTCAGCCACTCAACAGGCTGAGGTGGGAGGATGACCTGAGCCCAGGAAGTCAAGGAAACAGGGAGCCATGTTGGTGTCAGTGCACTCCAGCCTGGAACAGAATGAGACCCCGTATCAGAAAAAGAAAAAAAAGTCTATAAAAGGATTTTTATCTGTTGAGTAAGATAAGCATTAATTTGCAGTCAATTACTTTTGAAAATACTGAAGTTAACATGTAATAATGCATACTTAAAACTCTGTCTCTTTAGTTTGGCTTGATGAAATAGTACATATGTAAATTATGTCCTTGTTCAAATTCTGAGTCTGCTACAAATCAACTGGATAACCTTGGACAAATTACTAAACCTTTCTGGGCCTCAGTTTCCTTTCTGTAAATAGGACTTTTTTGATTATTAATACATGTAAAGTATTTAACACAGTGCAAGTGACCTATAATTATAAGCTATTAGTAGTAGTTGTATGCTTACAGAAGAACAGAGCATGGCTGTTGAATGAAAGAATGGTTTGAAAATATGATTACTCTCATTTATGCAATCAAAAATAGCACACACTTTCAAATCAGTCACTTTATGAAACTAATCGTTCAGGGAATACTGTCTTTACTCAAAATAATTTTGGAACTCCTCTCTTGAAATTGCCTTAAAACTACTTTATAAGCCACTTAAAATACTACCTCACTATCACCTTTTAAAATATTACTCATTTTTCAAGGTTAAGATCAAAGATACATCACTTTTAAAAGAGTTTTCTGATTCCCTAGTTTAAAATGCTCTCTTCTTCCACTGAACATTTAGTATGCTTTGTCTGTAACCCCGTCCTTTACTTTCTGTGTGTTAGAGTTTTATCTGCTCTTGTCTTCTCTATTCTAACTGCAAGCTCTAGGAAACATATTTCACTCATTTGTGGATCCCAAGGGTCTCAGTTATTTTTAAGAAATGTTTTTTGCTCAAAGTTTGTTTTATTGATTATTAATGAGGCTATTTGGATCTGAATAAAGCCACACTGGATTCTTCTGACAGCCAAGGAACAATTCTGGGTAGTGGGTTCAATTTCAGCCCAGTTTTTCTATTTTTGAAAGAGAGGCCATAGGTTTTGGTAAAGCGCGTAAGTTTTAACCTCAGACCAATGGCATGCTGCGTAATTCCATTTGCATAAAATTTTAGAAAAGTCAAAACTGTAGGGATAGAAATCAAATCAAAGGCTGCTTGGGGGATAGGAAAGGATTGACTTCAAAGAGACATGAAGGAATTTTGGAGGAGATAGAATGTTCTACATCATGATGGTTGAGATGGCAGTTATCATACCATATGCATATGTCAAAACTCACCAAATTTTGCAATTTTTATATGCAAATTAGAGTTCAAAAATAGATTTTAAAATATTGAGCCAGTTAAAAACTTCAGGGAAAAGGAAAATGAAAGTCTAGGACAAAGTGGGAGAAAGGAATCAAGCAGGAAAAACTCACTAAGTGGGTCTTTGCCTAAAAAAAACCCAAAAGGTAGGAGAGAGAGAGAAATCTATGAAAAGTTAGAAGGGCTTTTCTGAATTCTACCTCATTCTCAAAGTTCAGAAAAATAAATTCACATAAAACAAGAAACGTTCTGGGAGTGAAAATTTGTCCTGGGTGGTAAAAGAATAAAGAAGAAAATAAATAATATTAAATGAACAAATACTATATTTTGTGCATATTAGTAATTTAAGTTCAACAAAACAGCATGCCGAAGCCAATAACTTAAGAGCAGTTCAAATGAAAAGTAGCACAGCCAGTTGGAATTATTGAAAATGATGATGTGCAAAGGAAATATCAGAATGAACTTCCAGGGGAGGTGTGTTCAGAGCCAGATGTTGGAAGAAGTAATTGATCACATTGGTGAAAACAATATGGATGAGAAAGAATATCATGAGTGAAGACCTAGAATCCGGAAATAGTAAGCATGAGAAAATGTTACTAACTTTCCTATTACTGTATATGTCTTAGCATAATATTGAAATGACACCTGAGGTCTAACACAAGTCACTATTCTTCCCAGAAAACTTCTCTGTCAGCTCATCCCAAATTGAATGCTCTAACTGCGCAGAAATCCTTCACTCTGTGCCTCACAAATTAGCACCCTAATTTGTTTTCCAACTATTTAATGTGTTCAATTGAACTATTTCTGGTGCAGAAATCATGCATTCATCCCTCTTCTACTCCCAAAAGGTGTAGTACATTCCTGGGCATATAGTAAGAAGGAAATAAGAAAAAATTTTGATTTACTAATAACATTTAAAACTTACCTTTGAAAAAAGTAACATTTTATTCCTTCAGTAAAAACATTTCCCCTTCAAGAAGAGACACATTTAATACCAAAGTAAAACACTAGAATGCCATTGCTCTGTAAAGAATGATTCTCCTCTCCATTTCCATCTCCTTCTCCCTCTTTTTCTTTTAAATTGCATTTTAGGTTTTGGGGTACATGTGCAGAACATGCAAGATAGTTGCATAGGTACACATAAGGCAGTGTGTTTTGCTGCCTTCCTCCCCTTCACCCACTTTTGGCATTTCTCCCCAGGGTATCCCTCCCCAGCTCCCCCCCACCCACTGACTCTCCCCTACTCCCCACAAAAGACCCCAGGGTGTAGTTCTCCCTTCCCTGTGTCCATGTGTTCTCATTTATCATCACCCGTCTATAAGTGAGAATATGCGGTATTTCATTTTCTGTTCTTGTGTCAGTTTGCTGAGAATGATGTTCTCCAGATTCATCCATGTCCCTATAAATAATCATTTTTGATTGCTGCATCATATTCCATGGTGTATATGTGCCACATTTTCCCAGTCCAGTCTATCATCGATGGGCATTTGGGTTGGTTCCAGGTCTTTGCTATTGTAAACAGTGCTGCAATGAACATTCGTGTGCATGTGTGCTTATAGTAGAACGATTTATAGTCCTTTGGATATATACCCAGTAATGGGATTGCTCGGTCAAATGGAATTTCTATTTCTAGGTCCTTGAGGAATCGCCACACTGTCTTCCACAATGGTTGAACTAATTTAACACTCCCACCAACAGTGTAAAAGTGTTCCTATTTCTCCACATCCTCTCCAGCATCTGTTGTCTCCAGGTTTTTTCATGATCGCCATTCTAACTGGCATGAGATGGTATCTCAATGTGGTTTTGATTTGTATTTCTCTAATGACCAGTGATGATGAGCATTTTTTCATATGTTTGTTGACCTCATGTATGTCTTCTTTTGTAAAGTGTCTGCTCATATGCTTTGCCCATTTTTGAATGGGCTTGTTTGTTTTTTTCCTGTAGATCTGTTGGAGTTCTTTGTAAATTCTGGATATCAGCCCTTTGTCAGATGGGTAAACTGCAAAATTTTTTCCCATTCTGTTAGTTGCCGATTCACTCTAGCGACTGTTTCTTTTGCTGTGCAGAAGGTGTAGAGATTGATTAGGTCCCATTTGTCTATTTTGGCTTTTGTTGCCAATGCTTTTGGTGTTTTGGTCATGAAGTCCTTGCCTACTCCTATGTCCTGAATGGTTTTGCCTAGATTTTCTTCTAGGGTTTTTATGGTGCCAGGTCTTATGTTTAAGTCTTTAATCCATCTGGAGTTAATTTTAGTGTAAGGTGTCAGGAAGGGGTCCAGTTTCTGCTTTCTGCACATGGCTAGCCAGTTTTCCCAACACCATTTATTAAACAGAGAATCCTTTCCCCATTGCTTGTTTTTGTCAGGTTTATCAAAGATTTTATGGTTGTAGATATGTTGTGTTGCCTCCAATGCCTCTGTTCTGTTCCATTGGTCTATACCTCTGTTTTGGTACCAGTACCATGCTGTTTTGATTACTGTAGCCTTGTAGTATAGTTTGAAGTCCGGTAGTGTGATGCCCCTGACTGTGTTCTTTTTGCTTAGAATTGACTTGGCTATGCAGGCTCTCTTATGGTTCCATATGAAGTTCATGGTGATTTTTTCCAGTTCTGTGAAGAAAGTCAATGGTAGCTTGATGGGAATCGTGTTGATTCTGTAAATTACTTTGGGCAGTATAGCCATTTTCATGATATTGATTCTTCCTAACCATGAACATGGAATGTTTCTCCATCTGTTTGTGTCCTCTCTTATTTCGTTGAGCAGTGGTTTGTAGTTTTCCTTGAAGAGGTCCTTTACGTTCCTTGTCAGTTTTATTCCTAGGTATTTTATTCTTTTTGTAGCAATTGTGAATGGCAGTTCATTCTTGATTTGGCTCTCTTTAAGTCTGTTATTGGTGTATAGGAGTGCTTGTGATTTTGCACATTGATTTTATATCCTGAGACTTTGCTGAATTTGCTTATCAGTTTCAGGAGGTTTTGGGCTGAGGCGATGGGGTCTTCTAGGTATACTATCATGTTGTCTGCAAATAGAGACAATTTGGCTTCCACCTTTCCTATTTGAATACCCTTTATTTCTTTTTCTTGCCTGATTGCTCTGGCTAGAACTTCCAGTACTATATTGAATAGGAGTGGTGAGAGAGGGCATCCTTGTCTAGTGCCGGATTTCAAAGGGAATGCTTCCAGTTTTTGCCCATTCAGTATGATATTGGCTGTTGGTTTGTCGTAAAAAGCTTTTATTACTTTGAGATACGTTCCCTCAATACCGACTTTATTGAGGGTTTTTAGCATAAAGAGCTGTTGAATTTTGTTAAAGGCCTTCTCTGCATCAATTGAGATAATCATGTGGTTTTTGTTTTTGGTTCTGTTTATGTGATGAATTACGTTGATAGACTTGCGTATGTTGAACCAGCCTTGCATCCCCAGGATGAATCCTATTTGATCATGATGGATAAGTTTTTTGATGTGCTGTTGCAATTGGCTTGCCAGTATTTTATTGAAGATTTTTGCATCTATGCTCATCATGGATATTGGCCTGAAGTCATCTTTTCTTGTTGAGTCTCTGCCGGGTGTTGGTATCAAGATGATGTTGGTCTCATAAAAAGATTTGGGAAGGATTTGGACTTTTTGGATTATTTGGAATAGTTTCAGAAGGAATGGCAACAGTTCCTCTTTGTGTGTCTGGTAGAATTCAGCTGTGAACCCATCTGGACCTGGGCTTTTTGTGTGTGGTAGGCTTTTAATTGCTGCCTTGACTTCAGACCCTGTTATTGGTCTATTCATAGTTTTGGCTTCCTCCTGGTTTAGGCTTGGGAGGACACAGGTGTCCATGAATTTATCCATTTCCTCCAGGTTTACTAGTTTATGTGCATAGAGTTGTTTGTAATATGCTCTGATGATGGTTTGAATTTCTGTGGAATCTGTGGTGATTTCCCCTTTATCATTTTTTATGGCATCTATTTGGTTGTCCTCTCTTTTCTTTTTTATCAGTCTGGCTACTGGTCTGTCTATTTTGTTGATCTCTTCAAAAAACCAGCTCTTGGATTTATTGATTTTTTTAAGGGATTTTCGTGTCTCTATCTCCTTCAGTTCTGCTCTGATCTTAGTTATTTCTTGTCTTCTGCTAGGTTTTGAGGTTTTTTTTGATCTTGCTCCTCTAACTCTTTCAATTTTCACGATAGGGTGTCAATTTTGGATCTCTCCACTCTTCTCATATGGGCACTTATTGCTATATATTTTCCTCTGGAGACTGCTGTAAATATGTCCCAGAGATTCTGGTATGTTGTGTCTTCGTTCTCATTGTTTTCAAAAAACTTCTTTATTTCTGCCTTCATTTCATTGTTTATCCAGTCAACATTCAAGAGCCAGTTGTTCAGTTTCCATGAAGCCATGCTGTTCTGAGTTAGTTTCTGAATTCTGAGTTCTAACTTGATTGCACTATGGTCTGAGAGACTGTTTGTTATGATTTCAGTTGTTTTGCATTTGCTGAGGAGTGCTTTACTTCCAATTATGGGGTCAATTTTAGAGTAGGTGTGATGTGGTGCTGAGAAGAATGTATATTCTGTGGATTTGGGGTGGAGAGTTCTGTAGATGTCTATCAGGTTTGCTTGTTCCAGGTCTGAGTTCAAGCCCTGGATATCCTTGTTAATTTTCTGTCTGGTTGATCTGTCTAATATTGACAGAGGAGTGTTAAAGTCTCCCACAATTATTGTGTGGGAGTCTAAGCCTTTTGTAAGTCCTTAAGAACTTGCCTTATGTATCTGGGTGTTCCTTTATTGGGTCCATATATATTTAGGATCGTTAGCTCTTCTTGTTGTATCAATCCTTTTACCATTATGTAATGACCTTCTTTGTCTCTATTGATCTTTGTTGCTTTAAAGTCTATTTTATCAGAGATGAGAATTGCAATTCCTGCATTTTTTTGCTCTCCATTTGCTTGGTAAATCTTCCTCCATCCCTTTATTTTGAGCCTTTGTGTATCCTTGCCTGTGAGATGGGTTTCCTGGATACAGCAAAGCAATGGGTTTTGGTTTTTTATCCAATTTTCCAGTCTGTGTCTTCTGATTGGTGCATTTAGACCATTTACATTTAGGCTTAATATTGTTATGTGTGAATTTGATACTGTCATTTTGATGCTAGCTGGCTTTTTTGCCTGTTAGTTGATGCAGATTCTTCATTTTGTTGATGCTCTTTACCATTTGGTATGTTTTTAGAATGGCTGGCACTGGTTGTTCCTTTCTATGTGTAGTGCCTCTTTCAGGAGCTCTTGTAAAGCAGGCCTGGTGGTGACAAAATCTCTGAGTACTTGCTTGTTTGCAAAGGATTTTATTTTTCCTTCACTTATGAAGCTCAGTTTGGCTGGATATGAAATTCTGGGTTGAAAGTTTTTTTCTTTAAGGATGTTGAATATTGGCCCCCACTCTCTTCTGGCTTGTAGAGTTTGTGCCGAGAGATCTGCTGTGAGTCTGATGGGCTTCCCTTTGTGCGTGACCCGACCTTTCTCTCTGGCTGCCCTTAGTATTTTCTCCTTTATTTCAACACTGGTGAATCTGACAATTATGTGCCTTGGGGTTGTTCTTTTTGTGGAATATCTTTGTGGTGTTCTCTGTATTTCCTGGACTTTAATTGTGGACTGGCTTGCTAAGTTGGGGAAGTTTTCCTGGATAATATCCTGAAGAGTATTTTTGCAGCTTGGATTCATTCTCTTCGTCACATTCTGGTATACCTATCAAACATAGGTTAGGTCCCTTCACATAGTTCCACATTTCTTGGAGACTTTGTTCATTCCTTTTTGTGCTTTTCTCTAATCTTGCTTTCTCATTTTATTTCATTGAGTTGATCTTCGACTTCTGATATTCTTTCTTCTGCTTGGTCAATTCAGCTGTTGAAACTTGTGCATGCTTCGTGAAGTTCTCGTGTTGTTTTTTTCAGCTCCTTCAATTCATTCATATTCCTCTCTAAGTTGTCCGTTCTTATCATTTCCTCGAATCTTTTTTCAAGTTTCTTAGTTTCTTTGCATTGATTTAGAACATGTTCTTTTAGCTCACGAAAGTTTCTCATTACCCACCTTCTGAAGTCTGATTCTGTCATTTCGTTACAGTCATTCTCCATCCAGCTTTGTTCCCTTGCTGGTGAGGAGTTTTGGTCCTTTGTAGGAGGTAAAATGTTTTGGTTTCGGGTGTTTTCCTCCTTTTTGCACTGGTTTCTTCCCATCTTTATGGATTTATCCACCTGCCGTCTGAGTAGTTGCTGACTTTTTGATTGGGTCTCTGAGTGGGCACCCAGATTGTTGATGATGAAGTACTTCTGTTACTTAGTTTCCTTCTACCAGTCTAGCCCCTCTGCTGTATGACTGCTGAGGTCCACTCTAGGCCCTGCTTGTCTGGGGTACACCTGTTGCAGCTGCAGAACAGTGAGGGATGCTACCAGTTTCTTCTTCTGCTATCTTTGTCCCAGAATGATGCCCGCCAAATGTCAGTCTGATCAGTCCTTTTTGAGGTGACTCTTTGGGGATACGGGGGTCAGGGAGCTGCTTGAGAAGACAGTCTGTACTTTATAGGAGCTCAAGTGCTGAGCTGTGAGCTCCGTTGTTCATTCAGGGCTGTTAGGCTGCTACGTTTAAGTCTGCTGCAGCAGAACTCATAAAACCCCTTTTTTCCTCAGATGCTCTGTCTCGGGGAGTTAGGGCTTTCTTTATGAGTATCTGTTGCACTGTTCTGCCCAGCTAGGAGGCAGTCTAGTCACTATTTGCCTGCTGAGGCTCTGCGCTGCTGCCGTGGGCTCCACCCTGCTCTTATGGGCTCCTCCCCGTTGCCGTGGGCTCCACCCTTCTGTCGTGGGCTCCACCCTGTTGCCATGGGCTCCACCCTGTTGCCGTGGGCTCTGCCCTGCTGTTGTGGGCTCTGCCCTGTTGCTGTGGGCCCCTCCCTGCTGCCGAGTGTAGTCCTGTTTATATGGGTGTGGTTAAAACTGCTGTGGTGATGGTGACCTGCCTCTGTATTGGCGGAGTCTCTCTATTATGGCAGGTTGCCTCGGCAATGGCAGGCTGCATCAGCAATGGGAGTGTACCTCAGTAGGGGCGGAATGCCTCAGTAATGGCAGACTCCCTTCCCCCACCAAGCTGCACCATCCTTGATTCAGCTGTGCCCACAGCAAAACTCTCAACCCCGAGTGTTTTGAATTGCCATTTTGTTTGTCCCTGTGGGGGTGGGACCCACTGAGCCTGATCACCTGGCTCCCTGCCTCAGAGCCCTTTTTTTTTTTTTTAAGTTGAACTGTTGACTCTCTCCCAGGTGTTTCACTCAGCTGCTGATAGGGCACCGAGATCTGTGTGATTTCCCGTCCAGTGACCCACTGCGCCAGCTCAAACATCGCTTCCCAGAAATCTCCTGGTCTGGGTCACTGTCCAAGTCCTGTTTAGTCAGATGGATATGCTAATCTGCCCTACCAAATCTCAGACTGCTGGTTTAACAGGGCACCCAGACCAGTGCATTTTGTGTGGAGTGCCGCTGTGCTGAAGCGCCGGCCAAAATGGCCATGCCAGCCGAAACAGCTGTGCTGGCATCCCGTGTCTCTCCTACACCTGGGAATTTCCCCATTCTTTGGGCAACAAAGATCCGTCTGGAAATGCGGCTTGCACCCACCCTCTGCGCCTTCACTGAGAGCTGCAATCCTGAGTTGCTCCTACCGTGCTATCTTCTTTTCCCCCCTCCTTCTCCCTCTTTATCTCCCTTTCCCTCTCCTTCTTTCTTTTCCCCTACCAAGGACTTATGCTGCTGGATACTCTGTCAAGGGGCTAGAAGTCCACTGGAGCTTGTTTGATGGTTGAAGATATTTTCTTAGTATGAGACTGAAATATGTGAACATCAAGAGTAAGTACATCATTTGTATACATATGAGAGTGGGAGGAAAATTTGGGGTTGATCCAAAAATGAAAGATTTGGGGCTTTCTGCCCTTCCTCCCTCTGCTAATCTCCCTTGAAGGGATAAAATGCATTTGTGAAGTGGATCCAGTTAAACTGTAAGCCCTGTCGTGGCACCACAGGTAGTTGCAAAATAAACACTCTTCTATGTTTAGTGGTCACTGATCACTATCCTAGCAGGGCTTTAGAAGTTTAACTTTCTTTAACCTTGGAGCAAATCGGTGTCCAAGAGAGTTTAACTACTGCTATCCTCATTATTTTTGAAGTTTCTGTTTGATCTGGTTTTCCTTTTTTATCATTATTTATTCCCATTTACTTGATAACTGGTTTTAAAGACCTATTGGAAGAACTTGGAACAACTTTTAATTATGTTGCTCTTTGGAGTAATTTTGTTGTAAGAAACTATTGGTTTATTCCTTTGACTTAGAACAATTATACTGCAATATAATAGGCTTATTCTACTCCTGTATTTTCTTACTTCTGACTTCGTCATTTCCATTGTCAAATAGTTTGCCAGGGTTTATGTGTCAGTCATCATGGGAGAAACACACAGAGATATTTTTCTCAATAAGGAATGTTCTACATCTCACATTTAGTCTAGGATAATCTGGGCTCTCTGTTGTGTTCAGAGTTTAACCAATCATTACAATCTATGCCCACAAATACAATTAGTAAGTGGTATTTTGATAACTCCATAAAAATGCAAATCATAGGTTCACATCTACTCTAAACTTAAAAAAAACATGTTTTTCTTTATTTTAGCTCTCTCTTTGGGGACTTTGATACAAGATTATTAGTCATCATTTGATATTTTATTCTACTCAGCATTGGTCCCCCACCCAGAACATCTGGAAAAATACAGCCAATATCCAATATCAGTATATATAAAAATGGCCCTTTGATAAACATTTTTATAACTTAAAAAAATTTTTCATATGCCTTCATATAATGAGAAGAAGCAGAATGACTTACTTTGCTTCAGTTTGCTACTGCAGCTGCTTCCAAGCAATTCAAATGCACATTGTCTTTCTTATACTCAAATTTAGGGCATGTAAAATGGTTTCTGCTCTCCCCTCTTCAATCTTTTTCATCTTTCATGTATGAATACCTGCAGTGGTTAACCAATCAAGCAAGCAAATTTTTTAAAAAAAGAAGAAGAATTAAAAAGCCAGTTGAATTTAGTTAACTGGCACTATATTTTGAAAATAAGTTAACAGGTGGATAAGAAAGTATATATTGGCCCTTTAAATTCGATCATTTGGGCAAACTTTTAGAGTCCTTTGTATATAAAATGATTATGTTTGTTAAGTCACAAATTGAGCATGAAGAGTGTCAGAAGACTGAACAAAAAACACCTAAAAACAATGATTCCCTCAGGTCCAGAAATTTAAAGATATTTAGGGATAGAGAAAGAATAAAAATCAATAAATTCCATCGAATCTAAAAGAAATATAGTACCCTTGCAGCATACTATATCTTGTAATACTTTTTTATCTTCTCTTTTTTTTTCCAACTTTTATTTTTGGATCCTGGGGCACTTGTGCAGGTTTGTTACATGAGTATATTGCATGATGCTGAGGTTTGGAGTACGAATGGTCCTGTTACCCATTTACTGAGTATAGAGCCCAAAAGTTAGTTTTTCAACACTTGCTTCCCTCCCTCCCTTTCCCCTGTAGCAGTCCTCAATATTTGATAGTGGGTATATTTTCCCATATGTTCTGGGTGGGGACTAATAGTGACTAAAGTAAAATACCCCCAAATGATGACTAATAGTCTTGTATGAAAGTCACCAAAAGGGTTATAATAAAGAAAAACATCTTTCTTTTGACTTAAAAACAGACTTGAATCTGTCATTTATATTTTTATGAAATCTTTAAAATACCATTTATTAATTGTGGGAGTAGATTGTAACAATGAATTGTTAAACGCTGAACACAACAGAGAGCCCAGATTACCATAGACTAAATGTGAGATGTAGAACATTCTTTATTGAGAAAAATATCTCTGTGTGTTCCTCTTGTGATCACTGGCAAATAAACCTTGATAAGCCACTTGGCAATAGGAATGATTAAGACAGAGTAATAAAATATAGGAGTAGAATAAGCTTTTTATAGCATAATTTGTCTATTGTTGCCTCTTTATGTCCATGAGTACCTGATGTTTACCTCCCAGTTATAAGTGAGAATATGCAGTATTTGGTTTTTTGTTTCTGCATTAATTTGCTTAGGATAATGGCTCCCAGCAGCATCCATGTTGCTGAAAAGGACATGATTTCATTCTTGCTTATGGCTGCATAGTGTTTTCATGGTTTATATCTACCACATTTTCTTTATTCAATCTACTGTTGATGGCCACCTCGGTTGATTCCATGTTTTTGCTACCATGAATACTACTGCAATAAAAATGCAAGTGCATGTGTTTTGGTTTGGTTTTGTTTTTGCTTTTTTGGAAGAATGATTTGTTTTATTTTGAATATATACCCAGAAATGGGATTCCTGGGTTGAATGATAGTTCATTTTAAGATCTTTCAGAAATTTCCAAACTACTTTCCATAGAAGCTAAACTAATTTACTTTCCCATCAATCGTGTATAAGCATTCTCTTTTCTCCAGTCTTGCCAACATCTGTTGTTTTTGATTTTTTAGTAATAGCCATTCTAACTGGAGTGAGATAATATCTCATTGTGGTTTTAATTTGCATTTCTCTGATGATTAATGGTGTGAAGCATTTTTTCATATGTTTGTTGCCACCTGTATGTCTTCCTTTCAGAAGTGTCTGTTCATGTTTTTTGCTTATTTTTAATAGGGTTATTTGTTTTTTGCTTGTTCAAAAGCAAATTGAATCTTCCTGATTCAATTTTAAAAAACCGAATTTTCCTGATTCAATTCTATTAATTTCCTTATAGATTCTGGATCTTAGACTTTGTCAGGTGCATAGCTTGTTAATATTTTCTCTCATTTTGTAGGTTGTTTACTCTGGTGATCACTTCTTGATATGCAGAAACTCTTTAGTTTAATTAGGTCCCACTGGTCAATTTTTGGTTTTTGGCAATTGTTTTTGAGGACTTAGTCATAAATTCTTTCCCAAGGCAGATATCCAGAATAATATCTCCTACGTTTTCTTCTAAGATTCTTGTATTTTAAGGTGTAACATTTAAATCTTTAATGCATCTTGAGTTGATTTTTGCATATGGTGAAAGGAAAGAGTCCAGTTTCATTCTTCTGTATATGGCTAGCCTGCTATTTATCCCAGCACCACTTATTGAATAGGGAGTCCTTTTCCCTTTGCTTATTTTTGTTGACTGTGTCAAAGATTAGATAGCTACAGGAATACAACTTTATTTCTGTGTTCTCTATTCTGTTCCATTTGTTTATGTGCCTGTTTTTGTATAGTACAGTCTAATTATTGTACCTTTATAATATAATTTGAAATTTGGTAATGTAATGGCCTTCAGCTTTGTTCTTTTTGCATAGAATACATTTGGCTATTTGGGCTCTTTTTCAGTTCTATGTGAATTTTAGAATTCTGTGAAAAACAATGTTGGTCGTTTGATAGAAATAGTGTTGAATCTACAGATTTGGGCAGCGTGGCCATTTTAATGATATTAATTCTTCCAATCCATGAGCATGGAATTTTTTTCCATTTATATCATCTATTATTTATTTTAGCAGTATTTTGTAGTTCTCCTTGTAGAGATCTTTTACTTCCTCACTTAGATATATTTATTCCTAGGTATTTTATTTGTTTGTGTGTGGCTATTATAAATGGGATTTCAATCTTGATTTGGCTCTCAGCTTAAATGCTATTGGGGAACAGAAATGCTACTGACTTTTGTACATTGATCTTTGTCTCCTGAAACTTTACTGAAGTAAAGTTTATTAGTTCCAGGAGTCTTTTGGTGTAGTCTGTAGGGTTTTCTAGATATGAATCATATCATCCATGAAGACAGATAATTTGACCTCTTTTTTTCGCATTTGGATGTCTTTTCTTTCTCCTACATTATTGCTCTGGCTAACACTTCCAGTGGTGTGTTGAGCAGGAGTGGTAAGAGTAGACATCGGTGTCTCATTTCAGTTCTCAAGGAGAATGCTTTCAGTTTTTGCCCATTCAGTATAATGTCAGCTATAAGTTTGCCATAGTAAAATCTTACTCTTTTAAATTATGTTACTTTGATGCCTAGTTTATTGAGGATTTCATGATAAAGGGATGTTGGAGTTTATAGAAAGTTTTTTCTATGTAGCTTAAGATGATCATGTCATTTTTTTGTTTTCAATTCTGTTTATGTGGTGGATAGCATTTATTGATTTATATATGTTGAGCCAACCTTGCATCCCAGGAATGAAGCCTCCTAGATCACGGTGAATTAAATTTTTGATGTGCTATTGAATTTGATTTACTAGTATTTTGTTAAGGATTTTTGCACCTATGTTCATCAAGGATATTGGCCTGTAGTTTTCTTTTTGATTGTGTCTTTGCCAGGTTTTGATGTCAGGGTAATGCTAGCTTAATAGAATGAGTTGGAAAGGAGTACCTCCTCTTTAATTTTTTAGAATTGTTTTAGTATATACCAGCTTTTCTTTGTACATCTGGTAGAACTCAGTTGTGAATACATCTGGTTGGAAGGTTTTTCATTACTGGTTAAATTTTGGAATTCAATATTGGTCATTTTAAGGTTTTGATTTCTTCCCGATTCTATCTTGGGAGATTGAGATCTTGTGTTTCCAGGAATTCATCTATTTCCTCTACCTTTTCTAGTTTGTGTGAATAGAAGTGTTTATAGTAGTCTCTGAGGGTCTTTTGTATTCCTGTGAGATTGATTGTAATGTCACATTTGTCATTTCTGATTATGCCTATTTGGATCTTTTCTCTTTATTTCTCTGTTAATCTAGCTAGCAATCTTTCAATTTTATTTATCCTTTCTAAGAACTAACTTTTCATTTCATTGATCCTTTGTATAGATTATTGGGTCTCAATTCCATTCCGTTCTGCTCTAGTTTAGTTATCTATTTTCTGCTGCTAGCTTTGATGTTGGTTTGTTCTTGTGCTAAACAATATATTTAATCTTTTAGACACATGGCATTATGCAGGTCAGCCACCTACCAACTTAAGGCATAGTGTGAAAGCCAGAAAGTTACTATGGACACACATAGAGATGATGTCTCTTGTAGCTGAAACACAAACTGTGCTGAAAAGCAGACCCAAGATTTAATTGTGAGAGAAACAGATTTACTCCTGAATTGCCCCATTCTGGGGCAGAATTCCTCTCCTTCTGCAAACTTGTGAAATGAGATAACCAGTTACCTACTTCCAAAATATAATGGTGGAACAGGCATGGAATAACAATATAAACATTCTATCCCAGAAGAGAGAAAATAATAGGAAGAAAAGAGTTAAGAGTTGCTTGTCCCAAGCAATTTTGAAATCTAGCAGGGTAAAATCCATTAGGTTTCAAGGTCTGGGAATAATCCTCTGTGACTGGAGGCTCCATTTCCTGTAGCTCAAGTTTCTACAGAGCCTGTGGCTCTGTTCTTGAAGAGCAACCAATTCTATCAGCCAGTTTCCTGCCACCTTTCAAGGCTAAGGTATGCATTCACCCAGCTGCTGAGAATATTTTTATCCAGCATACATAAAGAACATTTCCAAGTTAATAAGATAAAACAACTAAAATAAACAAATGCTTTGAGTAGATTCTTCTTCAAAACAAACAAACAAGGATTAATGACTGACCAACAATTACATGAACAGAGGCACAACATTATTGGTCATCAGAGAAATACAAATTAAAACCACATGAGATACTACATACATACTAGAATGCCCAAAACTTAAAAAGTTCACTTGCATGTATTGGTAAGGATGCAGAGCATCTGGAACTCTCAAAATTGCTGCTGAGAGTGCAAAATGGAGCAACCATTTTGGAGATATATCTGGTAGTGTGTCATAAAGTTAAATATATGCTTAATATGTAATTCAGTGATTCAACTTCTAGGCATTTACACAGGTAATATGAAAATACATTTCAACAAAAGTCTCAGGTAAAATGCTTATAGCAACTATATTTCTTTATAACAATCAAAAACTGGAAACAACCCAAATGTTAATCAAAGGAGAATGAATGACTTTGGCTTATTGACATATAGTATATATATATATATATACAGTGAAATAATACACAACAAAAAGGAATAAACTTCTGAACACATAGCAACATGGGCCAATCTTAAGAACATTATGTTGAGCAAAAGAAGGTAGACATAAAGGAATACCTCTTATTATTTACATGAGGCTCAAAAATATGCAAAACTAATGTAGATTGATGGAAATCTAAGTAGTGATTGCCTCTGATGAAATGTCGGTTGACTTAAGGGGATCCTGGAGGAATTTTCTAGATTTTTTTTATCTGCAACTTTTAAGTTCAGCAGTGGTACATATGCAGGATGTGCAGGTTTGTTACACAGGTAAATGTGTGCTGGGGTGATCTGCTGCACAGATCATCCCATCACTAGGTATTAAGCCCAGCATCCATTAAGCTGTTCTTCTTGATGCTCTCCCTCCTTCCTTCTCCTGCCTCCCACACAGGTCCCAGTTTGTTTTGTTCCCCCATGTGTCCATATATTCTCATTATTCATAAGTGTGAACATGTGGTGTTTGGTTTTCTATCGCTGTGTTAGTTTGCTGAAGATAATGGCTTCCAGCTCCATCCATATCTCAGCAAAGGGCAAAATCTCATTCCTTTTTATGGCTGCTAGTGGAAATTTTCTAGACTAATGGAAATGTTCTAAATTCTGATATAGGCAATCATTACATAAGCATGAAATCTGCCAAAATTTATTAGTAGTACACTTTAGGTTTGTGCATTTAATTTTATGTAAATAACTCTTAATAAAGCTATGTAGATATAAAAATGAAGTAGAAATGATTGATGGTAATATATATTATATTTTAAGCTATTTACTGATTATCTTTGCACAAATTAATATTCTACTGCCATACAGTATTAATTTGAGAACTTAAACGAAATGATCAACTTTCACAGAAGAATGGAGAGTTAATGGAGAGAATTAATCATAGTTTTGATAGAAAAACGTCCCCCAAAAGCTCCATTTTGTAAGGTGTGTTGCAAAATCACCTTCTATGTCAAAATTTTCTCTACTTTATTGACTGATTTGCTTGGCAATTTTGTTGCTTCCAGCAGACCTCCGCTCTGTTGTTTCTGACAAAATGTAGGAGTGTGGCACGATGGTTCAGAGGTTGGGCTCTAAAGTGAGGTCATTCTGGTTCCACCCCGGCTAACTATGAGATCTTGGGCAAGAAAGTAAAATTCCTAAACTTTAACCCTGTAATACTCTGTTTTCACCTCCAAAAACTGATGGTTCTTCATGGGACTGTATAGGTGATTCAGCAATATAATGGATGAGAAGTGCTTAATAGTCTTGATAGTAAAAATGTAGTAGCTAGTAACAATGGTAGAAGTTGAATATTTCCTATCAGTTGAATAATGATAGTCCTCCACTATTCCAATATAAAGACCTAAAGTCAACATGTTGCTCTTCTAGGGTCTTCGGGAGTGGGGTTTCTCTGAATTAAATGGTGGCTTTTTAATAAGGAAGTATCCTCCTGGCAGCATTTATTTAAAATCATTCACTCACAAGATTTATTTTTCAGTAATTTTATGTGAATCACTGTATTACTGCACAGAATCATGGTTCTTAAAATCTATTGTGTGTCCAAGAAGCAGCTTCTCTGCTCCTTCTAGAATCCCCATTGTCAAGTGTGTCATCTTCCTTGTATTCAAGGCCTGTAATGGCATCTTGCATCTGTTCCCCATCATTTCTAGTAAGAGAACCTGATTTTCTTTTTTAGACCACCCATTTCCTATTTTCAGTCATCTGGTTTGCTAAGATTTACTCTACTTTCAATTATAGAAGTAGCTCTGAGAACCCATTCCTCTAAAACTCCCATTCGGTTTGGGGGAAACTAAAGAAAGGAAACCAGAAAACTAAAGCTGGTCAAATCAAAAAGAACCTCAGGACATTTGCTTCATGTACTGGACCAAGATCCTCTTTTTTCCTAGGCTTGGTGCTATAATGATATTAGGCTTGGAGCTGCTCTAGCCATTTCTATTCCAGTCAAGAGAGCCTCTCTGTTGATGGCACACACACAGAGGAGGTAGAGCTGAGAAAACAGATTAGGGATGATGTTTGAGTCCTAGATAAGCCAAACCTGAATTCAGATGATCCTCTCCAGGACCATTCATCCTACTAATTTCCATTTTGTCTTAAGCTGAGTAATTTATGAAGGAAAGAAGTTTAATTGACTCACAGTTCCACATGGCTGGGGAGGCCTCAGAAAACTTGCTATCATAGTGGGAGGAGCAGCAAACATATCCTTCTTCACAAGGCAGCAGGAGAGAGAATGAGTGCCCAGTGAAGGGAGAAGCCCCTTATAAAACAATCAGATTTCATGAGAAGTAACTCACTATTATGAGAACAGAATGGAGAAAACTGCCCCCATGATTCAATTATCTCCACCTGGTCCCTCCCACGACATATGGGGATTATGGAAACTAAAATTCAAGATGAGATTTAAGTGGGGCCACAGCCAACCACGTAATTCTGCCCCAGCACCTCTCAAATCTCATATCCTCACAGTTCAAAACACAATCATGCTCTTCCAAAAGTCCCCCAGAATCTTAACTTGTTCCAGCATTAACTCAAAAGTCCAAGTCCCAAGTTTCATCTGAGACAAGGCAAGTCCCTTCCACCTACGAGCCTGTAAAATCAAAAGCAAGTTAGTTACTTTCTAAATACAATGGGGGTACAGGTATTGGGTAAATAGACCTATTCTAAATGGGAGAAATTGGACAAAGCAAAGGGGCTACAGGCCCCATGCAAGTCTGAAATCCAACAGGGCAGTCATTAAACCTTAATATTCTGAAATGATCTCCTTTCACTTCATGTATCACATCTAGGTCATGATGATGTAAGAGGTAATTTCCCACAGCCTTGAGCAGCTCTACTCCTGTGGCTTTGCAGACTGCAGCCGCACTCTTTGTTGCTTTCATGGCTGGTGTTGGGTGTCTTTAGCTTTCCTAGGCACATGGTGCAAGCTGTCATTGGTTCTACCATTCTGGGTCTTGAGGACAGTGGACCTCTTCTCACAGCTCCACTAGGCAGTGCCCCAGTAAGGACTCTGTGTGGGGGCTCCAAACCACATTTCCCTTCTGCTTTGCCCTAGTAGAGGCCTTCCATGAGGGCTCTGCCCCTGCAAACCTCTGACTGGACATCCAGGCATTTTCATATGTCCTCTGAAATCTAGGTGGAGGTTCCCAAACCTCAATTCTTGACTTCTGTGCACCTGCAGGCCTAACACCATATGGAAGCTGCCAAGGCTTGGGGCTTGTACCCTCTGAAGCAATGGCCTGAGCTGTACCTTGGCCACATTTAGCCACGACTGGAGCTAAAGCAGCTGAGACACAGGGCATCATGTCCCAAGGCTAAATAGAGCAGGAGGGCCAGGGACCCTGTCCAGGAAACCATTTTTTTTTCCTAGGCCACTTGGCCTGTAATTGGAGGGCTGCTGGGATGGTCTCTGACTACCCTGGAGACATTTTTCCCATTGTCTTGGTGATTAACATTCAGCTCTTTATTATTTATGCAGATTTCTACAGCAGGCTTGAATTTCTCCACAGAAAATGTTTTTTTTCCTACTGCATCATCAATCTGCAAATTTTCCGAACTTTTGTACTCCGCCTCCCCGGAACACTTTACCACTTAGAAATTTCTTCTGCCAGACATGCTAAATCATCTCTCTCAAGTTCAAAGTTCCACAGATCTCTAGCACAGGGACAAAATGTCACCAGTCTCTTTGCATAGCAAGAGTGATCTTTACTGCAGTTCCCAAGAAGTTCCTCATCTTCACCTGAGACCACCTCATCCTGGTCTTTATTTTCCATATCACTATCAGCATTTTGGTCAAAGCCATTCAAAAGTCTCTAGCAAGTTTCCACACTTTCCCACACATTCCTGTCTTCTTCTGAGCCCTTCAAACTGTTCTAACCTCTGCCTGTTACACAGTTCCAAAGTCACTTTCACATTTTCAGGTGTCCTTCTAGCAGCACCCCACTCTCTGTGGTACCAATTTGCTGTATTAATCCATTCTCATGCTGCTATAAGGACATATCTGAGACTAGGTTATTTATAAAGGAAAGAGGTTTAATTGACTCATTTCTGCATGGCTGGAGAGGTCTCAGGAAATTTATTATTACGGCAGAAGAGGAAGCAAATATGTCCTACTTCACAAACTGGCAGGAGAGAGTGCAGGTGTTCAGCAAAGGGGGCCATCTCTTATAAAACCATCAGATAGTGAGAACTAACTCACTATTATGAGAACAAGATGCAGGAAACCACCCCCATGATTTGGTTATCTCCATCTGGTCCATATCACGACATGTGGAGATTACGGGAAGAATTCAAGATGAGATTTTGGTGGGGGCATGGCCAAATCATTTCGAAATCTAAATAAAAAGTTTTTTCTACAACAAAGGGTGAGAAAAATGACATTTCAAAACAACCATAGAACTGTCTATTCTGATTCCTTCATGTTGAAATGACATTTTCTTCAAATATTTTTAAGAAAAATATTGATATGAGTTTTGATAAATGATTTGAGATAAGATACATCCTTAACAAGGATTTTTCTAAATCATAATCATTTTTCTTCTCAAATATAATTGAGGCTTTTGAGTTTCCACAGGATTAATCTTTCTTTCATGACTTTCAAAAAAACCATACAGATCAACAGGGAATGCAAATCATTCATAGCCCTTATGCCTACCACACAAGTAGAATGCAGAAAATACTGCAGAATTCTTCAATTTACAGAAAAGTGAGGAATTAAACAGAGAGACCAACAGAGTGTGTTCTGGAGTCCACAACGGAGTTAAGATACAGCAAGGATTGCAAAGTCTGGAAGCAAATGCAGCAGGATTGGTGTTGCATTGGTGCTGCAGTATGGCACCACCAAAGAGGACACATCCAGGAGATTGACCTTATCTCCCTCAAAAAGAATTACTGAGAGTTTGCATGAGACATGCTGGATTAAAACACCTGCTACCTGGGATGATCAAATAAAAAGAGTTAGAAAGTGGGTAGAACTAGAGCGGGCACCGTCGGGAAGCGGCCACATTTATGGGAAAGAGAGTAATCTTTAATGGGGAAAGTAACCCTTGCAGGTTTGTGTGAAGAGAAGAAATCAGCTGATGATAAGGGCCTTGATAAAATAAGATACTATCAAAGAACCAAGAGAAGAGAGATTGTCTTCCCCATCCCAAACACCAAAATAGGCACTATTTAGTAAAGAAACTGCCTCTTACTGATGCAACAGAATGGAATACTCTCATCCCCACTTACCACCCATACAAGATTTTTTACTGTTGATGGTACAGGAAAATACAACACATGTAATCAAGAGCAAGAAGAAGAATCTTGCATATCTCTCCCCCCACCACGAAAAACAGAATATAAAAACTGAAACTATTTATAAAAAGAAACACTTTAGAAAATAATAAAAGGCCAAGGAACATAAAAAATACTAAAACACAATACTCCAACACAAATTAAATATGGTTATTCAAGATCTAATAGATATAAAAGAACATACCTTGTAAATGCAAAAATTGATGATAAAAATAAATAAACAAGATGTGCAGTTAATGTGGAACCTGGCATCCTGCTGAGGTCCGTGGTGTATGGCAGCCTATGGGCCCAAAGCTGCTTCTTTACGCAGTCTCCTGTTCATGCTGAGAAGACCACATCTACCTTCACCCTGTTTGGGTCTCCCTTGACCTCACCTTTGCGCATCATGACCCATAGCCCCATTGAGGCTTCTGGCCAGCAGCCAGTGTGGCTCTGGCTTCCAGGCCTGAATAGGCTCATCAATCACACTTATGTCCTTTTTGCCTAGGCTTTTTGAACACACTCCCTGAAAATCCAAAAGATGGCTCTGTTACAACTGACATGAAAGCAATTTATGCATTATCTGCTTCAGAGAAACAAGACTAAAATGGTTCCTACCTTCTAGAAAGACTAAGCAAAGATGTTGTTAGACTTTATTCTAGCGATGTTTTACTTGCTTTGGAGTCATTGTGACTCCATCATCCTTAAGCATCCAGTCATTTGTAGAAAGCTTTATTTATATAACACAAAACTACTAGAATCACATGAACAAGTTTTGGCAAATATTAAAGACGACAGACCTTATTTATGTAAGTTATAACTTTATTTATTTATTTTTCAGCATTTTAAAAAATTTTAAATGTTTTATCCCCATAGGTTATTAGGGAACAGATGGTATTTGATTATGTAAGCTTTTTAGTGGTGATTTGTGCAATTTTCGTGCACCCATCACCCAAGCAGTATAGACTACATCCAATTTATAGTCTTTTATTACTCACCCTCTCCCTCTCAGTCCCCAGAGTCCACTGTGTCATTCTTCTACCTTTGCATATTCATAGCTTAGCTCCCACTTACGAGTGAGAACATACAATGTATGGTTTTCCATTCCTGAGTTACTTCACTTAGAATAATAGTCTCCATCCAGGTCACTGCAAATGCATTTAATTTATGTCTGAGTAGTATTCCATTATATATATATATGTGTGTGTGTGTGTGTGTGTGTGTGTGTGTACTGTGATATACACAGTTTCTTTATCCACTGGTTGATTGGTGGGCATTTGGGTTTGTTCCACATATTTGCAATTGTGAATTTTGCTGCTATAAAAAGCCAAGTATCTTTTTCGTATAATGATTTCTTTTCCTCTGGTAGATACCCAGAAGTGGGATTGCTGGATCAAATGGTAGTTCTACTTTTAGTTCTTTAAGGAATCACCACACTGTTTTCCACAGTGGTTGTACCAGTCCACATTGCCACCCACAGTGTAGAAGTGTTCCCTGTTTACCTCATCCATGCCAACATCTATTATTATTTTATTTTTTTATTATGGCCATTCTTGCAGGAGTACGGTGGTATTGCATTGTGGTTTTGATTTGCATTTCCCTGATTATGAGTGATGTTGAGCATTTTTATATGTTTCTTGGCCATTTGTAGATAGAAGTTATAACTTTTTAAATTCAGTGTCATGTGCTGTCCCTGTTAGATTGATCCAGCAATACGAACAAATTCAAAATGCTGGAATAAAGGATATTCAAAGAATGGCTTTTTTTTAGATTATTAGAGTTGGTTTTAATCATTACATGGATATTCCAGCACTTTATCATTATACAGCATTTTGTGGTTCATCACTCCTTTCTCAGTCTGAGGAAGAGTGTCAGATCCCAGGCTGTGGGTTAGGAGGTGACATCTCTGATGCTAACTGGAATTGGCTGCAGACACCTGTTAGCACCCAGAATTTTGGGATTGGGACCTGCCTCCCACAGGCATTGCTCTCTCCTCCTGTTCTTTGGCCATGGCTATGGAAACCCATCAGTGCAGCAGCATCAGGAATAAGGATAATGTAATTAATTTAAGAATATGAAATTGGAACATGATTCCATACCCTTCATCAGTCTTCTCGGAGGATTGTGCAGTGACCTAAAGATAAGGATGGCCCATCCATGTTGTAAAGTAGCATACCACTGGGATTCATAGTTTATTGAAATTTAATAAAAATTATTTCCAAAGAATGGGAATCCTGGGGTAGCGAGGCAATTAATTGACCAGTTCATCTTAAAAGATGGAATACTTGGAACACCTTAGTCATCATTCAATGCCAAAATGTTTGGGTTTTTTTCACATCACATCTAGATGCTCTGGGATTACAAACCACAGTGACTATTGTAGAAATTTTTCATTATTTAATATGATAAAGTATTAGATTCATGATTATTTTATTTAGTAATTTATTAGATGATACTTACAGTTAAATAAAGATGTCAATTTTTTTTTCCTGAAATCATTGGGCAAGGCAAGGAAGCTTCCAGATGTCCTTAACCCTAGAAGCACTCCTCCTCATAATGATAATATTGATGTTAATAACAACTCTGAATTTGAACAAAAACCTGTGCCAAGGGATACTTCCATTGAAATTTCTCACTACCTGGCAAGGCTGGCAGTAGAGCCAGATGGTCCGAGTTTGAATCTTTGGCCACTCAGATAGCTGTGTGACCCTGGGTGAGTTATCTGACCTCTGTGTTTCCTTATGTAGAAATGGGCATAATAGTAGTGCCTGCCTCATAGGATGGGGGTGACAGTAAAATGATATGTGAAATGACTAGAACAGGGCCTGGCTCATCATAAGAACCACCTGGCCATTAACTATGGTTGTAGCAAGGAGCTGAGACCTAGAGCAGGGAACACTGTGCCTGAGGTCACAGAGCTCACACAAGGACATGGCAGCCTCAGACTCCAAGGCTCAGAATCTGCCTGTGTCATGCTCTTAATTGTACACAGCTGGAACTAGGGGAGCCCTTTGCTGCCACTTCCTACATCTGCCTCCCTTGCCTGCTGTCCCAGGGAGACAGAGAAACCATCATAAACACAGGAGAATAATAAATAGAATAAAAGTGACCAATAGTCAAAAAAAAATTGTTTAAGGTTTTATCTTATTTCAAGAGTGGGACCCACCCAAGAGGTCATCCTTGGAAACCCTACAGAGAACAGCTTTTCCAGGACAGCTTTTTCTTTTTTTCTAAGGCAATCTCATCTTTTAATACATTCCTCCTCCCAACCTATCCTGCCCCCCCCTTAATGGCCCTTATTCCAGCACATTCTGGCTCAGGGTCTTTGCATGTGCTGATGCCTCAAGCTGCAAGCCCTTCCTCGGCCACCCACATTGCTCCTGCTCACCACTTGGGATGCGACCTGGGCAGTGTGACCCTCAATTCAAATCACACCTCCCACCTCCTGCTGGATTTCCGACACAGCAGTTAACCTTCAGGATACTATATATATATTTTCCTTATCTTGTAAACTCTGTCTCCCTGACCTAGAACTCAGTTCCTGGAAGGCAGGGCCCTGTGTCTCTTTTGTTCAGTATGGACTCTCCAGCACCTACAGGAGGTGCTCAATTACTTTTTGCTGAGTATGAAAGTGACGAAGGATCTCAGCGGGTGCCCAGGGTGGGATCCAGAGTACCCCATTCTCTTGGCTTTAGCGCGATGAAAGGATAGGGGCTGGGGAGTTGAGCGTTTTGGTTATTTTTTCTTTTTTTGGGAATGAATTTTTTTTTATTGTCAAAAGTAACTCAAAAGTAACTATAGACATTTAAAAAGTAGTGATGTATACAGATGCATTGCTTAAGTCTACTGACAGTATTTGTTGCACTTAAGAATTATAGACCACCACAATAATTCCACAGATTAATCTGCTTTAAGTGTTACAGGGTACACTGTTCCAATGGTAATATTAATATTCAACAACCAAAAGTTAGGTAGATGAGGGGAAACATCAATCACACTGAAAGTTCAACATTTGATAATGTAACTCAGAAAGGACATGGATGAATCTGGAGAACATCATCCTCAGCAAACTGACACAAGAACAGAAAATGAAACACCGCATATTCTCGCTCATAGGCAGGTGATGAAAAATGAGAACACATGGACACAGAAAGGGGAGTACTAAACACTGGGGTCTATTGGGGGGAAAAGGGGAGGGCCAGTGGGAGGGGGAGGTGGGGAGGGATAGCCTGGGGAGAAATGCCAAATGTGGGTGAAGGGGAGAAGCAAAGCAAAGCACACTGCCATGTGCGTACCTACGCAGCTGTCTTCCATGCTCTGCTCATGTACCCCAAAACCTAAAATCCAATAAAAAATTAAAAAAAAAAAAGAAAGGAGATTTCTCAAGGATAAAGAATGAATCTTACCTGACACACATTAGACATCGAACAAGTTCAAGTCTTAAAATCCTGATTTATTTTAAACTAGTGCTTAGATATGACCGTGGTTCAAGTTTGGTAGACAGGTTTAAAAGTCAAATCCAACACTAGAGACAATACAATTTATTTCAGTTAAGGAACATAGAAACAGTAAAGAAAATTATTAAAACATCCCCCTAATTAGACTTTTCATTTAATTTCTGTAATTTGAACAAGACTCACATACATCTAGTTTTATTGTATTTTTAAAATATATGTGTAGTTTTAGTACACAAATGTGGTAAGGATCATAAGTCTCTGTTAATCACAATTATGGAAATTATGTATGTATTTTACATAGAAGCTGGCAGATAGCAAGATAAGGCAGAATTTGGCAGATTTCATGATGCTTTTAAAATGTTAACAACTTTGCAACTCATTTTGAAGTTATTTCAGAAAATTTTAAAAACCATGATTTTCTACATGGAAATGATTTTTCAGATTAAATTTATTTCACATGTGGTAACATACAGATTGCAAGCTTTATTAAAGTAAGTTTACTTTTTGAAAAACTACAACAAAGAGTGGGTTAATATAGTTTTGTGTTTTGTATATTATTTGAGAATTTCAAGTAGAAATATTATAGAAAAAAGCAATAAAAATAGAAAAACATACTAAAGTTATTAATGACTTTAAGGAAAATGTTGTATCCCTTTAGAGCATCTTGAAAAAGATTTCTAGTAATTTAATGCTAAAAAAGTTACACTAAAACGTCCAGCTTGTGTATTAAAGGTTATTAAAACATTGTGACATAAAAGGTAGAATTTATAAAGTTAGCAAGCCATTTAGCCTGAATCTACATAATGCTAAAATAAGCACATGAAGCGAAAAGGAAAAAGTCAGTTGTTCTAATATATAATTACGACATTTTATATTCTGATATCTAAAACATAATTATATATACATACATACATTTTATATTCTGATATATAATTATGTTTTATATAGCAGAATATAAAATATTTATTTTTAAATCTAGATATTTATCATTTTATAGAAAGACAAACCTAATTGATCTAGAACAGGCTTTTTTTCCCTCACTTGATTAAAACAAGGGCCCTTTTTAAAGAAAAAGTTTCCAAGATTGCTAGTTGAGAAAAAAATTATCTTATCATTATACTATAGAATCTTTAGCCTTAAAGACCTTATAGAGATATAAATTAAAATACACTTAAAACACTTGAAGCCAGGAACTTGAAACCAACTCAGGCAACATAGTGAGACCCCATCTCTACAAAAAACAAAAATAAAAATAAATTAGCTGAGCATGGTGGTTTATGCCTGTAGTCTCAGCTACTCTGAAGGCTGACATGGGAGGATAGCTTGAGCCAAGGATTTTGAGGCTGTAATGAGTTATGATCACACACCACTGCTCACCAGAGTGGGAGACAAAGCTAGAACCTGTCTGTAAAAATAGTAATAATAAAGCCACCGCACTTAAACAATTTCCAAAAGCACCAACTTATACAACCATTAATATTCATATGAACAATATACTGAAATAGCAAAATAAGGCTCTATCAGATACCAGATCCTTAAATTGGACTGTTTAAAACTGGTATTCTCCATTGCGAGCCCCTCACTCTTCAAGAATCCAAGAGGTTTACTTACCTGAGGAGAAAAGGATGTGTGGAGTAATTTCAGTCAGCTACAGCAGAGTTCCCAAATGGCATATCAAAATCTATTAGGGATCAATCCCAAGCTAATTCAAAAATTGAATGTATTCCAAGATTTGCAGCAATTGAAATTGCATTTAAACTTATTTACATATATCCCTTCCTAAATTCAGTAATAATTATTTTAGTGCATAAAACTTTTTTCCTGATTTAGTTTTTTATTTATTGGAATAATACCTTCCAATATCTAGAAAGTCTTACTTAAAAGTAAATGATTGTAAACAGCATAATGCCTTCCTGCTTATCTTGTAATGTGTTTATTTACCTTGTTAACTAAAATATAATATTTGAACATATTTCTGTAGTACATATGACATTTTGATACCTACATACAACGTGTAATGATCAAGTTAGGGTAATTGGGATATCCATCATCTCAAACATTTATTTTTTCTTTGGTTTGGAAACATTAAAATTATCCTTTCTAGCTATTTTGACATATATAATAAATGTTTATAAAATATATTTTTGACTGTAATATAAAACACTAGAACTTATTCCTTTTATCTAACTATATTTTTGTAACCCTTAATCAATTTCTCTTTATCCTCCTACCCTCTTCTCTTCCCAGCCCTTAGTAACCACGATTCTTCTCTCTACCTCCATCAGATCCACTTTTTTAGCTCACATTCGTGAGTGAGAATGTGCAATATTTGTCTTTCTGTATTTCTGTGCCTGGTTTATTTCACCTAACATAATGATATCCAGTTTCACCCATGTTGCTGCAAATGACAAGACTTCATTCTTTTTCTGACAATAATACTCCATTGTGTATACAGACTACATTTTCCTTATCCATTTATTCACTGATGGACACTTAAGCTGATTCCATATATTGGCTATTATGAATGCTGCCACAATAAATATGAGCATGCTTATATTTCTTCAGTACACTGATTTCCTTTCTTTTGGATATGTATCAATGAAATTGCTTGGTCATATGGTAGGTCTATTTTTAATTTTTTAAGAACTTCCACACCATTTTCCTAATGGGTGTACCACTTTATATTCCCACTAACAGGGTATGAACATTCCCCTTCCTCCAAATCCTTGTCGGTATTTATTTTTATCTTTTTGATAATAGCCATTCTAACTGAGGTAAAGTTAGATCTCACTGTGGTTTGGATTTACATTTTCCTGATAATTAGCGATGTTGAACATTTTTTCATATATATTTGGCCATCTCTACATCTTCAGAAAAATGCCAGTTAAGGTCTTTTGCCCATTTTTAAATCAAATAATTTATTTATTTTTGCTGTTGAGTTGCTTGAGTTCCTTATATATTCTAGTTATTAATCCATTGTTGAATGGATAATTTCCAAATACTTTTTCCCATTCTGTGGATTGTTGCTTCACTTTATTGATTGTTTCCTTTTCTGTGCAGAAGCTGTTTTCCTTGATGTAATCCAATTTGTCTATTTTTGCTATCATTGTCTATGCTTGTGAGGTCTTACCCAAAAAATCTTTGTCCAGACCAATGCCCTGTACCATTTTCCCAATGTTCTCTTTTAGTAGTTTCATAGTTCCAGGCCTAATATTTAAGTCTTTAATCCATTTTGAGTTGACTTTTGTATATGGTGAAAGATGTAGATCTAATTTTATTCTTCTACATATGGATATCCAGATTTCCTAGTACCATTTATTAAAGAGAGTGTCCTTTCCCCAGTGCATGTTCTTGGTGCTTTTGTTAAAAATTAGTTGGCTCTAAGTGCATGGGTTTATTTCTGAGTTCTGTATTTTCTTCTATTGGTCTATGGGCCTGTTTTTATGACCGTATCATGCTGTTTTGGTTTCTATAGCTGCATTGTATAATTTGAAATCAGGTAGTGGAATGCCTCCAGCTTCGTTCTTTTTGCTAAGATTGCTTTATTTATTTGGGTTATTTTTTGTGGTTTCATATAAACTTTAAGTTTGTGTTTCTTCTGTGAAAAAAGTTATTGATAATTTATAGAAATTATACTAAATCTATAGATTGTTTTGGGTAGTATAGATATTTTAACAATACTAATTCTTTCAATATATGAACATGGAATATCCTCTTTAACTTGTTTCATCAGTGTTATACACTACAAGTTTTCCATGTAGACATCTTTCACTTCTTTGGTTAAATTTATTCCTAGGTTGTTGCTTCTTTGTAGCTGTTGTAAGGGGGATGACTTTCTAATTTTTTTTCAGACTGATCACTGTTTGCATATACAAACATTATTAATTTTTGTATTAGTTCTAAGGGCTTTTTGGTGGAGTCTTTTTAGGTTTTTTAAAATATAAAATCATGTCATCTGCACACAAGGATAATTTGATTTCTTCTTTTACATTTTGAATGTCTTTTATTTCTGTCTCTTAGCTAACTGCTTTGGCTAGGATTTCTAGTACCATGTTGAATAGAAGTGGTGAAACTGGGCATCCTTGTCTTGTTCCAAATCTTACTGAAAAGGCTTTCAATTTTTCCTCATGAGGTATGGTATTTGCTCTGAGTTTGTCATATGTAGCTTTTACTGTATTGAGGTATGTTCATTCTATACCCAGTTTGTTAAGAATTTTTATCATAAAGATACATTGATTTTTATTGAATTTTTTTTTCAGTATCTATTTAAATGATCATAGGAGTTTTGCCCATAATTTTGTTGATACAATATATCACATTTATTGATTTGCATATGTTGAACCATCCTTTCAACCCTGGATGAATTCCATCTGATTATGGTGAATGATTTTTTGATGTATTGTTGAATTCAGTTTGCTAGTGTTTTGTTAAGGATTTTTGTACCCATGTTCATTAGGAATATTGGCCTGTAGTTTTCTTTTTGTTGTTGTCTCTTTAACTGCTTTTGATATCAAGGTAATGCTGGCCTTGTAAAATGAGTTAGCAAGTATTCTCTCCTCTTCAATTCTTTGGAATAGTTTGAGTAGAATTGATGTTAGTTCTTCTTTAAATGTTTGGTTACTGCAAAAAACTTTATCTACAGTATTCATCCCCAGATGGCACATTTTCTGACCTCCCATTTAATCTGATTATCAATTAAGCAATGTTTTGTTTACCATTAAAAAATTATTATATTGACTATACTGTAAATACTTACTTTTAAACTTATTTTGCTATGATAATAGGCGTGTATAATTGTTATCATTGTTGCCATTAATGGGCAAAAATGGTAAATATTTCCTTTGAGAACTGGACCAGACAAGAATGCTCATTCTCACCACTCTTATTCAACAGAGCACTGGAAGTGCTAGGCAGAAGAATAAGGCAAGAGAAGAAATAAAAGGCATTTAAGTAGGAAAAGAAGAAGTTAAGCTATCTTCACAGATGATATGATCCTATAACTAAAAATCTCTTAAGAGTCTGCCAAAAGGCTTTGGAAACTTATAAATGACTTCAGTAAAAATTTCTGGATAAAAAATAAAAGTACAAAAATCTATCATTTCTATACACCAATAACATTCAAGCTTAGAGCCAAATCAAGAATGCGATCTCATGTACAATACACACACACACACACACACACACACACACACACACACACCCCTAGGAATACATCTAACCCAAGGAAGTGAAAGATCTACAAGGAAAACTATAAAATACTGCTGAAACAAATCATAGATGATGTAAACAAATGGAAAAGCATTCCATGGCTCATAGATTGGAAGCATCAATATCATCAAAATATTCACACTGCCCAAAGAAATCTATAGATTCAACACTATTCCTATCAAACTACCAGCATCATTTTTTCACAGAACTAGAAAAAACTATTCTAAAATTCATATGGAATTTAGCAAGAGTCTTAATAGCCAAAGAAATTCTAGGTGAAAAGAACAAAGCTGGCTAAAGAAAATGTGGTACGTAAATACCATGGAATACTCTGCAGCCATAAAAATGAGATTATGTCCTTTGCAGCAACATGGATGGAGCTGGTGACTATTATCCTTTAAAAAAAAAAAAAAACTAACACAGGAACATAAAAAAAATACAGCATGTTCTCATTTATAAGTGGAAGCTAAACATTGAGTATGTATGGACACAAAGAAAGGAACAACAGACACTGAGACCTACCTGAGGATGGAGGGCGGAGGATGGGAGGAGGGTGATGATTGAAAAACTATCTATAGGATACTGTGTTTATTACCTGGTTAATGAAACAAACTCCTGTGACACAAAATTTATTTATATAACAAAACTGCACATGTACCCCTGAACCTAAAATACAATTTTAGCAGTAAAAAAATGAATAACTAATTGATTAATTTTTTAAAAGAAGAAAGCCAGAGGTATCACATTACCAACTTCAAACTATACTACAAACCTACAGTAACCAAAACAGCATGGTACTATATAAAAACTAACACATAGACCAATGGAACAGAATAGAGAATCCAGAAGAAAAAACCACACACTTACAGCCATCTGATCTTCAACAAGGTCAACAAAACTGAACAATGGGGAAAGGACTCCCTGTTCAACAAATGGTGCTGGGACAGCTGGCTAGCCATATGGAGAAGAATGAAACTGGACTCTTACCTTTCACCACATACACAAATTAACTCAAGATGGCTTAAAACTTGAAATGTCACACATCAAACTATAAGAATCCTAGAAGAAAACCTAGGCAACACCATTCTGAACATCAATCTTAGGAAAGAATTTATAACTAAGTCCTCAAAAGCAATTGCAACAAAACAAAAAAAATAACACATGGGATGTAATTAGACTAAAGAGCTTCTGCACAGCAAAAGAAACTGAAAACAGACAACCTACATAATGAGAGAAAATATTGACCAACTATCCATCTAACAAAGGTCTATATCCAGAATCTATAATGGATGCAAACAATTGAACAAGCACAAAAATAAATAATCCCATTAGAAATGGATGAAACAGAAACTTCTCAAAACAAGATATATAAATAGCCAACAAATATGAAAAATTGATCAACGTTACTAATCATCAGAGAAATGCAAATCAAAACCACAATGAGATACTGTCTCACACCAGAATGGCTATGATTAAAAAGTCAAAAAATAATAGATGCTGCCAAGGAGAATGCAGAGAAAGGAGTATACTTATACACTGCTGGTGGGAATGGAAATTAGTTTAGCCACTATAGAAAGTAGTTTGGAGATTTTTCAATGAACTTAAAACAGAACAAGTATTCAACCCAGCAATCCCATCACTGGGTATATACTCAAAAGAAAATAAATCTTTCTATCAAAAAGACACATGAACTCGCATGTTCATCCCAGCACTGTTCATAATAGCAAAGACATAAAATCAACTGAGATGCCCATCAATGGCAGATTGAATTTAAAAAATGTGGTACATATACATCCTGGAATACCACAGCCATAATAAAGAATGAAATCACATCCTCTGTGGAAACATGGGTGGAGCTGGAGGCCATCATGCTAGGCAAATTAACACAATAACAGAAAACCAAATACCATATGTTCTCACTTACAAATAAGGGAGCTAAACATTAGCTACTCATATACATAAAGATGGTAACAATAGAAACTGGAGACTACTGTAGAGGACAAGGGCAGAAAAACTAACTTTTGGGTACTATGCTTAGTACCTGGGAGATGGGACCATTCATACCTCAAACTTCAGCATCATGCAAAAAAATCATTGAGAATTGTTGAGTTTACATATACCAGTAAATATATATAGTTAAAAGCATGAAGTAGAGTCCCTGAAGAGATGTGTGTGAAAGAACATTCTTTGTTCCACAAAGATGGATCAAAACAAACTACTGAAAATAAAGAATCAAAGTGGAAATGAACACTTTGTAAAAATAAGATATTAGGTAAACACTAGATAAATTTGTGCTCGATGACGTGTCTGCATTGACAAAAATGTTATTCATCAAGAGTTTTACATCAAGAACTAAAAACCCTGAGGTTTTAAAAATGTGTTTTTTGATGCACACAATTTCTCATACATGTAAGTTTGCCTGTAAAGGAAAATCCACATTGTTTTATAAAAATTGTAGAATCTAATAAATCCAAACTTTTACAGTCCTGTCTGATTTCAACTTTAAGTAAAGAATAGATATGAACAGATACTTTACGAAAGAAGACATATATGAGGCCAACAACCATATGAAAAAATGCTCATCGTCACTGATCATCAGAGAGATGCAAATCAAAACCACATTGAGATACCATCTCACGCCAGTTAGAATGGCGATCATTAAAAAATCTGGAGACAACAGATGCTGGAGAGGATGTGGAGAAAAAGGAACACTTTTACACTGTTGGTGGGAGTGTAAATTAGTTCAACCATTGTGGAAGACAGTGTGGCGATTCCTCAAGGCCTTAGAAATAGAAATTCCATTTGACCCAGCAATCCCATTACTGGGTATATATCCAAAAGACTATAAATCCTTCTACTATAAGGACACATGTACACAAATGTTCATTGCAGCACTGTTTACAATAGCAAAGACCTGGAATCAACCCAAATGCCCATTGATAATAGACTGGATTGGAAAAATGTGGCACATATACACCATGGAATATTATGCAGCAATCAGAAATGATGAGTTCGTGTCGTTTGTAGGGACATGGATGAATCAGGAGAACATCATCCTCAGCAAACTGACACAAGAACAGAAAATGAAACACCGCATATTCTCACTCATAGGTGGATGATGAAAAATGAGAACACACGGACACAGAAAGGGGAGTACTAAACACTGGGGTCTATTGGGGGGAAAAGGGGAGGGCCAGTGGGAGGGGGAGGTGGGGAGGGATAGCCTGGGGAGAAAAGCCAAATGTGGGTGAAGGGGAGAAGAAAAGAAAGCACACTGCCATGTGTGTACCTACGCAACTGTCTTGCATGCTCTGCTCATGTACCCCAAAACCTATAATCCAATAAAAAATTTAAAAAAAAAAAAAGAATAGAATCAAATGCCTCTCTGCTGCTTTATACTAAATTGCTTTAGCACCCAAAAGAAGAGTTTTCTCAAGAGTTTATGAAGTAAAGCAAAAAATTAATTGAAAATGACTCACACTTTGTAGGAATATGGAAGAATAATTTTAGGTTTAAAAAGTAATAATTCATTTATTTTAAACACCTCAATTAATCAAAAATAACAATTAGCATTTAAAATTTTGGAAAGGGTTTAGAAGATGAGATTTAAAGTTTCACTACTGATATTCAGTTAATAAGGCAACCAAGTCCTAAGAAGTACCACGTATAGTATAACAACATTATTATAATCTTGAAATTAATTGATATGAAAGTATTTAACTGGATTTGAATTTCAACAGTGGAAGAAAGAAAAGGAAGTGTAAAGAATGATCATGCTTTTCAAGTATAACAAAGAGACAGTCACCCCAAATCCAGTTAACGATGAGAAAGGAATTTCCATCAATGACAGAAAAACAGAACATTTTCTTCTGCCATTTGTTGATTTGTTGTTAGCTATTTGTTCAGTTTCCCCTCAAATATGTCCTTCGAGGACTTTAGGAGATCCTCATTAAAATTATTAATCAGAAACACCATTTAGCCATTTCAAAATTAAAAGTTGATACTCAAGAGTTACTTTCATGGACGTGAACTCAAAATTTCACAAATTTTTTAAAAATAATTTAGAAGTTTTATTAATTACTATCTTCCCTAATGTTATTTGCCTTAAAGTAATGCCCCTAACTCCCTTCTAGTTTACCAAAGCAGTCCACATAAATATTATCCTTTTCTCTGTGTGGAACAACATACAAAGGTCAAGAAGAATGACTTTGGAGAAAGCTTCTTTCTTGCTGTTGAGGTTCCAAACCCCCAGCCCCAGCCACCACCAAAGTGGTGCCCTGTTCTCCCCTTCACTTGATAAGCTTTCCCAGCAGTTGGAGGATGTCACAAATTGGCCCCTAAACAAGCTGAAGAAAGCTAAAATCATCGTTGGCATTTAAAGGAAAGAAAGGGTGGAGAGTGAAGTTTAGAAAATAACCATTTTCACACTTATTGCACGATAAAGAAAATTATTAGCTTTTTCCATGGAGTAGATGTGAGTCATGTGGCTGAAGGAACAGAACTGAAGCCATTTTAAGTCAAAGTCAAAAGGACCAACTGGGAGGGGACAAGAACTCCAACAATGATAGTCTGTGTAGAGTGAACCTTTGTAGAACTAGGGGTAAAGGACAGGTATTTTCCAAGCCAAGGAGGAGCCTAACAGGAGGCCTGGAAGAATTTCTGAGAGACTCAAAAGTGTCCTGCTAAACTTCTACTAGGCTCCAAGATCCCAAAGCTAGATTACATCAGAAAGCCAGCAGACAAGTAAGAACTTTCTGGAACCCCCTTTTCATCCTTCTTTCTAATGCATATCCTGAAGACACTAAAAAACTGAGGAAGAAGAGGAAGGGAAGGAACGAAGAACCTGCTTCTTCCTCTTTACCCATGCAGGCTTTCACATCCACCACCTGCAGCTGATCTCAGCTAGGAGTGTTGCATGTGTGTGCATGTGCATGTGTGTGTTTTGTATACGTTAAAAAGAAGTCTCACGTTTAACTGAAGATTTAAGTGTTGGTCATTATATTGAAGTAGGTACTTTTAAACACTAAACTAAGACTGTGTTTGCAACTTAAAGTGGCCAGAGGAGTTTTTCTTACCTTGAAGTGAATGAATGGGCTGTGATATGCTATGCGGCTAGCCCTTGTCTCTATGTCACTCTTAGCATGGAAAAATTATCCCCATCAAATACATTTTAAGAAATGATGAAAGACAAAAATAAAATTTATTTACTTCTCAAGATTCCACTTGTTCAGTGTCAATTTTTCCCTTCTGTGTTAATATTTTACTAATTTTATCAATATTAATAAATTAATAATGCAGGCTCTTTTGAATTTGGTATACTTTTGACAATTCTGACCTTGTGCTAACTTATTTCTCACTATGCTTGCCTCTGAGTCAACTATCATGAGCCTTTGTTTCTCTGGCAAGTCTTAACATCCTTTGGCCTTTTGTTACCATAAATGAAAATCAAAACACAAATGCAATTTTGGAGACAAATCGTATGGGAGTGTTCAGTTATAAAGTGGCCTTCCAAAAGATTCAGATTGTGTATTTACAGGCATTTGAATGTGTGTATTAGATTAGCCTATAGTCCCCATGTCTCCAGTTTGAAAAACACTGCTAATTAGAGAGACATCTGTGTCTTAGGAAGAAGAGAACATTATAATCTAGAGTCAATTCTAACTAGTCACCTAACTGCTCTTTGCCTCAGTTTTTCTATCTGTACAATGGGTGAAATGATATTCATCCTACCTTATCCAGATAAGGTTTTCAAAAAGAGAAGTGCCTTGAAATGAAATTACACACAAAAGTTCAAAGAAATGATTTGTGAATTTAAATAAAAATAATGTAATAATGCAAGCCATATTACCCAATACCTGAGATTTTTATCAAGAATCAGATTCTAGTTTTTCATGTTTTATCACACAACATAAGACCCTTATTGAAGTTAATATAAAAATAATTAAAGTCAACTGAAGAGAATAAAAATTTTGCCTAGATAGTCATGTATTTCAAAGACACCTTGAATAGGCAGCAAATGTAACTTATTGATGGGGATACTCCATTCATCTACTAAAGTTTTCATCAATTAGCATTTTTTATTTCCTTCATTGCCAAAAAATTGCTTAGGTGCTTCATTTCCAACTGTAATTTTAGGAAAATTTCCTAGGTAGAATGTGTTTGTCTGCATTTAAGATTAAAAGTCTCAGATCTAGTTATAAATTTATGTAAGGGCTCAGAGAAGATCTTTGTAGTTGCTTCAAGTCTATAACTCTTTTATTCTCTTGGTCCAACTTGTTTAGTCTCATTATATTTGGTCAGTTCTAATATTTTAAGTTATGAAGATGTAAGTTTTGTACATTGTCTTATCTTGTCCTGGCCACAGTAAGTCTTGCAAAAAGTTCACTCCAAAGTGTATTTCATTTCGCAAACTTCCAAAAGGGAAAGAGAGATATAAAATACACTCTCAAACAAAGAGAAAAATTATCCTATCTACTTTCGATTAATGTGTTAAAATATATCTTAAACAAAGAAGAGATTTGATTTTTATTGCAGTATAACAGGAAAAAATATCCTTTTGTTCATAACTCTTTCCTCCTATTGAACATCAGTGATATTTTAAAATATAATGGGTAGTAGAATATGAATTAAATAAATTTGTACTACATGAAAAAACTAAAAACAGGCTTTCTTTCAACAACCTAGAGGAAGTTTCTGTGAAAATATGATCATAGAAAAAAGAATGCCAAATTGTTTTATGAATTAATAAAGAATTCCATTTGGGCTTCTTTGAATGAATTTGTGATTAGGTGAAATAATACAGAAGAAAAATTTGAAAGATTAATACAAATTATAAAAAGTTGTTTTTAAAACCATTTCTTCCTTCTTTTTCCCCACCTTAATTGAAGAAAATTTTCTTTTTCTTCAAGCTCTCCTGTACTAGGTCATATAGCTGTAAATTTCTAAGTTATTAATTCGATAAGAATAAGCATTCTTTCCCTGAATCTCCTTTTTGAACTCTCTCATTTAATATATTAGGGTTTTACCTCGGCTTTTCTAAAATATCATAAAAATGTTCTTTAATTTTTTATTAACTCTAGATAACATGTACCAAAGAAGATGAGAACGTAGGATTTAATCCCTCCTTGCCCATAAACTAGCTGGGTGGCCTAAACCTCAGTCTCCTCATCTCCAAGTATAAATATTAATATCTTATCATCATAACACCAGACAGCTGTGCAAAATCACCTCCCAAGTTCCAACTTTCTAACAAGTTATTTTTACCCCTTGTTTCTGTATTTTCTGTGATCTTGTTGAACTTTAAGCTATTGCCTGACTACATTAAGTTTGTGGGGCACGTTTACTATGCTTTTTGTTGCGGGGGAGGTGATGGTAATTATTTTCTAGTGTAAACCCTTCCAGAATTTCCTTTTGGTTAGATCTTTATTTGCATATTTACTTCGGCTGATTCTATGCTTTGGCTCTGTAGGAATAAAGCTTTCCTTGAAGGAGTGATCTATAAAAGGTCATTGTTTTATATCATTAAATATGAGAATATGACACATGCAATATAGTGGCTGTCATTAGTGTTCATTGTTCCAAATTAAGAGAAATAGAATATTCCTGAACTAATATGAAATTTTTATTAATGCTAATAATGGAGGATAAACCAAAGAAATACAGGCACCAAATAAGACAGGGTCGAATCAATTAAATCGCCACTAAATGCAGTTGATTTAAGCAGTTTATTCCTGCACCTCTTGATCTTTTTTTTTTTATTTTAGCTATTTTTTAAATTGCATTTTAGGTTTTATGTCTATAGATTGTAGAAATTCAGCAAGAAATTACATAAAATTTGAAAAATATTTTAGATGCACTCTTAACCACAATATTATTTTTCCTTGAGGAGGTCTCTTATCATAGAACTCTTAGATGAGTCAGAAATAGAATACATCAAAAAGGTCCTTGTCTATTTTCTTGTTGAGCTGATAATGCCTCAAAATACCCTGCTGTGCTTTTCATTCAGTCAGAAGACTGTTGTGTCAATTCCGATCATTTACTACGTTGTTTCTAAGACTTTCATTTGTGTCGCTACCTGAAATGTCTCTGAGCTGCTATAATTTTTTTTAAATGGCCCAGACTTCAGGAAACTGCTACGATTTTATCAGAGCTCTATGTGATGAGTTCATTCTCTTTCTCTCTCCCCCTCCCTCCCAATTTTATCATCAGCCATTCAAAATACCACTAGCCATTAGCATTACTTTATGTCTCCTTCCTTTCTGCTACTTTGTTTTAATTTCCCAATTTCTATTCTATTCTGTCTCAGAAACCTCCAACACAAACTTTGAAAGAGTGAATATTTCCTGTCTTCACCTACATTGCCTATATCGATTCCTCTCGCTGTTCTGTCCCTTCCCAAGACAGCAAAAGCATTTTCAGAACCAATATCTCCGTCTAAGGCAATCACTGTATTGCTTTCAGGGCACTCAGACTTTAAGTTAAAGAAGCTTCTGGTCCCAAACAGATAGGAAAGAAGATTGCTGTCATTGTTTTCCATTTCTGGGCCTAGCGCCATCTCTACCAGCATTTGTGACCCTGAAGGAATGCTGAAAGAAACCTGCTGGAGTTTCCTTGCCTAGCAGAAACCCCAACAATGGTCCGGATGTTCATGCTTCTCTGACTCTCCATGGGCCCTCCCCTGGGCCATCACCATGTCTGCCTCCCCTGGAAGAACTTCACGGTTACATCTTCTCAATCTCCTTTCATTTCCTTTCTCACAAAATTTGCCCTTCTTGGATCCCTGTTCTTCAGATTCATGATTGTGTCTAGATTAAAGCTGATAACCCTGCTTATACCTAAGACTTTAGTAACTAATAGTAACTTAATTTTGCATCTTTTGCATTTTAACGATGACTTATCCCACCTTAGCCCTAAAGAGTGGTCATTAATGGTGGAAATTTCAGGTGATAGATTATGCAGAAAAATTTGGGGTCAGCAGAGGCATTTAGGCACCCTAAAAGAAGAGTCACTTAATCACTAGTGTGGCTGGAGGTGATCATAATGGAATTTTCCCCACATGAATTAGTTTTAATGGAAATAGGACATAGTAATCACAACATTGCTGCAGCAAACTGAGAAAAGGAACTGTCGTTGCCTATAACTGTAAGACATGGACTCCAAAAAGTGGTTTCTTCCACTCAGCAGATTTGAGCAGGGATGTACACTGCTAAAGTGCTATGTTTAGGGAAGCAGAAAAAAAATATATTCTCTTTCCTAATGCTCCAGAGATGAACACCCTAAACTTGCTGTTCAGAGAGAATAGAAGGAGTCAACAGTTTCTGAAGAGCCTGTCAGACTTAGGCCCTCAGGACAACAGCCCCTCTGCTGGAAGGTATGGTCTCAGCATCCTGGCTTCTAGAGATACTCTAACAAGGTAGAGAGAATCTCTTTCCTCCAGTGCACCAGGGAAGACTGCAAGCAATATCCAGTTTACATATTTCCTTTTGAATTTCTTCATGCTCTCCTGGGGTTTGCAATTTTCCATGTAAAGATTAGTTATTTAATTTGGTATCATGGGGTGTCTCATTATACAAACTACCTAATTTCCATGCCTTGTCACTTATTCTAAAGACTTAATTGGCTGCCCACAGTTATTTTGTCTAAAATGTTTGCCTTCTGTCCTCTAAAACCCCTGTTGCTTTGTAAGCAGACTCTTCTGTATCCTCAATTTCTAGGGTTCTCTCAGAGAAACTGAACCAATAGTATGTTCATACATATACATATTATAATTAATGGGATCACACAGTTATGGAGGCTGGTGAGTCCAAAATCTGCAATGTGTGCCAGCAGGCTGGTGACCCAGGAGAGCCAATGGTTCAGTTCCTGTCTAAAGGCTAGCAGGTAGAAACCCAGTAGAGCTGATGTTGCAGACAATGTGCAAAGGCAGTCTGCTGGAGAATTCACTCTTGCTCGGGGTGGGGGGGGGCTGTACTTTCCATTCTCTTCATGCTTTTAACTGATTAGATGAGGCCCATCCACACTATGGAGGTCAATCTGCAAAGTTCACCAATTTAATCTTAATCTCATGCAAAACCACCTCAAAGTTAACACATAAAGTTAATCTTCAAGGCCTACCCCTTGTCACCTTGGTACCCATATTCATCTCCTTAAACTATAGTCTTCAAATAAGACAATAAGAAGGTCATACTTCCACCTAACACAATACAACCATCCTGCGTACAGCCAGGAATGCACTAACTCTTTCCCCAGAAGAGGATGCAGAGTCCTTGGATGATGTTTCTGGCCCTTGATTCATGAATCCTGGTCATGGAGGAAATAGCACCATATATTGGACACTGATTCAGAGTATATATAAGACCTCCTGAAGAACCTTGTTCCAGCTCTACAAGCCCTACCTAGCTGGCACTGTAACTTAGTCTTCAAAAGACCATTCCACTTTCCTATCTAGCCAGGGTCTTCAAGATGGTAAGGAATATAGCAAGACTAGTGAATTCCATGAGCATGATCCCATTGCCACACTGATTTGCTGTGAAGTGAGCTTCTTGATCAGAAGCAATGCTATGTAGAATGCAATGATGGTAGATTAGGCATTCTGTACCACCATGAATGGTAGCTTAGGCAGAAGCATTGTATGCAGGGATGGCAAATATATATCCAGGGTAAATGTCTGTTCTGGTATGAAAAAAATGCTGTCCTTTCCATGATAGAAGCAGTCCACTGTCATCAACTGAATTTATTATCTTTCCTTCATCTACATTCTCCAAACCACAGAATCCACTTTCTCTTGTCAAGTCCTACGAGTAAAAGCATCCAGTAGGAAAGGACACTTAGCCAAAGTGTGTGCAACAGATGGAAACTAGAACAGAGCAAGAATGAAGTAAGCAAGAATGGAGCAAAATGTCTTAAAACTATCTGTAGATGCAGCTGGAGTAACTTTCTGCCAAATCTACCAAACAATCAATTCTCAGTCCCTTCAAAGTAATAATTTTTAAACACTGATCCAATGTTGTTACTTCCCTACACAAAATACTTTAGTGGCTTAGTAGATACATCCTAAATCCTTACCATGGCATACAAAGGGCTTTACAATCAGGATTCTTCTATGTCTTCAACATTTGGTGCCTACTCATATACTCTGCTGCCTATTGAATGCAGGCCTGCCTTTCAGATCACTTCATTAAACTATTAAGACCTCATTCCTTTGCAGGTTATCCCCTATGTCTAGAAAGTCTTCTGTTTTTACATTTCTATTCACATAACAAATTCCTCCTTATAATTAAGAAACAGAAGTAAAGGATGCTTTCTTTTACAAGTCTTTCTCAAACCCCTCTCTCCCAAGCAGAGATGAATGTTCCCTCTAGGTGCCATCACTTCCAGCATAGTTCCTGTCACTTTATATTGCAATCACTTGTTTGTCTATAGATTTTTTCCTCTCTCCCATATTCTGAGTTTATTGAGGGCAAGATTGTTGTACAATGGAATCTTCAGCCCCTAACACAGTGAGTGAATATACGCCTGCTTATTTAAGCCTACTTAAAGCAAGCTGACCACCAACATGGCCAACAGACTCAGACACTTCTGGACCATTTACAGCCATTGTCCTGAGCTCTCTTGCCTTCTTACTCTGGTCCAGTGTCATCTTGGCTTCCAATCTCTTTGTCTCTATCTCTCATCCTCCACTCTGTGTTTCCCCATTAGACTGGACAGCGGAAGTCCAGGCTGCTGAGGGCAGAAGTTCTAAACCTCTGTGTCCGAAGTGTGTTGAATCATAGGACAAAAAGAGAGAAAGGAGTGGAGTACAGTGATTTTGTTAGTGTCACCTGAAGAATGACAAGGTTTGTGATTTTGAAAAGGAGACCTTTATTTCTCATAAGCATTGCAGCCTGCAGGGTGGCCATTCTGACAGGCTGGGAAGTCTAGCCTCTGGCCAAAAGCCATAAATAGACACTTGGGGGATATGAAGAATAAGACAGGAATTTATTCTGAATGGGGTGGCCTAGTATATATACTCAATAAGCTATAGGAGGAGGGATAAACATTTATGAAAGGAGAAATGTGCACAAACACAATAGAGCTTCCTCCCTCTCCATGGGCCCCATGTTCAAAAACAGTGGTGTTAGCATGATTTGAGGATGGAGTTTCCAGTTCTATGACATCAAATAGTGAGGCAGAGGACACACAAACCCTCACTGAGCATTCTCCATAGACTAGCCAGAACCACTCTGTGGGCAGTGGTCTCTTATCAGGCAAAAAGTGGAGGGGCAGCTTCAGGCAGTTGGTTGATATCAAAATGGTGGATTCTTTTGAAAAGGCTCGTTTCTGTTAGTGCTTAGGGAAGAAAGCCTAATGGCTGTTAGGGAGGGAGCAGGTATAATGAGGCATGTCTGACCTCACACCCCATTGCGGCCAGGAACTCAGTTTTCAAGGTTTCTCTGGGGTCCCCTAGGACAAAAGGTAGGTCGGTACAGTCAGTTGGAAGCTTAGGATTTCATTTTTGCTTCTCACTAGAAATGCAAAATTAATACTATACACCACAATATGCATAAATCTCAAAACTGTAACACCAAAGCAAGAAGCCAGACACCAAAAAAAATAAAAGTACACACATAAATTACTGTATGTTGTGAAGGCCAAGCAGCTCCATCTTAAATGCTAATCTGCCATGTTGGTTACTGATTAACCCCAGTTCTGGGATGGCCTCTAAGATTTCCAGTTTATCTATTGCTCCTTGTGTAAGAGGGTGTACTTACCACAAATCCTGCCCTTAAGGAACTGTCCTACACATCCCTTCTGAAGCACACATATGCTTTCTCTATGGCATATAAGCCCTGGGTCTGCAGGGTAACAGCAGGGGGATCCACCATCTTGTGTCGCCACCTATCAAGATATAGACATGACTTTTATTCGTAAGTCCCAGTGTCTTTCTAAGAAACTGAATTTGCCCACCCTCTTTCTTCAGCCTGTCAATTCCTCAGCTAGGTTTGCATAGATTTGTTCATGTGAACAGCTGTTGAAAGTCAGAATAGCGGTTTTTGTTTTAGGAGTAACGTGGATTGAAGGGAACATAGGGGAGTTCCTGAGGTGCTTGTAATGCTTTATTTCTTGATCAGTGCACTCAGTTTGTGAAAATCTATCGAGCTTCACACTCACTATCTGTACGCTTTTCTGAATTACATAATACAGAATGCAGTATGTGAAGTTAAGAAAATAATATCACAATGGGAAACCATTTTATACCTAGGAGAATAGGAAAATCTTAAAAGTCTGACAATGCAAAATATTATCAGGAATATGGAAAAATTGAGAACTCACTGTTTTTAGAAGTGTAAATTTATTTTTAAAAATCTTTAGAAAACAATTTAGCATTATCTTGTAAGAATAAATATGTGCATATCCTACAACTCAGTAATGCCATTCCTAAACCAGAGAAATTCTTGCACATCTATACCAGAAAGCATGTAGGAGAATATTCATAGAAGCATTGTTCATGGATTTAAAAAAGAAAGATAGAAAAGAAACATTTGGGGTGACCCAGCATCAGGGGAATGGATAAATGGCAGGATATTTGCATTATGCAGTAATAAAAAAATTACAAAAAAAAAAACCACTCACATCAACAGAGACAATTTTAGAAATAAACTGTTAAATGAAAAAAGTCACAAGAAATTATATAAAAGTCAATGTTTATAAAGCTTTCAACACAGCAAAAGGAACACACACCTATGTGATGAAGCTATTAAAGAAACACAAAGAGTAAACACACAATCCAGGAGAGTGATTACTTCTGGGTGAGGGAGGGAGATGCAACTGGGGAGGGGCATCAGGGAGCTTCCTCAGATTTGTCCACAGCCTAATTCTTAATTAGAGGGTGGGTTACCATTGTGCTTTGTAATTTCTTATATAATCTTATTTATTTGTATGTACAAATTAACCAACAAAAAATTTATCTGAGTATTCTGGTTCAGTATAAACACATAGCCTTACCTGATCTCCTTTCTAAACCAATCATTAAATGAAAAATACAAATGATGATAATTTAAAAGGAGGGAAACTACACATACAAAGCGAAAAAGAAGAGCCATTAGCTAACAAAAGTTCTATTGTTTTTTGGCTTTGGGGGGGTTTTTTTAGAGACAGTGTCTTGCTCTGTCACCCAGGCTGCAGTGATGCAGATAACTCACTTAAGCCTCGGTGTCCTGGGCTCAAGTGATCCTCCTGCCTCAGCCTCCAGAGGATCTGGGAATGCAAGTGTGCACCACTACCCTCTGAAAGAAAATGAGTGGAAGGGGTTACTGTCAAAACATGCTAGAGAAAGCTGTAGCCCAAAATGTGTCAAGAAGGATGGAAAGCTGAGGAGAGACGTATCAGTTGCCCCACTGAATCCAGTAAGAAACTTGGCCTAGAGAATTGCCCATTATGGTAGAAGCAAGAATGAGAAGTGGTGCGGAAAGTCATGACATTTCTTGAACATCTCTACACAAGAGTGAGGCAGGAGAACAGGGCCTGGAGACAAGGAACCTAAGGACTTCCCAGACTAAATCAAACAGAAACGCTTCAGCTACAACAGGAAATAGCCTCTTCATTTACATAGGGCATAAGTGTGCTCACATTTTCTATAAATCTGTGTGTTCGCTGCTTCATTATTTCCTTGCTTTATTTGTGCATTTTGTCCAATCCTTTGTTCAAAATGCCAAGAACCTGGACACCCTCAACCAGTAGCAAGAGTCTAATCCATCTCATGTGACTCCCTCAGCCCAGGTCAAAAATTCATGGTGGAAGAATCACACGGTCTGGGCAAGTGAAGCCTTGGAGAAGGGATCCCAGGCTGGATTTTAGCTCTGCTTTCCACACAGGTGCTTGGACCTCTACTTCCGGAGATTGTGTAGCAGAAAACTATCAGCCATCAGCTTCTGCGTTTTCCCAGAAAGCTATAGCTAAAGCTACTATCATTTGCCTATCTAGGGTCCAGCATTTAACGTGATGTTGCTATTTAATCCTGGTAGCCCTTGTGTGTGCCCTTAATTGAAATTCCCTTATCATGAAGTGGGGGAGGGGTGAGAGCAAGGTTGAAAGGAAACTGGCAAACTTGAGGAACTCAGTCCTATAGTTAACCAAGGGTCTAACTTTCATAAGAAGAGTAAGAAATACCATTTAATTGAGTTGGGGAGGTAAAATATATATGTGCATGTTTAGTGGGTTGTCTAAAGAAAAAAACAAATGAAAATATTAGGGCATATTTTATATAGCAAGGGTAAGTATTGTGTCCTGAAATGTGTGTGTGTGTATGTGTATGTGTGTTTATGTGTTACTTAAATATGGTTCTGATTGTGGGCTTTTTTTAAAGTTTGTGATGTTTTTTAAATTTGGTGAACACTCAGTGAAACATCGATTAGTACCCAGAGAACAGAATGGGCTTCCAGGTCAGAGGCACTGGCAGGGGTTAGCAGATCGTGGAGCTAGACACCAACTAGATCTAAATTAACTGCTATGGTGGCCTGGGAGTATCCCTGTGAGAGGGGAACTTCGTGGTCAGGAGACAAGGTTGCCGACTGAGGGTAACTTTATTATTATTATTATTATTATTATTATTGAGACAGAGTCCTGCTCTGTCACCCAGGCTGGAGTATAGTAGCAAGATCTCGGTTCACTGCAATCTCCCTGCCTCCCAGGTTCAAGCAATTCAAGGGCTTCAGCCTCCCGAGTAGCTGGAATTACAGGCGCGCACCACCAAGCCCAGCTAATCTTTTGTATTTTTAGTAGAGACAGAGTTTCACCATGTTGGCCAATCTGCTCAGAAACTCCTGACCTCAAATGATCCACCTGCCTTGGCCTCCCAAAGTGCTGGGATTATAGGTGTGAGCCACCACATCTAGCTGAGGGTAACTTTTGACAGTCTATCATTTTGTAGAAATATCACCTATTCATAAATAAATAAATAAACAATTTATGCAAGGGCGAACTTTTTTTAAAAGTTTTTTTTATTTCCTACAGTGTATTAGGGACTTCCTTAGGGTTTTACTGAGAGAGTCAACAAACTGCCGTACGAAAGAAAATACTACATCATTAAAAGTCTAAGGTAGTGGGATAGCAAACAAACAGTATCATGTGGCAATCATAGCACGTTCTAGTGACACCTGAAATCCATTGCTCATTTACTTTTGTTGAGATAATTTCAAGTGAGAATCAAATGAGGTCATGCAGGGGAAGTATTCTGAAAATGAGAAAAACCAATTGAATTTTAATGTAAGGTTACACCTCAGAGATCTGTGGTCCTTTAGAGTAGGGGGAAAATTAGGATAGCAAAGAGTTAGGGTGCATTTGCAGGGTTATATTTATTCTTTCATATTTTGGGATGTGATTCTAAACAGTCTCAAAGGTTGAAATATTTCCCAAAGGTTGGAATGCGGAGAGGTCAGCATAGCAACCCACAGAGTTTTCTGCTAAGCCTAACAAAGTTTTCTGTTTATCCCATCATTTGTACAATATTTTGTTATTGTCCTTCTAGCTGAGTGACCTTAGACAAATGACATTCTATTGCCTTGGTTTTCTCAGTTGTAATTGTGGACATTGTACCAGCTATTCTCTAAGATCCCTTTCCATGCTAATAGTTGTGTGGTACACCTCCATCAGCCTAGATACTGGGGCCATTTTCCCTTGAAATCATTAATCAAGTCCTATTCATGAATCCATCCTCAGATCCATTTTTAACTGTGAAAGCTGCCCTGAGACATAATACTTCCCATGGCTCCAAGATCAAAAGAAAACAATTTCTACTGGAAAGTATTTCTGGTCACTTCCAGAAAACAGTCATTGGTGTACTGTACTCCTTAAATAATGTGAGAAAAAACAGTCTAAATGCCACTACATTTTACTTGCTGATTTTAGAAGACCTAAAATCTGTCTACAGCAGAAGAGGGACTCTCCTCCATATATGCTAAAACTGAGATCAATACTGCCACATCCTACCAAGCACTAAGATCAGAAGGAGAATTGTGTGTGTCAATTTTCTATCGGACTGTAAGGCTAGACGAGACTGCTCTTGACCTCATTAAAAAAAAAAATGTACCTCTGTGGGAAAAGACATGAAGCAAAACATTGAAATTTTAAAAAATAATCTTGGAGTAGTGAAAATTCTTGTAAGTAAGGAACAATCCTAACTTTTGAAAAGAAAAGACTGATGGATTTGACCCTATAAAAACCTCTGGGCAAAAAAGGAAAGGAAGAAAAGCATGTGTTTATATATATGCAGCAAGGGTCCTTTCATAAACTGACATTTAACATCTAGATAATACAAAAGCTTCTATAAATAAGGAAAGGTAAACAAACCACTAGAAAAATGGACAAAAGACAAAGAAAAAAATACAAAGATAGAAAAACTGATAGCAATATCTGAAAAAATATTTGGCTTGATAAAAATCATGTAAAAATTATGTATTATTGGCTACCAGATGTGCAGAATTTAAATTAGATAGTATCTACTGTTGATATATTAGAAAATAGGTATTCTAATGTGGTGGGTGTACAAATCGCCACTGCCTATTTGGTAGGTAATTAGTGATTTCAATTAAAATTTGCAGTTGCCTTCCTAGACTCAGCAGTTCTAAGTCTCTATTCAAAAATAATAGTATACACACAAAGTTATAGAAGTATGCTTATCTAAGCCTTCTCTGAAATAACAAAAAAGTATATAATTAACAAATCATATATATGTTAAATAAATGAATATATAAATTTATAAATATATAACCTTGTAACTACATATAAATAAAGATTTTTGGTTAAATACATTATGGTACATATGGTACTCTGTAGTCAAAACAACGAGAAAGATAAATACATACCTACATGTAAAGAGCTCCAAAGTATGCTGGTGCTCTTGCAAAAAGCAAGTTACATTATACGCACATCATATGATTATGTTTGCATTAAAATAAACACATGAAAAGAGAAACCAAAGTGTATATTTGAAGTTCATACATGTATTCCTACAAGTTCTGAATGCAACTTCTCCTCTGGGCGCAGTATAGAAAACATTAACATGTATTTTTATAATGAATATTTATAAGAAGGTATTGGCGTGTTATTTGTATAATTGTTAAATTTTAGAAAGAAATTAATGCAGGAAAAGAAAGAAAAGGGAACAGAAGAAGATATGGTAGGAAAAGGGAAGGGAAGGGGAGGGGAGGGGAAGGGGAAGGAGAAGGGGAAGGGGAAGAGGAAGGGAATTCTGTGTCCATCAGATATTGAAATGTCAGGGTAAGAGACATCTGGTCCTCTTAATAATGATTTATCTTTAAAAAGTTACATTATCTTCTCCCAGCTTCCTTGCTCTAAGTAGAGCAGAGTAAATCATCGCCCAATCTTTAGAACCAGACTGTTGGATTCAGATGCTACTCTACTTATCAGATGTATGATCTTAGTCCAGTTACTTGACCTCTCTGTATTTGTGTCCTCATTAAAAAAAAAAAAAAAAAAAAAAAGCTGAGGGAGGGGGAGGAATTTTAATATCTACTATGTAAAGTTCTTGTAAAGATTAAATGCATATGTACTGGGAACAATATTGACATTTGGCAGACACACAATGTTACTTCTCAAAATTAACACCAATAGGCACCATCTATGTGTTATGGGTGATAATAACCTGAAAAAGTACTGCTCTCTTTTCATTGCTTGGAATACAGAGAGGGAAGGCTAGGCCATGTTGGAAGCCAACAAATATGAGTCTATCCAGGTGGATGGCACAGCCCTGGATTCATAGAGTCCACAGACCCAATAGATAAGATTCTAAGCCAAAGAGTAAGCAGTGCTTGAAGTACAGTGAAGAGTTTGCTGGTATGTGTGTGACTTTTCAAGTGCTTTCAACATAGTAGGATCTCAGTACATATGTTTTGATCAACGTAGTAACAAAATTATAGTGTAGCACATTTGCGCACAGATTCTGGTTTGCAAGACAATGTGATGCTAGACAGAAACTTTAATCTTCCATTTTCTCATCTGAGAATATGTGAACTTGAATATCTAATTTGCACTGTTGTAAGAGTTAGAAATAGAATGTACTTAATAGTACCTGGAGCAAAGTAGGTGTTGAGTAGATAATAGATGTTATTATTATGGTCTGAGAATATCTATCTAAGCCAGCCTGTTTTAAAATTTAAAAAAATAATTCAACTTCAGGAATACTACTATTTACAAAGAAACCTTTTGATTAAATGTAAGTTTAAACATAGGACTAAGAAGCAAGAGTTTGAGTTCTCTCTAATTTTAACTGTTGCCAACTTCTTTAGTGCCCTTCAAAAAGTCGCTTAATCAAATGAAGTATTTGTTAATGTAATAGCAGTCTGTAGCCAGAATGTTATTACAACATCTGCTTGCAGAACAATTCACTGTGATTGTGCATGAACTACATTTAAAATTCTTAGACTTCTGTTTGGTGAAGTCAAACAGAAGTTCTGTGAAGTCATAAAGCTGGGAACTTTCTCATGACTTTCACTTGTGAATTTGGAGTTTGTCTCATTCCTCAGCATGCTCTGCACCTATGTGCTTGCATTCCACGCTCAGCCCACACATTTTCTTGTCTGTCTTTCTTGACCTCCTCTCCCAGAGGTTTTACAAGATTAGACAGGGTGGTTCTTACTCAAAATTTGCATTGGTTAGCTAAAAGGAATAGGAATTATGGTGACTTTTTCTCTGATATTTCGTAGTTAGTTTCTTGTCTTAGATTAACCCCAAATGATGCACCAAACTTTCTCTTATAAGTGACTACGGGCACACCCACCCCATCCTTCTAACAAGAAATGTCTCTACCCAGTCTGAATTCCAAGAGCATTTTGTCTCTACCACTTGAGATATATATAATTTTCTACCTCACATTATGATGACATCTCTTCCCTCTCAGATTATAAATTCCACAAAAAATCAATTATATCTTTACAGCTTCATAGGCTAAATGTAATACTTTATAATAAATTATGATCAAAAAATAAAGAGAAAGTCTATCATGGGATTTTTTCATGTCTAGGTGTCTTCGATCATGTTGCTATAACAAAATACCTTAGACTGGGTAATTTATAAAGAATTGAAATTTACTTCTCACAGTTCTGAAGGCTGAAAGTTCAAGATTAAGGCACCAGCAGGTTCAGCATCTGGTGAGGGCTATTCTCTGCTTCCAAAAGGTGTGCAATGTTGCTGCATCCTCACATGGCAGAAGGCAGAAGGGCAAAAGGGACAGAAGGGGCCTAACTAGTTCCCTCCAGCTCTTTATAAGGTCACTAAACCTATTCTGAGGGTAGATAAGATCAGTTAATTATCTAAAGGCCCTGTTGCAGAACCCCAAATTCAGGCTTCTGTACCTCATGCACAGCTAAAATCATACACTAAGACATGGGTGCTTGGTGATAAGAGAAAAATGTATTCCATTCGACCAAAGTGAGGAGGCAAGAAAGCAAAATCTCTCAGCTCTGTTTTAACAAAGAGATAAAGCAGGGAATTTTTATTTGGATAGAAAGTAAGGGAGGGGAAGTTTCAGGGAACAGAGGGGAAAAGTTGTGTTTCTTCAGTCTCAGATAACGTCTTGAGCAACCAGACTGCTGGGCATCAGCAACTTGCTGCAATGTCTTAAAAGCATTCGTTCCTTTCTGCAAAATTTTAGATGGCCCTGAAGTTATCTCCTCCTGCTTGACAAAGAAACAGTACAGCAGCGATTTATAATTATGTTGTGGGAACAAGCAGGTAATTAACATGTGCAAGCAGGCAAGGGCCTAATCAGAATTTTCATTATTTCCGTCACTAATGCTAGAGTACAGAAATCTCAAAGATCCTACCTCTTAATACGATCACACTGGGATTTAAGTTCCAACATATGGGCGACAGATTCAGACGACAGCACTGGGATAAGTTTTAAATTCAGGACCATAGTTTTCTAGCTGTTTGAAAAGTGCCAATATGATTTTAAAATACCAGTGTAATTACATACTGGCGGTTTATTTTTATCCTAATATTATTATACCTAATATTATCATCTTATTTCAAACTAATAATAATACAACATTTTATTTCAATTTAATGGGCTAGAAAAATATTTAAAATTACTTATAAAGAAGTCTTGAAAATTTAATGGTAAATACTGTAAGTATGTAAGTATAGTATTTATGCATGAGAGTACACATATATATGTAAATATAGGGCTGGCCCTGAGAAATATTTTAGAGTTCATTATGTTCTTTTTTCTTAAAGCAACTTTCTTTGAGCAATTACCATTATTTATATGTGAAGCAGGTCAGGATGTTTTGTTTCTTTTTAGTCCATTTGATAATTTATATTTTTCTGTGCAATTTTAATTTCTTAATTTTTTTTTTGAGACAGAGTTTTGCTCTTGTTGCCCGGGCTGGAGTGCAATGGTGCAGTCTTGGCTCACTGCAACCTCTGCCTCTGGGTTCAAGTCATTCTCCTGCGACAGCCTCCCAAGTAGCTGGGATTACAGGCGCCTACCACCACAACCAGATAATTTTTTGTATTTTTGGTAGAGATGGGATTTCACCATGTTGGCCAGGCTGGTCACAAACTCCTAACCTCAGGTAATCCACCCACCTCAGCCTCCCAAAGTGCTGGGACTACAGACATGAGCCAGCACCCCCCGCCACCAATTTTAATTTTTCAAATGTATTTTTATGAAGTTGTTAAAAGATTTAATATGTTGTTACCTGTGTTATGTCTCATTTTTATTACTGCTTTTTAATATTTGGTTCTAACATTTTCCTTAATCAGAAACAAATGGATCCATTGCTGGTGAACTAGTGTGATTTTTGGAGGGTGTCGATGAGCCTTGTTTTGTTATATTATCAGGGCCGATTTTCTGGTTCCTTCTCATTCTGGTAGGCTCTAGGTCAGAGGGAGGGTCTAGGGCTAAAGGTTGTTGTTCAGATGTTTTGGTCCACATGGTATGCCCTTGATGTAGTATTCACACCCTTTTCCTGTGGATGTGGCTGCCTGTGAGCCGAACAGCAGGGATTGTTGTCTCTCCTCTGGGTCTAGTCACTCAGCGAGTCTACCTGGCTTTGGGCTGGTACTGGGGATTTCTGCACAGAGTCCTGTGACATGAACCATCTATGGGTCTCTTAGCCTTGGATACCAGCAGGGTGTTTCGGTGGAGGTGGCATGGGGTGCAATGGGATCCATGAGCGTCCTTAGCTTTGGTGGTTTAACGCTCTGCTTGTGTGCTGGTTGGCCTCCTGCCAGGAGGTTGTGCTTTCCAGAAAGCATCAGCTGTAGTAGTATGAAGAGGGACCAGCAGTGGGTAGGGGCCTAGAACTCCCAAGATTGTATGCCTTTTGTCTTCCACTACCAGCATGAATAGGGAAGGACCATCAGGTGGCGATAGGGCTAAGCCTGTCTGAACTCAGACCCTCCTTGTTGGGTCTTGCTGCAATTGCTGTGGGGGATGGGGGTGAGATTCCCAGGTCACTGGAGTTGTATATCTAGGAGGAGTATGGCTGACTCTGCTGAGTCATGCAGGTTGTCAGGGAAGTGGGAGAAAAGCCCATAGTCACAGGCTTCACCGAGCTCCCACACAAACTGAATATCCAGTCCCAGTCTCACTCCCATTGTGCCCCACACAACAGCCGCGTTTGTTTCCAGCTGGAAGGCGAGTTGGGCTTGAAAACTTGCCTGAGGCTTCCCAGCTGCGAAAGAAAAGGGTTTTAGTTCTTGCCCCACCTGTGAAAAGGGCTTTAGTTCTTCCCCCACCTGTGAAGAAGGCTTTAGTTCTTCCCCCACCTGTGAAGTCTGCAAGTGGGATTGACGCCCTCTCCCCAGTTCTGGTCAGGAGGATTCTTGCCTTGCTAAAACTGTTGCAAAGTTCAGCTAGAGAAGTCCTTCTCCACATGGAGTTTTACCCCTTGTTCCTCTGGCCTCCCTCCTGATGGACCCTGTGGTGCCAGGCAGGAATGGGCTGCTTGGGGATTCAGCAAGCTCCCAGGGCCTCCCTGCTGCCTCCTTCACTCCTGTATTTCACTCCTCTTGGCTCTCTAACTTGACTCAGCTCCAGGTAAAGTCAGAAACTTCTCCCACAAACAGACCGTCAGCTTCTCCAGTGGGGGTGTGTTTGGGAGAGGAGGGTTTCCCTTTCCAACCACTGCAGTTGGGACACTCATGGTATTGGGGGTGTCTCCTGGGTCCTGCAGGAGGGTCTGTGGGTCCTCTCAGGATTGCTGGTTTGTTCTTGCAGTGGATCTGGAGCTAAAATTCACAGTGCAAGCCTCTGCACGCTGCTGTCTGGAGCTGCAATCCAGTCCTGCCTCCTGTCTGCCATCCCCTCCAGTTTATTGCCATTAATCAGTTTTATTCACTCATGCTTCTCCATAGCTATCCACTTCATCAAACCTAGCATTTTTTAATGAAGACTCACGTATCATAAAACATATTAAATAAATTTGTATGCTTTTTTAATTAATTTCTTTTGCAATAGAGTTCTTAGCTATGAAGCTAGGAGGCATGAGGAAAAGACACTTTTTTTCCTCCCCTACAATATTTGGAATTGAAATTAAAATCATAACCTTGAGTTTTTCCTCATGTTATTTTTAAAGTTTTTAAAAAGTAAGATGTTATGAATAATTTCCAAACTACTTGTGTCTCATAGCCAGAGCTTCAGATTTGCATTTCTTCCATTAAACCTAGGGAAGAAAACTTTTTGTATTGAAAAAAAATTAAAATTAAACAGCCAAATAAATATACAAAAAAATTTCCTAGTTATGATTGTCGGTAAAAAACATATCAATTTTTTTCTACTAATTTTGGGAGTGGGGTGAGTGGAATGAAGCAAATAGAAAAAAATAAAATGTAGCAGGTAGATTGATGTCTTCAGTACCAAGCAGAATAGCTATGACCACATCCTAAGACAAGATGAAATAATGAAAGACTATTAATTAGGGCTGTGACATGATTTGGTTAAATGACTTACCCAAGGTCACATACCTCAAAAAAAAAGAATCCTGAGGGAGGAAGAACAAAAAGTCTTACAACTATATATCTGATGTAAGAAAAAGAGATGAGTAAAAGGTGAGATTTGGGTTGTCAGCCTGCTTTATTTTGGTGGTAAAGTTAACATTAATTTGACAAGTCAGGAAAAAGAGTTGGTATGAGTGGCTGATAAAGAATTAGTATTGCCCTTGATGAGTTTATGCTACTGGCAGGATATCCTGACACACAAGTCAAGCAGACTTTTAGAAATAGGAATGTGCATGTTTTTTTTAATTGTACTTTAGGTTCTGGGGTACATGTGCAGATCATGCAGGATTGTTGCATAGGTACATACCTGGCAAGATGGTTTGCTGCCTTCCTCCCCCCATCACTTATATCTGGTATTTCTCTACACATTATCCCTCCCCACCCTCCCCACCCCATGCTGTCCCTCCCCTGGTCCCCGCCAATTGGCCACAGTGTGTGATGCTCCCCTCCCTGTGTCCATGTGTTCTAATTGTTCAACACCAGCCTATGAGTGATACCATGCAGTGTTTGATTTTCTGTTCTTGTGTCAGTTTGCTGAGAATGATGGTTTCCAGATTCATCTATGTCCCTATGAAGGACACGAACTCATCCTTTTTTATGGCTGCATAGTATTCCATGGTGTATATGTGCCACATTTTCTTTATCCAGTCTATTGCTGATGGACATTTGGGCTGGTTGCAGGCCTTTGCTATTGTAAGCAGTGCCGCTATGAACATACCTGTGCATATGTCTTTATAACAGAATGATTTATAACTCTTTGGGTGTATACCCAGTAATGGGATTGCTGGGTCAAATGGTATTTCTATATCTAGGTCCTTGAGGAATCGCCACACTGTCTTCCACAATTTGGTTGAACTAACCTACACTCCCACCAACAGTGTAAAAGTGTTCCTTTTTCTCCACATCCTCTCCAGCTTCTGTTGTCTCCAGATTTTTTAATGGTCGCCTTTCTAACTGGCATGAGATGCTATCTCAATGTGGTTTTGATTTGCATTTCTCTAATGACCCGTGATGATGAGCATTATTTCGTATGTTTGTTGGCCTCATAGATGTCTTCTTTTGAAAAGTGTCTTTTCTTATCCTTTGCCCACTTTTGAATAGGCTTGTTTGTTTTTTTCTTGTAAAGCTGTTTCAGTTCTTTGTAGATTCTGGGTAATAGCCCTTTGTCAGATGGGTAGATTGCAAAAATTTTTTCCCATTCTCTTGGTTGCCGGTTCACTCTGATGATTGTTTCTTTTGCTGTTCAGAAGCTGTGGAGTTTAATTACATCCCATTTGTCTACTTTGTCTTTTTTTGCCATTGCTTTTGATGTTTTAGCCATGAAGTTCTTGCCTATGCCTATGTCCTGAATGGTTTTTCCTAGGTTTTCTTGCAGTTTTTATGGTGTTAGGTCTTATGTTTAGATCTTTAATCCATCTAGAGGTAATTTTAGTGTAAGGTGTCAGGAAGGGGTCCAGTTTCTGCTTTCTGCAGATTGCTAGCTGATTTTCCCAACACCATTTATTAAACAGGGAATCCTTTTAATTTCCCCATTGCTTGTTTTTGTCAGGTTTGTCAAAAATCAGATGATTGTAGGTGCGTAGTGTTGCTTCTGAGGCCTCTGTTCTGTTCCATTGGTCTATGTCTCTGTTTTGGTACCAGTTCCATGCTGTTTTGATTACTGTGGCCTCGTAGTATAGTGTGAAGTCAGGCAGCATGATGCCTCCAGCTTTGTTCTTTTTGCTTAGGATTGTCTTGACTATGCAGGCACTCTTTTGGTTCTGTGTGAAGTCTAAGGTGGTTTTTTCCAGTTCTGTGAAGAAGGTCTTTGGAAGCTTGATGACAGTGTTGAATCTATAAATTGCTTTGGGCAATATGGCCATTTTCACAGTGTTGACTCTTCCCAACCACGAGCATGGAATGTTTTTTCATCTGTTTATGTCCTCTCCTATTTCATTGAGCAGTGGTTTATAGTTCTCCTTGAAGAGGTCCTTTATCTCCTTTGTTAGTTGTATTTTTAGGTATTTTATTCTTCTTGTAGCAATTGTGAGTGGGAGTTAATTCTTGATTTGGCTCTCTGTTTGTCTGTTATTGGTGTGTAGGAATGCCTGTGATTATTACACATTGATTTTGTATCCTTAGACTGCAGAAGTTGCTTATCAGCTTAAGGAGAATTTGGGCTGAGGTGATGGGGTCTTCTAAATATACAATCATGTCATCTGCAAATAGAGACAATTTAGCTTCCTCTTTTGCTAAGTGAATACCCTTTATTTCTTTTTCTTGCCTGATTGCTCTGGCTAGAACTTCCAATGCTATATTGAATAGGAGTGGTGAGAGAGGGCATCCTTGTCTTGTGCCAGATTTCAAAGGGAATGCTTCCAGTTTTTGCCCATTCAGTATGATATTGGCTGTGGGTTTGTCATAAATAACCTTTATTATTTTGTGATATGTTCCATTGATACCTAGTTTATTGAGGGTTTTTAGAATAAAGGACTGTTGAATTTTGTTGAAGGCCTTCTCTGCATCTGTTGAGATAATCATGTGGTTTTTGTCTTTGGTTCTGTTTATGTGGTGGATTACATTTATAGACTTGCATATGCTGAACCAGCCTTGCATCCCCAGGATGAACCCTACTTGATCATGATAAATAAGCTTTTTGATTTGATATTGCATTCTGTTTGCCAGTATTTTATTGAAGATTTTTGCATCTATGTTCATCTTGGAGATTGGCCTGAAGTTTTCTTTTTTTGTTGAGTCTCTGCCAGGTTTTGGTATTAGGAAGATGTTGGTCTCATAAAATGTGTTGGGGAGGATTCCCTCTTTTTGTATTGTTTGGATTAGTTTCAGAAGGAATAATACCAGCTCCTCTTTGTACGTCTGGCAGAATTTGGCTGTAAACTCATCTGGACCTGGGCTTTTTTTTGTTGGTAGGCTATTAATTGCTGCCTCAACTTCAGCCCTTGTTACTGGTCTATTCAGGGCTTCAGCTTCTTCCTGGTTTAGTCTTGGGAGAGTGCAAGTGTCCAGGAATTTATCAATTTCTTCCAGATTTACTGGTTTGTGTGCACAGAGTTGTTTGTGGTAATCTCTGACGGTAGTTTATATTTCCAAGGAATCAGTGATGTTGTCTTTATCGTTTTTTATTGCATCTATTTGATTCTTCTCTCTTTTCTATTAATCTGGCTAGCAGTCTATCTATTTGGTTGATCTTTTCAAAACAGCTCCTTGATTTGTTGATTTTTTTGAAGGGTTTTTTGTGTCTCTCCTTCAGTTCTGCTCTGATCTTAGTTATTACCTGTCTTCTGCTAGCTTTTGAGTTTTTTTTTATCTTGCTCCTCTAACTCTTTCAATTTCAATGATAGGGTGTCAATTTTAGACCTTTCCTTGCTCCTCATGTGGGCATTTATTGCTATGAATTTCCCTCTAGACACTGCCTTAAATGCGTCCCAGAGATTCTGTTATGTTGTTTCTTCTGGTATGTTCTCACTGGTTTCAAAGAACATCTTTATTTCTGCCTTCATTTCATTGTTTATCCAGTCAACATTCAGGAGCCAGTTGTTCAGTTTCCATGAGGTTGTGCGGTTTTGTGTTTGATTCTTAATCCTGAGTTCTAATTTGATTGCACTGTGGTCTGATAAACTGTTTGTTATTATTTCCATTCTTTTGCATTTGCTGAGGAGTGATTTACTTCCAATTATGTGGTCGATTTTAGAGTAAGTGTGATGCGGTGCTGAGAAGAATGTATTACATTCTGTAGTTTTGGGGTTGAGAGTTCTGTAAATGTCAATTAAGTTCACTTGGTCCAGATCTGCATTCAAGTCCTGTATATCCTTGTTGATTTTCTGTCTCATTAATCTGTCCAGTATTGAGAGTGGAATGTTAAAGTCTCCCACTATTATTTTGTGGGAGTCTAAGTCTCTTTGTAGGTCATTAAGGACTTGCTTAATCTGGGTGCTCCTGTATTGGGTACATATATATTTAGGATAGTTAGTTCTTCTTTTTGTATTGATCCTTTTACCATTATGTAATGCCCTTCTTTGTCTCTTTTGATCTTCGTTGGTTTAAAGTCCATTTTATCAGAGACTAGGATTGCCACCCCTGCTTTCTTTTGCTCTCCATTTGCTTGGTAAATCTTCTTCCATCCCTTTATTTTGAGTCCATGTGTGTCTTTGCATGTGAGACGGGTCTTCTGACTACAGCACACTGACAGTTCTTGACTTTTAATCCAATTTGCAGGCTATGTCTTTTGATTGGGGCATTTAGTTCATTTACATTTAATGTTAATATTGTTATGTGTGAATTTGGTCCTGACATTTTATTACTGGTTGGTTGTTTTGCCCTTTGGTTGGCATAATTTCTTCATTGCATTGTTGGTCTTTACGATTTTGTTCTTTTTTGCAGTGACTGGTACTGGTTTTTCCTTTCTGTGTTTAGTGCTTCCTTCAGGAGCTCTTGTAGTGCCCTACAAGAGCTCTGGTAGTGGTCTGGTAGTGGCAAAATCTCTCAGCAATTACTTGTCCATAAAGGATTTTACTTCTCTATCAGTTATGAAGCTTAGTTTGGCTGTATGTGAAATTCTGGGTTGAAAGTTCTTTTCTTTAAAGATGTTGAATATTGGCCCCCACTGTCTTCTGGCTTGTAGGGTTTCTGCCGAGAGATCCACTGTGAGTCTGATGGGCTTCCCTTTATGAGTGTCCTGACCTTTCTCTCTGGCTGCCCTTAGTATTTTTTACTTCGTTTCAACCCTGGTGAATCTGACAATTATGTGCCTTGGGGTTGCTCTTCTAGAGGAGTATTGTTTTGGTGTTCTCTGTATTTCCTGTATTTGAATGTTGGCCTGCCTTGCAAGGTTGGGGAAGTTCTCATGGAGAATATCCCGAAGAGTGTTTTCCAGTGTGGATTCATTCTCCCCGTCATCAAGCGAAGATTAGGTCTTCTCACATAATCCCATATTTCTTGAAGGCTTTGTTCATTTCTTTTCACTCTTTTTTTCTCTTTTCTTACCTTCTCATTTTGTTTCAAGTTGATCTTCAATCTCTAATATCCTTTCTTCTGCTTGATCTATTCAGCTATTAAAACTTGTGTATGCTTCACGAAGTTCCTGTGCTGTGTTTTTCAGCTCCATCAAGTTGTTTTTCTTCTTCTCTAAGCTCATTATTTTAGTTAGCATTTCATCTAACCTTTTTTCAAGGTTTTTAGTTTCTTTGCATTGGGTTATAACATGTTCCTTTAACTCAGAGAAGTTTGTTATTACCTACTCTCTGAAGCCTGCTTCTGTCAATTCATCAAATTCATTCTCTGTCCAGCTTTTTTCCCTTGCTGGTGAAGAGTTGTGATCTTGTGGTGGGGGCAAGGTGTTCTAGTTTTTGATAGTTTCATTCTTCTTGCACTGTTTTTTCCCCATCTCTTTGGATTTATGTAGTTTTGATCTCAGGTAGCTGTTGGAGAGGCAGCCTTTCCTTTGTCTGCCTGCAGCGGCACTGCTGGGCTGCTAGGGTTCAGTGGAGCTGCTGCATCTTTCATTTACTCAGGAAAGTTAGGCTGGCTTCTGCAGTGGTGGCTGCCCTTCTCCCCACCAAGCTGGATCGTTCCTGGTTGCTCTCTAGGTGTGAAACTCTGGCATGAGAGTTTTTTTCAGTCTGCTGGGCTTTATCAAAAGCGGAGGGGACCCGTCCTCCCTTATGGGCTGTTTCCCTGTTTTCCATTCCCCTTCCCTCTTGGGGGAGGGTAGATCTGTCCAGTGGGCTTTCTGGCTTTTGTGTCAGCCAGTGCTTCTGCCCAGATCTATGCCCCGGCACTGGCTGAAGTTGCTGTTCTGCCCTGTTCAGGCAGCTTGCTGAGGCTTTTCAGCCCAACAAAGATCTCCTATTCTGTGGGTTGTAGAGGGCTTGGGTGGAGTGCTGTATCGGAACCAAAGTCCCAGAGGGGGAGATTCCCCGGTCCTCCGGTCAGTTGCACACACTTCCTGGGTGGGTTGTGCCCCGCCTTGCCTCAACTTGCCCTATTTGGTTTATATCCACTGTCCAACCAGACCCACAAAATGAACCTGGTACCTCATTTGAAATTCTGGGGACCACTCGGTTTCTGTGTCTCTCTCAATGCGAGCTGCTTTCTGGAAGTGCCTCTTATTCGGCCATCTTGGGATCCCTCCAGGAATGTGCATCTTAAAGGAATGTTCATGTCTACAAATAGAAATTGGGCAATCTCAGCTTAGAACTGAATGGTGAGAACAATGAAATGCAGGAGGAATATGCAAGCAAATTATCATTATCTCATTGAGGCCATGGAACAAAATAGCAGAGTATGTATCTTGGAGGCCTCCCCTCCTGGAGATCTAGGAGGGCGGAATGGTTTCAACATGGGCTTGCTGTCTGCAGCCACCTAGGGACTCTCCTCCCCTTCCAATATATTGCTCCTCAGCCACCCCAGCTGTGACTCAAGTGGTCCTGGATGCAGCTCAGGCCACAATTCTGGAGGGCACAAGACTTGGCAGCATCCACATGGTACAAATTCTGCAGGCATGCAGAGTACATGAACTGTGGAGGCATGGCTGTCTCAACCTAGATTGCAGACATCCTGAGGGCCCATGCAGAGATGGGATGGGCAGATGTGGAGCCATCATAGAGAATCCCCATTAGAACAATGACTAGAGGAGTCATGGGGGCAGAGTTGTCTATGAGACCAAGAATTATAGAGCTACCAATGTATCACTCCAGCCTGGGAGAGCTCAGGGATATGACACCAACCTGTGAGAGCTACTGCATGGACTGAGCCCAGCAAAGCCATGAAGGAAGAGCTGCCTGAGGCCTTGGAGTCCCAACCCTACCATGGTATGTCTAAGAGATGGGACACGGAGTCAAGGAAGATTATTCTGGAGACTTAAGCTTCAAAGTTGTTTACCCTGTTAGGTTTTAGACTTGCTTGGGACCAGTTACCCCTTTCTTTCTGCCAATTTCTCCCTTTAGGGATCATAATGTCTACCATATGCCTATGCCACCACTGTATTCTGGAAGTAGATAAACTGTTTGATTTCACAGGCTATGGCTGGAGGAGAGAATTAATCATGTCTTGAATCCCATCCAAATCTAGATGAGACTGTACACTTTGGCCTTATGAGTTGGTGCTGGAAGAAGTTAAGAATTTTGAGGTTATTGGGATGAAGTGGATGTATTTTGCATGTTAGCAGAACATACATTTAGGAGAAAAGAAGTAGAATGCTATGGCTTGAATGTGTCTCCCCAGGCTCATGTATTGAAACTTGATCTCTAATGCGGTAGTCTTGGGAGATGGGGCCTAATGAGAGGTGTTTGGGTCATGGAAGCACTGCCTTCATGAATAGATTAAAACTATTATCATAAGAGTGGATTCCTTATAAAAGAATGGATTCAGCCCTGCCTTTTCTCTCTCTCTTGCTCTTTTGCTTTTCACCATGAGATGAAGCAGCAAGAAGGCCTTCACAAGATGCTGTCCCCTCCATCTTGGCCTTCTCACCCTCCAGAACTGTGAGCCCCTACGCTTCTGCTCATTATAAACTACCTAGTCTCAGGTGTTCTGTTACAGTTGCACAAAATGAACCAAGAGGGAAAGAAAGACTGGGGAATGGTTGAATCATTCAGTTTTTCTGTAACAGTGAATGGGGTTCGGGACATACCACCCCAAAATATGACAGTAGGAAACCAAAATATGCCTCTTTTGCATAAAGACTATTTAGAACTGGTTACTTTGAGATACTGCAGACACAGAAGAAGCTCTAAAAGACCTGATGATATTATCACAGGTCCTGAATGAATCGCCACCCTTTTCTATTCGGCTTTTTAGGTGAGAGGATTGGTGTATTGCAAGGGCTGATGCAGGGTATTATGAGTCCTTTGTCTAAATAGTCTTGAATAATTGGTTTGACTCCTAATAAAGCTTTATATCTAAGGGAATATTGCTTAATGTTTGGCAGAGGTTTACATGAATCTATGGTTATTTCTAGAGGAATTGACAACATAATTATTTTGATATCTGTAGAAGAACTTGCCCATGAAGAATCTGGATAAGAAATTACCACTTTCAAATTCTTGATTAACTTTAGTAAGTATAATATTACATGTGGGCTTTTGTAAGTCTTCTGTGTCTCCCTAATTGAGAATCATTTCTCCCTTCTCTCAAAATGGGATGTGGATATTACAGGTCTCCAGAAAATCCCATCCCAGCAGATGTATGGGAGCAGTATCTACTATAAGAAAAACATCATGCCCTACTAGTTTTTCTAATTAAAATTGAATAGTGTTTGATTTAAAAGTTATAATTGGGGTCTTTGAGACCCCTACCATTTGAACTTACTTTACTCCAAAGAAAAGGGCTTTTCATTTAGGTAGGGTTAAGGACTGACAGTGTGGCACTATAATAACTTAGCTTGTGCCAGGAGGCACCCAACTTCCTGTTGCTGGCCCCTGCCCTCTGCCCCTTTGCCTGTCCTCAGGCTGCTGGAACAAAGGAAGGACAGCTTACTCCTCATGGGTGATCACTCTGCACCCATAGGATTGAGCCTGGGGAAGCTGGAGGGAGGGCTGGGGCTTCCTTGTCCTGGGTTCCCAGTCCTCCCCATGCCCCATCCCTCAGCACCACCTGTGATGCCTCCCACATGGGGCTGCTGTTTTCTGAAGCCACTGTGCCACCTCCCCCAAATTGTCATGGAAAGGGTAGAGAATGGAGGGGAACCAGGCATCCTTGGAGGCAGCCCGGGGGAGCAACTGTGTAGTGTCACCCACAAGAGAGGCTGGGGCAACAGATCTGGCCACCAGCAGCAGCAGCATAGCAGCTGCATGAATGTGCAGTATGGAACCCAGGCCAGGCCAGGGTCCAGGGCGGGGGTATCTGCTTGCAGTTTTCTACCCCCCTCCCCAAGCTTCCGTCAAGGAGCAAGGTTTGCCAGTGAGTCAGAAGGATTTGAACTGTGCCGCCAATCTTTCCAGCCCTCCCCCACCAACCTTTGCCTGGAGATGCAGCAGCCTGTGTCCTCCAGGGCCTCTGGTTTGTTGTATTATAGTATATTTTGCTGTGGAAAATGTCACCTTTTAGTCACCTTGGAGCCCACTCACCTGGTCCTGTTGTTTTACCCCATCCCTTCTCTCACGTACCTATTGATTTGTTTCTGAGGAGAGTACACCATTCACTATTGTAGAGTAACCCCCATGACTCAATATTACCATAGTGCCATGTTGTTTTGTCATATTTTGAACAATTAAAAGACTTTTTTTGAAAAAAAAAAAAAGGCACAGCTGCTGCAGCCCTGACTATAGCGCCTGCTGTCACTGCCACGGCGGCCCCACTTTTGCTCTTCCAGGAAGCCCATGTGTTTCCAGAACTTGCTTCTATGGTTTCTTTGTCTGCAGAATCAGGCAGTAGTGAAAAGGGTTAGCCATAGAATCCCAAGAAGCAAAGTAGACCAAAAAATGTCGTGGAACCAAAGCAGAGGGGCAAGCTCCTAGCCACCCGGACAGCAGCTGAATTGTCTAAAAACCTATCTTCACCCAGTTCTCACCCACCAGCTGTGAATAAGGGCAGAATAGTAGCTAGTCCCAGCCCTGATGGCAGTGTGCTGTTCACAGATGGAGGGGTTCTGAAATTTTTGTCCAGAAAGCCTTTGGTAGAGTTTCCACAGAAAGTTCCGTCTCCATTCAGAAAACAGGGCTCTGGGTTCAGAAGCTGGTCGGGTAGGTTGGAAAGTGACGTCTCTTGGTCTTCATCCTCATCCAGCTCCTCTGACAATGAGGCTGATGTTTCAGAGGTCACTCCTCAAGTGGTGAGCAAAGGCAAATGGGGGCTTCGAAAACCAGAGGCCTCTCATTCATTTGAAAACAGACCCCCCTCAAATTACAGCTTCAGCAAAAGAGAACATCTCACTGCAGAAGCCACATGTGGACATCACCTATCCAGAGAAGCCCCACCAGCCAAAGAAGAAAGGGCTGCCAGCTACGCCATCAGAAGGCAGGGAAGATGTAAGAGCAAAAACCACAATGCCCAGATCTCAGGTAGATGAAGAGTTTTTGAAGCAAAGTTTAAAGGAAAAACAATTACAGAAAACATTTAGATTAAATGAAATAGATAAAGCCAAAAGCCATTTGAAGTTAAAGGACCCTTACCTGTCCACACAAAATCAGGGTCGTCTGTGCCACTAAAGGGCAGCCCAGCACCTACTGTGCTGGCAGAAGAGGTCAGAGCAGGGGGGCAGCCACAAGCCGTTCCTTCTGGGGCTGCAGAGGGGCATCTGGAAACATTGATGCCAGAGCCCCAGTGTAAGGTGGTCCCTCCCCTACTTGGAAAGGAAGCCTGAGGGATGCAGGGAAGAGAAGGGCACCTGAAGGCTAGAGAGGCAATCGTAAAAGATCAGATTCCACCAAGTGATTTGGAGACAGTTCCTGTTGAGAACCATGGTTACCATGAAAAGCCAGCAGCACTGAAGCATGAGGCCAAGGGCAAGACCATGGAAGACATGGCCATGCCAGGGGATGGACTATCAAGACTGCACACAGGAGTTGGCCCCAGTGCCTACTGAGCCATTTGACAACACTACCTACAAGAACCTCCAACATCATGACTACACCATGTATACCTCCTTAGACCTAAACCTCAACCTCTCAAAATTCAGGATGCCTCAGCCCTCCTTAGGCTGGGAGTCACCTCGACACTGAGGCCCTTGGTGTGAAGATGAATCTTGCTCCATCTTTGCTGCATCCTGGAGCGCAAAAACAAAATCCACTCGAGTCACACACAAACACAAAAAAAACAAAGGAGGGCACCTCCTCTATGGACCACCTCTTAACCCAGGGGAGCCTGGACCGAGTCTGGTCCGTGCCCAGTGGCGTAAATCTCACTGGGGCCTCCAAATGTTGTAACCAGCAAGTTGGAAAGCACCACTCTCTGAGTTCCAAATTAAGAGTCCTTTATTTGCCCACGACTGAGAGATAGCCAGTGCTTAAAATCTCTCGCCCCAAGGAAGGGGCTTGATTCCCCTTATAAGACTTTCAGTTTTTAGGGTGAGAAACGCAAGCTATGGAACAAGTGGAGAACTGAGTTGATCCTCCACGATAAGTGGCTAGGGTTACACGGGACCAGTATGGGCAGAAGTATTCATCAATTTGCTGGCAGCTAGTATCAGTATTATCTCTGGAGCATAAGTAAAAGTCCTTAGACTGGAGGATTTTTTTCAGTCATGTCCGACTCTCCACATCTGAGTTGGCCTGCAGTGTGTCCAAACTCACTGGCAAGGTCCACGCTGGCATATTAAACATCATCCAAATCTCAGTTAGGGGAATAGGTTGCTGGGAACAGAGCACATAGATCAAATTCAAGAGAGACCTTATTGGAGGAACCTGCCTTCCAGGAGGTATTGGCAGTTACATGTCCTATTTTGAAAGAAGTGAGGAGGAAGGAGTAGATGGGGCGGAGGGCATGGTGGGAGAAAACAGACAAGAAAAAAAGATAAGGAGAATTATTCTGAGGATATCACCCAACTCAGTAGCAACTTTAAGGGGTCTGGCCTGGGTATGGGGACCCATGTTTCTTGTTGGGTCTTGTTGGCCTTCTCAATGTGGATCCAAGCAGGAATGCCATCAACCTTCAGGGCTGTCAGGGTGGTGACGATGATGGTGTGAGGTTCTTTCCAAGGAGGGGTGAGTCCTTTCCATACGATCAATTACCAAGGAGGGTATTCACAATAGCAAGTAGACTTGCCAAGCAGCTGTGGTTACAGTGGTTACAGGTGCTGTGAACAGTGTGAACCACTCTTAACAGATGCGGTTACAGTGGTTACAGTTACTGTGAACAGTGTCAGCCACTCTTAATGGTTCAAAGCTTTGAGTGCAGTGTAACCCAGTAATGCATCTGAGGGGGCCAAGGCAGGGAGGGAGAAGCTAACATGGAGCATGTCAGGCTCACAGCTAAGATGGAGTCAGTTAGGCTAGCACAAGCTAGGCTATTATAGCACCAGTGTCCACAAGGGCTTTCCCAGTTTATGGATATTTTAACTTCCCTTCAAGTTATTTGTTAGAAGCAGCGGGGGAAACTCTCTATTCCCTTGGAGCATCCCTCAACTCCCTTGAGTTATTTTGTTGCCTTCCTCTGGGGCCTTCTGCCTCCTTTGCACAAACACCCATTTAAGTTGTTTGCATTCCTTTTTAAGAAGCCCTTTCTTTTTGCAATAGTACAAAATTGCTTCCTCTTTGGCTTGCTGGCTCTTCTGAGGGGGACAAAACTCTTGTGATGTTTCAATTTGGTTACTAAGTTGTCTTAGTTGTAAACTCAGTCTTAGAGGCTGTCTCCTTTTCCTTCTCAATGATAATTTATGACAACTGGTCAGCAAGGGTGACAAGGTGGTTAGTGGGCAAAAAAGCCCAAGCCATATTGTTTTCTTTATCAAGGTCATTAACTCGTCATCTAAGCTTTATACAAATTCAGAATTTAGCAAGATGTCACTTCTACCACACTTAAAGTTTTTGGGAGGTATACCTGAATGTTTGGATGTTTCTTCAGACCTGATGTTATAGTCAGATATAGTGTCATTTGGGTGTATTTTACATTATTGTACCTTTGGCCAATCTGTAACTTTAGAAAATATCTGTGGTAAATTCTCACAGAGGCAGATGCAAAGCACCCTATACTTATCTTTCTCCATTTTTATCTACGTTGTCAAAATTTTCTAAAGGCTATTTCCAACCCGCTTCCCTTTGCTACTTTTTGGCTTTGTTTTGGGAACAAGTCACTCATTTAGCTGATAAAGATCAGAAAATTCCAGATCATAGGTCTTATGCATTAACTGAGATTCTTTGGTAAACCTGAGGGGATCTTGGTTTGGGTTGGGGAATCCAGATACCTGGGATCTTAAATCTAAATTGGTTCCTTGTGTATAAAATATGTTAGGTGTTACAGCCTAATGGGTTCTTCTTGCCTACTGCTCCAAAAACACCAGTACATGGAGAACAGCAGGTGTTGCAGCAGAGAAAGAGTTTAGGGCCAGACAAGCAAGGAGATAGGAGATATTTCTCAAATCCACCTTCAGGGAACTGAAATAATTGATTGGCTGGGGGTAAAGTCACAGGGATATCAGAAATGCAGGTGAATGAGTTCCAGAAGGGAGTTTTCAGAATCCACTGAGTCAGTTCCTTGGTATGGGTCACATGTCAAGGTGGCATCTCTTGGTCTGCCAGAATTCTAAGTCAGAAAAATATCTCAAAGACCAGTTCTTTAGGTCTCACATTTGTGATGTAGAAGCAGTTGGGGAAATTAAAAATTTTTTGACCTCCAGTGATGTGACTCAGGGGCATTAAGCAATTATAGAAAAGCACATTTGTGTTAGGCCATTCTTGCATTGATATTTAAAAAATACCTGACAGTGGATAATTTATAAAGAAAATAGGTTTAATGGGGTCACAGTTCTACAGGGTGTACAGGATGCATAGCCCTGGCATCTGCTTCTGGAGAGGCCTCTGGAAGCTTACAATCATGGCAGAAGGCAAAACAGGAGCTTACACATCACGTGGCAAAAGTAGGAGCAGGGTGGGGGGGTTGCCACACACTTTCAAACAATCAGATCTTGCAAGAATCCACTCGCTGCACAAGGACAGCACCAAACAAGTGGTGCTGAAGCACTCATGAGGAATCCATCTCCATGACCCAATCACCTCCCACAGGACTTACCTCCAACAATGGGGATTACATTTTGACATGAGATTTGGGCAGGGACAAGCATCCAAACTATATCACAAGTTGAGCAAGGAATGAATGGTTACTATTTAACTGTGCCTATTCTTTAGTAAGGTTCAGGCCCCTACCATAATTCTTAACCTTGTGGTCATTTATTAGTCATTATAATATAGTTCCAAACTTCCAACAAGAGGAGGTTAGTTCAAGGAAAGGGCAAGAATGAGCAAAAGCGATTTTAAAGGTAGAAGAAAAATGGAGTTAGTTATGTTAGATTTCCGTAACTACAATAATTCTTGCAGAAGAAGTTTCATTAGGAGCCCCTTTCCTGGTTGGTTTTATTCTAAAATTTGCAACTACTATTTTATTGTCTCCTCTAGCTATTTCTGGTCCCTTTGTAGTTTGAAGTGAGAGAACAGGGAAAGGAGGAAGAGGAAAAATGAAATAGTCTGGACAAGTGTATTAATCCATTCTCACATTGCTGTAAAAAAATACATGAGACTAGGTAATGTATAAAGAAAAGAGGTTTAATTGGCTCACAGTTCCACAGGCTGTACAGGAACCATGGCTGAGAGTGCCTCAGGAAACTTACAATCATGATGGAAGGTGAAGGGGAACCAGGCAAATCGTACATGGAAGGAGCAGAAGGAAGGGGTGGGGGAGGTACTACACACTTTTAAACAACCAGATCTCATGACAACTCACTCACTATTATGAGACCAGCATCAAAGAGGAAATATGCCCCCAGGATCCTGTCACCTCCCACCAGGCCCCACCTCCAACAATGGGAATTATAATCTGACATGAGATTTAATCAACGAACCATATCAACAAGAAATTTCAGAGAGCAAAGGATTAGGAGGAGCAGAAGAGACAGTTTCTGGAGCCTCTCTCATTTCAGAAGTAGCTTCTCTTAGTGTCTTTAATTCTGAGATGGTCTTAAATATTTTTTTATTAACTTCCTAAGGGAGGCAAGTTTATTATTTCCTCTTTTGAATCATTTTAGGTGCCAGCTAAACTGTGACTCTCATTTATTTTTCTTGATTCAGAGCCTAATAGCTCTAATTTAGCATGTAAGAAAATTAATTTAGGAATATCAAGAGTTCTCCATTTTGGAACCCTTAGAACTTAATAAGATCTTCCTATTTACACAAGTACTTTCAAGTAGAAGCACCATAATTATCAAACACGAAACCAGCTGGAGTCTCCAAAGGAGATAGCCCTCCTTTCCTTTCCTCTTTTCTGAAGGATTTTTTTCCCATTTTTCTTTAAAAAGGACAAACTGAACTGAGTCCTACAATTCAGTGTGGTGGGTCCACTGTGTTTTGATTGAAGGTAGGACTCCACTGTGTTATACCACTGAATTGTTTCTGCCTTTTTATGTGTCTCAGTTTGGAAGTCTATCACCTCTGAAAAGGTACACAAACTTCCTTTTGATTTATTTTTTGGGGGATTCTCTGTAGGGCCACTACATGTCACAGTGAGTCACCCCCAAACACTCTTATTGGGCCCCCAGTCATCCAGGGGCACCTCTCAGCTAGGATGAGCAAAATACCCTGTTCTCTTCAGAGCTAAGGAACTCAGTCTCTCATTCACCTGCAAAAAAGACAGTTTGATCTTTCATGCAAATACACAGACAAGCCAGTGGAATTATTTGAGAAGGAAAAGGCAATGGAGAAAATCTTTTAAAATGTACATCCAAACCAAAATTAGGATCCAAAACAACTTTCTAGGAAAAGGACAGACAGCTCAGAATAAGCCAAGAACTTTCAACCAAGTGGGAGGTTTGAGGCTCAGGAAAATCTACCACTTCTACCCGAGGAGAAGCTTACATTTAGGAGGGATTCAGTGGGCCCATGCTTATACCTTGGTGTCTGGTTCAGGAAACTCCTTTAGGGGAATCTTAAGTTTTTCTGAGGCCCATATTGGGTGGCCATGAATTGACAACAGAAAAACCTAATTCTGCCAAAAAATGTGTGTGTGTGTGTGTGTGTGTGTGTGTGCGTATTTTTTTTGTATTGTACTTTGGGATCTGGGGTACATGTGCGCATCCTGCAGGATTGTTGCATAGGTATATACATGCCATGGTGGTTTGCTGTCTCCATCCCCCCCACCCCCCTACCCCCATCACCTACATCAGGCATTTCTCCCAGTGTTATCCCTCCGCAACCCCCAACTAGCCCAGTGAGTGTTGCTGCCAAAATGTTTTTAAAGGTATGAGTGACCATGGCCAAGGGAAACACAGTCTCTACAGGTCCCGAGAAAGTATGCCTAAGGTAGTTGAGTTACAGGTTGGTTTTCTACATTTCAGGAAGACAAGAATTTGCAGATAAAATTATAAATCAATATATGGAAGGTATATATTGGTTCAATGTGAAAAGGTGGGACTTTACTGGATTTATTTATCAGTTCTAATATGGCTTCTTTGTGGCATCTTGGTTTTTCCAAATATAATACCATATCATCTACAAATAAGGATATTTTGACTTCTTTCTTACCAAGTTAGCTTCCCTTTATTTCTTTGTCTTATATGATTGCTTTCTCTCTTTTTTCAGTTAGTGGCTTATCAATCTTGTTAATCATTCAAAGTACCAATTTTTGAGTTCATAATTTTTTCTATGTCTTGTCGATTTTCCATTTTATTTATTTTTACTCTCACCTTTACTATTATCTTTCTACTATCTTTGAATTTAATTTACTCTCTTTGACCAGATTATTAAGTAAAAGTTTGATAATTGATTTGAAAACTTTCTTCTTTTCTAGTGAAAGTCATTAAAGTTATAAATTTTCTTCTAGGCATTGCTTTAATTTGCTTCATACAAATTTTGATATGTATTTTCTTTACCATTCCGTTAAAAATATTCTCTGATTCTTCTTGTGATTTTTCTTTGGTAAGTGGTTTATTTGGAAGTATATTGTTTGATTTCCAAATGTTTAGCACTTTTCTAGATTTTGTTATTAATTTCTAGCACAATTTTATAATCTCCAAAATATAGACTGTGAATTTTATCTTTTTATATTTATTGAGACTTAATTTGTGGTTTATTATATGGTCTATTTTGGTTAATATATCATGTGTATTTGAAAGAATGTATATTCTGCCATTATTGACCATAGTGTTCTATAAATATCAATTCGATCAAAGTACTTGATAGTATGTTCAGAAATTCTGTGCTTTACTAATTTTTTGTGAAGTTGTTCTATCAATTATGCAAGAAAGTTTTTTAAAAATTTTCAACTATAACTGTGAATTTGTCTATATCTTTCTTTAATTCTGTTCATTTTTGTTCCATGTATTTTGAAACTTGATTATTAGTTGTAGCTGCATTTATGATTTTTATGTCTTCCTGATGAATTAACTCTAACATGTTTTTTTAACCTGTTAACATTCTTTGTCTTGAAGTTTACTTACTGCTTATATGCTATTTCTTTCTTTATCCAGCCAAGTCACTTTCAACCTACTTGTGTTTTATAGTTCAAGTTCATCTCTTGTAGAAAGCATGCAATTGGGTCCTACTATTCTATCCATTCTGAAAAATCTCTGCTTTTTAATTGTAATTGTTTAGTCCATTAAAATGTAATGCAATTATTATACAGTTAGATTTAGGTTCTAGCATTTTATTGCTATTTTCTTTCATTCCCTCTGGTTTTATCTGTTCTGAATTTTTAGTCTTCTTTTACATTGATTGAATTTTCCCTTAGAATTCCATTTTAAATTATATATAATAGCTATACAACCTTAGATTATTTTTAATGGTTGCTCTAAGAATTGCAATATACACTTTTTTTATAATCTAGTTAGAGTCAATATTGTCCCATTTTACATAAAATTTAGAAATTCAGAAAATCATCTTAGTGCCCCCACATCCCCTTCTTTATGCTGTAGTTGTCATATGTATTTCACCTGCCTGTATTACAGCCCTTTGGTGAAAAGCCATGAAAACAGAAAACTCACCAGAACCATCAGCTTTCTCCAAGGATTAACTAGTATCTAGTGTCTAGCTGCTTTTGGTCACTTTCCAGTGCCTTCAAATAGCTTTTTCTAAAGTGTTTAGTTTTACTCCTGTCTTAATAGCTATTCAACTATATAAAAATAGACTAAGAGACAACTATCAATTACAGATTTTGACAGGCAAATGAAGATATATGGTTATCCTTTCACATTCCTATAACGTAGTCTAGAATGAATGGAGTCAGGAGTCATGGATGCTGATATGGACTCATAAGTGAGCTATATCCTTGAAACCTGTATTAGAAGGAAATTTTATAAGAGATAGACACTTTAGAGCATAAGAAATTTCTTTTTCCTAAAACTTACTTAGAAATGTTGGCTTTCCCTGACACTTCAAGGTACCTGTGTAGAGCTATGAAAGAATCTAGAAAGGAACATTCAGTGAGATGGACATGGTGGTGACATGAAAATAAAAATAATCTCCTTAGTTCAGACTTAAGCCCTGACCAGTGTAGGAGAGAAAGAAATAAGTTTCCCTCTACTCTTCTTATTTCTTAAATGGGACATATCCTTATAACCAATGACAAATTAAAAAGAGGGGGAAAAAGTTTATTATATATATCATGTATAAGTGGGAAATAAAGAAATAAGAAAATCTCAGAAAGATGGCTTTGAATTTGCCTTAAATACCATCTTTAGCCGAAATAAAGGTGTTTATGGGACTAGTTATGGGGAGGTTTACCAGAGTAAACCAAGGTAAGGTTGGTTATGCAGATTTAAGTCAGTGACTTCTTCATGCATAAGAATGTCTAGTGATTTAGAGCCATCTTTCTCTTGCTAGTACAAAGAGGAAACTCCCTTACAAATGAAGATTTACTTTATAGATGTAAATTTCTCTTACAAAGGGTAATTTCTGCTGTTTTTAAGCTTCTCCTCTGTGTCTATAGTTTCTCCAAATAATTAAAACAATTCTTAAGCCAAAGAAGCATATTTTGGGGTGCCATTTTCTGGTTTCCTACACTAAGATCCACTTTACGTAAATGTTTAGAGGTCTCTTGAGAGGCATGAAAAGGATACATATATTAAGGGCCCTGAGAAGTCTTAACTTTACCTATTTTACTTTATTTTTTAAAGCTGCATTTGAGAGTCTAATTAGTCTTCTTTACATGAATTCCTTAAGATAAAGGAGCTTCCCAAACTATGTAGTTTCCCTAATAATCAGTTGTGGCTCAGATACCAATCAAGATTAAGACATTTTTAAAAAAACATTTCGGTCATGTAGGGGGTTCTAAAGATCTGGGGGCTGGGGCTGATCAGGAAAATACACATGATCACAAGGTGGCAGTGGCATACACATCTTCACTGAGTGGCACTTCACTTTGACAGATTTACATGGTGAGGAAGCAGGAGTCTATCTGGAGGCTACAGCTTGATTACTACTCACAAAGAGGAGGACAAGGGAACTCTTGAGTAAGACAGAAATTTAAAAGGTGGCTCTGTGTCTACGCAGTGTCAGCAGCACAAACAGGGACTCAACAAATAGAGAGTTCTACTAAGGCTGTGTAGCTTACAGTCTTTATGACTCCAGGCTTATCTTACAATTTGCTAGCAGAGATTTGGCACAGTTTCACAGAATATTCGAAGCAGGCAGGCTCTAAATGGCTAAAACTGTGCAGATTTGGTATTTGTTTCAAACAGTTAGATGTGTAAAAATTATAATTTGCTCTGCACTAAAGAAATATTAGTAAATAGCCAGATGATCAATATACAGAGGCCATCTGTCTTAGTCTATTTCTGCTGCTTTAACAAAATACTACAGACTGGGTGATTTATAATGAACAGAAATCTATTTGCCTCATGATTCTGGAGGCTGGAAAGTTCAAGATTGAGGGACCTCATCTAGTGAGGGCCTCGTTGCTGTGTCATAACATGGTAGAAGGTGTCACATGGTGAGAGAGAGACAGAGAGAGAGATAGAGAGAGAGAGAGAGAGAGAGAGAAGGAAGCCAAACTCATCCTTTTATCAGGAACACACCCCCTTGATAACCAACCAAATAATAGCAATAATCCATTCATGAGGGCAGAGCCTTCATAACATAATCACCTATTAAAGATCTCACGTCTCAAGACTGTTGCACTAGGGATTAAGTTTCCAGCACATGAAATTGGAGGACACATTCAAATCACAGCACCATCTTTGGCTCATTAACATCACAAGTCGTATCACACTACTAGCCATAGTAGCTCCAATCTATTTGTCCTAAACCAATTTCTCCTTCATTTTAAGGTATTCTGCAAATATACTAGCTCAAATATAATAAGATTTGATGAATCAATCATTAAAAATATTATAATCAAAGGCTCTGAAGTCAGACCTGGGATGTGAGTTCTAGGAAATTGCTTCTCAATGTCTTCCTCTGCAAAATGACAGTAATAGTGCCTTGGCTTATAAAGCTGTTGCGCATGTTAAATATGATTACATAAGCAACCAGCTTAGCATTAGTGCTCAATATATTTTCATTTCCTTTTTCTGCTATCATTATTTTGGCTTTATTTATATTTCCTAGTCTTTCTTAGTTCCTCTCAACTCTCTACACTAAAGACCCTAATATTTGAAGTTAGTCTTCATTTAACAGCCCCTTCAGGCACATTGTCTCGAATCAAAGAGATAATTGTAATTGTCACTTTTCTTGACCCTGTCCAACAATATCATAAGTTTCTTAAATTGCAGAAATCGAGATTGCCCAAGGAGTTTCTAGTAATAGCCACTAAACCTAAGCTCAACTCCTTATACTTATCATTATTTTACTATTTGAAAGGATATTTGCACATGGATAGGACAATGTTTATGTGCACTTTACATTATAGATTCTGATCAGGGCTACAATTTTGTTGCCCTTCTTAGCTATAGCAGAATATTCAGTTGACAATAGAGTTTCTCATGATTCAGAATCCTGCTCTGGGTAATAAATGAGGACTTACAACCTTTCATCTTTGAATATAACCACAGTTGTTTTCCCCTAAGTGTCCTTCCTTTCCTTCCCTCATTGGCACATCTAACACTTTTCAGCCCACTCTTACTCTCTTGGGATATTCCTGTCACTTGGATATTCCTTTTTCAAAAAGAGATTGGTACCCTCTGTATCCATGGAAATTATATTATATCATCCTCTGAAATAAAACTAGTGTCAAAGGAACCTCTTAATGTTGCTTAATTCATCTGGACAGTTGATTGATCCTGTTTGTTCTTTTTAAGCCATTCTATCTATGACTAAATAAAATGGCCCCTGATCTGTTCATTTATTCAAAAATATTTGGAGTGCATGCTGCGTGCTAGGTACTGTTCTAGGCACTGGGAATATTGAAGTGACTGAGGTAGCAGTCTTGATCTCATGGACTTTAGTTTCTAGTGATGAGATACTGACAATAGACAAGTCAGCATAAAACTAAACAAGATAATTTCAAACAAGGATAAATGCCTGAACTGTGTGTGTGTCTGATGAGGAAACAAAGAATCAGAGAGGAAACAAAAAGTTTAGAAAATTGCAGGGACTCTATGCCTTTCCCAGAGAAAGCCGAGGTGGAATGTCAGAGGTTATAGGACCCTAGGCAGATCTGAAGACTTAGGAGCATAAGATCCATGTCTCTCTCCTGAATAGGGCGCAGAAAAAAGGCAAGACTACAGAATTTCCCTCAGGCCCTGCATGTTTCAAGAACAAAAGAAATGTCAGTTTATGATGTTCATGTAAATAGCCTGAGACACCTTCACAGAGTATTGTGTTTCCCAAGACGCAGAGACGCAGAAAGGGCATTAATACACAGAGTATTGTTTTTCACAAAAATGCAGAGATGCAGAAAGGGCATTAATATGCCATAGATCACTGACAGGCCAAATAAGCCTTGTAATTGGAGCATGGAGGTTGACCTTGAGAGATGCTTTTTTATTCTACTTTGGAATCTTGCTTTTAACCCTGATTGGTGTGATATGTGAAACAACTCCACCATTACAAAACAATGTACTAAAGTAGAATGGAAAAACAGGAAAAAAGATGCTGAAGAATTAAAAGCAACACTGTGGATAATCAAAAACAACAGTTCCCCAATTAAACTTCAGATCACGTAGAAGTGCTTGTGAAATTGACCTTCAAAAAGGTAGCTGCCTGTACACATTCCATGATTTTTACAAAGGAAAAGAAGTTTCTTCCCTTTAGAAGTGCACAAAGCTTTAAATGTATGAACATTTTCAGCCACCCACATATACTCCTACCTAGATAATTAATTCTTAAGTCTATTAGATTAACTTGACCATGGCCAAAGGTGAATAATTGGTTGTGATTTTACAGATTAACTGAGTTTCTCTGGTGCTGAAGCTAAAATACCATTATTGAAGCTAGGCCCCTAGCAGAGGACTGAAAGAGGACAAGTGCCTGCACTCTGAGAGCTGTGTCACTTTCCATACTCATCCTCTCTTTCTTCTCTCTTGATTCTCTAGTCTTGGAAATATAATTTTTTTTAAGTCCAGTGAAATAATATTGCTAAAGTCAAAAATTCTGAGAAAAGCCAATAGTATTTACAGGTTTGCAGACTTAATATGTGTGGGTGTTGTTTGCAGGAAACAAAGATAAAAACATAATAAAATAAAACAGAAAACAAAACAAACAAATGCCCACTCCTGAAGAAATAGGAAATGAGTATGATGAGTGAACATAACAAAGTCATGGTATAGTAAAAATAAAATTTAGTGTGTCTGTAGAAAAGAAAAAGTAAACAATTGGAAAGGACAATGACGTGAGAAAACACTTAAGTATATGTGTTTTTATTCACTATCCTTCACAATCAAGAATGGCTTTTGAAACATACTTAGGTTTTTGGTTTTTGTGTTTTTGTTTTTTTTTTAACTTGTGAGCTTATTATTTTTATGGCTAATGACTACTTTTCCAAATATTTACAATTTTGTTAGACGTATTTCCAAGTTGAAAACTCTGGAAATAAAGAAATTAGTTTCTAAGTATTTTTTAAAAAAAGACTCCAACAGATGGTTTAATGATTTTGAAAGAAAAGACAAGTATGACAGGCTTATAAATATGGAAAAACACCAGCCTCCGACTAGAGATAGCAAGAGATTATGTCATTGTAAAGATAGACACCTTCCTGCAAGCTCTGACCCTGGAAGAATTCATTTTCAACCACTGAAAGCAGTGAATTCAACTAGTGAATTTTAGTATCAGCATATGAGAAACATAAATGGAATATAGGTATGATTTCAGGCCCTTTGCCTTCATGTGCTTGAAGTATATACTATGTTCAGGTTTCTGCCAGTTTTGTAACTTGGCAAAGTCTACCCATTCTTTATTCATTTTACTAGCTCTCCAGAGACTTGACTCATGGTTTCTTTTGCCTCCTAGTCCTGGCGGTCTGTGTTGCTTCAGATGTCAAATAGACCTCTTCATTCTTCTCTGGGTTGAAACTGTTCCTAGCACACATGTTGCAGATACAAGATGGATATATGGGAATCATGAAAAGATAAGCATAATTATGGAATATTTAGCCTTCAATCTTCTGTTTCTGTCCTTTTCTCACTTTGCCTCCTTCCCTCTTTCAGGAATAAAGTGAATCCTTCTCTGTGCCTCATGTGTAACAACTAAGCACTATTTTTATTGATTAAGAATGCCTTAGGGTCTTGTTCTGCATAGCAATGACTTTTGAAAGTATGCCTTCCATACAAGCAATCTATTGCCCAAAAGAGAACCTCTGGAGAGTAAAATTTTCTACCTCATTATATAAATATGCTTTACACATCACTCAAGTATTTACTAAGCTGCTAGCATCTGCCAGACACTTCCTACTATGTGTGATTCCCTATTCTAAGCACTGGGGATGTATTGGGGAAGAAGACAAGTGGCTGACCTCACAAAGCTGATGTCCCATGTGTGTGGGGTGGGGAGGGATGATAGATGACAAACACAGACATCTGCAAACATATGCACAGATATAATGCAGTTCTACATAGTGATTGTTAATATGCAGATGAGAAAACAGTGTAATGGAATAAAGACTGACTTGAAGAAAGGAGTGGGTGCGCTGTCTTTGGTGTCTGTAGATGTGGGGAATAGAAAAAACATTTTCAGAAGAGGTGAGATTTCCATTGAGATGTAAATGTGGAGAAGCAGCCAGCCATGCAAAGGTATTGGAGGGAGACACTGCAAGCAGAGGACTCTGAGTACAAACGTCCTAAGAAAGGAACATGTCATGGTCAAGGGACAGAGTATATAATTTGAGTGGATGGACAGTTATGAGCCAGGGAAAAAGAGGTAAGAGATCAAGCTGGGGAGAGAAGCAGGTGCCAAACACAAAGGGTCTTCTGGGTTCTAGTAAGAAGTTTGAGTTCTACTTAAATTACAATGGAAAAATACTTGAAAATTTGGAGGAGGAATATGACACAATATGATTGTTATGTTTTAAAAGATTATTTCAGCTTCTGGGGGTGAAAAGAATATGAGGTCAAATGCAGAATCCAGGAGTCCATTTGAGGGGCTGCTACAGGGTCACTTGGGTGGGGATGGTAACAGCAGAATTAGTGAGAAGGGGTCAGGTTATGTTTTTGAGGGTAGATCCTTTGAAGGTTGGTGACAGAGTGTCACATCATGGGTGACAAGGGAATGAACAAAATCAGGAATGGCTCCAGGGTCCTTCATATGTAAAGAGAAAGCAATATAACTGAGGCACATCCCACTCCTTGGTATAGGAATGTTATGTTTAGTTTTTTATTCTTTCTCAGGCTTCTGACATGGAGAATTTTCCACTCAATGCTATCAGAAATCCTGTGACTGGATAGGTTGAGTAAAAACCTATGTGATTATGAATATACAATGCACAGCAGATTGGGATCATAAGATTTGTTTCTTGGTCAGGGGTAGCACACTTGTTTTCCAGAGTTTTTATGAAAATAATAATTAGGTGAGGATGATTGGACTCATGCTTTAAAACAAAAAATATATACATCTTGCTAAATAGCCACATTGTTTAACACATGGACAACTAGGAATATATACAGTGGAGTACGAGCTACAGATGAAAGATCAGCCTGTTCTGATGCCATTTGTATTATTTTTCTTCTTGCATAGTCAATGTCCTGCTGATTCCTCTTGTATGTGTTCATGTTGTTCCCTCATTGTGAAGCTCAGAAAAAGAGGTTAAATGGGCTCACAGTTCCACATGACTAGGGAGGCCTCACAATCATGGTGGAAGGTGAAGGAAGAACAAAGGCACATCTTACATGGTGGCAGGCAAGAGGGCATGTGCAGGAGAGCTGCCCTTTATAAAACTATCAAATCTCATGAGACTTATTCACTATTATAAGAACAGCATGACAAAAACCCACCACCATTATTCAATTACCTACTACTGGGACCCTCCCACAACGTGGGGATTATGGGAGCTATAATTCAAGATGAGATTTGGGTGAAGACACAGCCAAACCACGTCAACTATTTAATCCTTTTCTGCCTTTTTTTTTTTTTTTTGAGATGGAGTCTCCTTGCTCTGTGCCCCAGGCTAAAGTGCAGTGGCATGATCTTGGCTCACTGCAACCTTTGTCTCCAGGGTTCAAGCGATTTTCTTGCCTCAGCCTCCAGAGTAGCTGGGATAACAGGTGCATGACACCATGCCTGATTGATTTTTATATTTTTAGTAGAGACAGGGTTTCACCATGTTGGTCAGGCTTGTCTCCTTCTCCCAACCTCGTGATCTGCTCACCTCAGCCTCCCAAGGTTCTGGGCTTAAAGCTGTGAGCTACTGCACCTGGTGTCTGCTTCTTTAATATATCTGGTCATGTGAAATATATTGACAGACATTCTTTTAGTTTTTAAAGATTATACACACACAAACATATCTTCACACATAGAGAGATATAAAACTCTAATTCAGAGACCTTCTAAATAAAAAAGAGTAGTGTATACTGAATGTGAATGAACTGTGTTTTAACTGAAAAAGCCGTGGTTATCAAGTGATACCATGCTGCTAACAATGTCTTTAAAAGTTCCAGCTGTGAGCTGACACTTGATGGACATGAAAACTACAACTCTGACATGAAAATATGATGTGGCTAACTTGGTAAAAATATCACTGATAGCAAAACAGGCTCTGGAATTTTTTCACTACAGCATCTGTAAAGATCTCATTACTGGCATTTTGACAACTGCCTGTATTTCAGAGTGTGGGTTGACTGTTCCAGATGTAGTTCGCAAAAACATTCTCTTCTTCCATTTAGCAAGCTCTTGATATTGAATTGGAATTAGGTTGAAAGTTCTTGTCTCATAGCACTATGTGCAGGAGGCACTTTACTTGCTAGTGATACACGTCTTAGGCACCTTGGGATCTTTTATGATTTCCTTGCCACACAGAGCTCAGGGTGGACACACTGCAGGGATTCAGGATATATTTCCCATTCCTCCTCTTCCCTCCCATCATGAACCCTCTTGCACTTATCTTCTATGAACAATTTCTGTCCCATTCCTTATACCTGGATTCTGTCTCCATCTCTAGCTTCTTCACGTTAATACAATAGTCAGACTATATTTCTGGCTTTGTATTCCACATTGTCTCTTAGATCACCCTTGACTGGGCTCCCCATGACCTAAATTCAGTTATCCACTCCAAGTTTACTCTTGTCTGGAAATGAGTTTAGAAGTCATATTATCAAAGGCCTGGGTGATGGTGGTGAATCTCTTCTTCAAATATTTCCCTTACCCGTTTACTGTTACCTCATCTGTTAACTGGTACCTGTAATTAAATTATGCCATAAAGATAACATTGTTTCATAATGCCATGACATTTTCTTGTCATTCTACAATCTTTAGTACTTGCTAAAGTTTGAATCATTCCAAGCCTGGCATTTTTAATAATCTGGGAATGAGTTTTAATAAGAAAACAGTGCCTTAAGACTGAGTTGGAAGGGACAATGTCTAGGACACCAGGAATGTATGTGGGCATGCTTATATGTGCTCAAAATTGGGCTGCTGTTTATGTCTCCAAGTCACAAAGTCATGCTTTCTTTTACTGTGATTTTTATTCTTAAAAAATACAGAATTAAATAGGTCCAAGTTTTCAGTAGAAATAACTTGTACAAAGAAGATAAGGATGGTTTAATTTAATTGCTAGTCATGCAGGCAATTTGCCCAGTTTGAAGATGAGGGTCCAGCATAATGTGACAAAGAGCATTTTCTCATAAATACCATAAGTGGTTCTGCAGATGACATGCTGTCCACTTTGCCCAAATTTGTGATTATTTCCTCAGGAAATGGAATTACTGGGCTAAAGGGAGTTAACATCTTTAAAGTTCTTGTTAACCACTGAGAAACTGGCCATAAGAAAGACTGAATAATGTATATACCTGTCAATTGCAGCCCATCGTTACTAATGCTAAATATATTCCTCAAAAATTTTTTTCTGTTTAATAGGGTATAAAGGACATTTAATTTTTTATTCAATATGCCTTACTTTGGTCATGAATAATTTCCCTGCCTTGCCCTGCCTCGAATTGCCTTGCCTGGAATTGCCCTGCCCTGCCTTGCCTTGCCCTGTCTCGAATTGCCTTGCCTGGAATTGCCCTGCCCTGCCTTGCCTTGCCTCAAAATGCTTTGCCTGGAATTTCCCTGCCCTGCCCTGCCCTGCCTTGCCATGCCTCAAATTGCCTTGCCTGGAATTGCCCTGTCCTGCCCTGCCTTGACTTGCCTCAAATTGCCCTGCCTGGAATTTCCCTGCCCTGCCCTGCCTTGCCTAGCCTCCAACTGCCTTGCCTGGAATTTCCCTGCTCTGCCCTTCTTTGCCATGCCTCGAATGGCCCTGCCTGGAATTGCCCTGCCCTGCCTGGAATTGCCCTGCCCTGCCTTGACTTGCCTTTAATTGCCTTGCCTGGAATTTCCCTGCCTTGCCCTGCCTTGCCTTGCCTCAAATTTCCTTGGAATTTCTCTGCCTTGCCCTGCCTTGCCTTGCCTCAAATTGCCTTGCCCTGCCCTGCCCTGCTCTGCCCTGCCTCGAATTGCCCTTCTCTGCCCTCCCTCGAATTGTTTTGCTGTGCCCTGCCCTGCCCTGAACTGCCTCCAATTGCCCTACCCTGCCCTGCCCTGCCCTGCCCAGGATGAGCAGCGGTGAAGGATGCTCCTGGGGTCCCTGGCTGGGAAAGGTATTAGGGGTCACACGTACCTAGGCTGAGGCAAGGAGAATACGTGTCCGGGGTAGCAGTGGTGCTGATGGCTCTTCACTGTCCATTGAGGAGCTTCTTCTGTGTGACCTTGCACTCATGCCCACCAGGCGCCAGGAGGTTGGTGGGCAGCATCTGCTCACTGAGTCGGGTCCCTGCTGCTCCTGGCCCTGCAGACTGGGAAATCTTAAAACTCCTCTTTGGAGATTATAGGTGACTGCAGCCAGTTAGGAGCCTGTCTACGTGGAAGTGCCGGCTCTGCAGCGGCTTCCATCACCAGCCTGCGCATGCGTGCTCCTGGTAGAACCAGCAGCACCGCCTCTACTTCTGATTGGCTCCGCATGAGGGGCCGGCCTATGAAAACATCACGGCAGCGCGCCCCCGGTGGCGTCACGGCGCACGGAGACGGGCCTCTGGCGACGTCACAGAGGCGAGCCTTAGGCGACTTCACGCGGAGGTGTGTTGCCTAGGAGCTGTGTTGTCTTCTCCCCAGAGCAGAGTCCGGTAACCTCCACCTTCCGCTGCGTCCTGTGTGCTGCTGGCTGGAGAAGGGTAGGTAACAAACTCCGACCCAGCACAGTATTTATGTGGGTTCAAAAATAGAAAAAGTGTGTCCGGACACTGGGGAGGTGGGAAGTTTTCTTCAGGCCAGGAGTTCAAGAGCAGCCTAGCAAAGTGGTGTGACCCCATTTCTGTAGTCCCACCTCAGCCTCCCAGCTACTTGAACCCCAAGGTTCAAGTCTGCAATGAGCTATGATTCTACCACGGCACTCCACCCTGCGAGACTGAGGTAAACCCTGTCTAAAAAAATAAAAAAGAAAACTATCCAAGCGTGCAGCATTGGGGGACTGCTTAAAGAAAAATTGAGGCTGCCTGGGCCCTGTAATCCCAGCATTTTGGCAGGCCGAGGCGGGAGGATGGCTTGGAATCAGGAGTGTGAGACCAGCCTGAGCAACATGACAAAACCCCGTCTCTACAAAAGATACAAAAATTAGCGAGGTACAGTGCATGCCTGACCTAATATTTTGTATTTTTTTGTAGAGTTGGGAGGGGGAGATGCTCCCATTTTGCCCAGGCTGGTCTCAAACTCCTGAATACAAGCCATCTTCTCACCTTGGCCTTCAGAGTTGTTGGGATTAAAGGTGTGAGCCACGGCGCCCCACTTGGTTTAGGCTATTTAATAACAAAGTCCGTGGCTCAGCTTGCTGGCTCACACCTGTAATTCCAGCATTTTGGGAGGCCAAGGCAGGTGGATCACCTGAGGTCAGGAGTTTGAGATCAGTGTAGCCAACGTGATGAAACCCGGTTTCTACAAAAATTAGCGGCATGTGGTTGCACATGCCTGTAGTCCCAGCTACCCAGGAGGCAGGGGTTGCAGTTAGTTGAGATCACATCACTGAACTGTAGCCTGGTTGACAGAGTGAGACTCCAGAGTTTGAGACCAGCCTGGGCAATGTAGTGAAACCCTGACTCTACAGAACAAACAAATAAAAAAGGGAGGTGTAACTGTGTCCACTTGTGTCCCCTGCCACTTAGGATACTGAGGCAGGAGGATCACCTGAGACCAGGAGCAGGTCTGCAGTGAGTAGGGTCATCCCACAGCTCTCCATCCTGAGCAGAAGAATGAGACCATGTCTCTAGATAGCTAGCTAGATAATTGATACATAGTTTTCTATCACAATTTTTTCTCTACATTTGAGCATATTTTTCTAAAGTAGCATTCAACACAACAGCATTTTACAGTGTTATTAGTTGTTAATGTGATTATGTTTTTCTGAAATACAGTGTCCTTTACAAAAGCAGTTTTCGTCTGTCAAAGCTCACAGATAGGTCCTCAAGTGAATTTGCCTGATGTTGGTGACCTTGGTACCATTTTCTCCCATTGATTGGAACAGTCAGTAATTTCAGGTCACTGTTACCCTTGGAGGAAGAGCCCAAAGGCAACAAGGGCACTGGTGTCCAGTCCCTTCTAGAAGCATTTTCATCTTCCCTTAAGGTTTCCCTAGATGAACATGGAAGTATTGTATGTAGAATTGACTGTTCCAGCATCTTTGTATATTAGGCCAAATTTATATGTCTTCCTTTTATGAGAGGCACCCTGATAGGCTGGGGAGTTACACATGAAGTCTGATCTCAGCTTCACTGTCCAGAGATGCAAATGGTCCAATCAAATAACATTCTCTGAGCCTGTTTCTCTTTTACTTATTTCATTTATTTTTTCTTTTTTAGAGACAGGGTCTTGCTCTTTCACTCAGGCTGCAGTGCAGTGGTGTGATCTCTCAGCTGACCAAAACCTCCACTTCCCAGGTTGAATTTATCCTCTTGCCTCAGCTGCCCTAGTAGCTAGGACTACAGGTGAGTGCCACCATGCCCAGCTAATTTTTGTATTTTTAGTAGAGCTGGGGTTTCACCATGTTGGCCAGGCTAGTCTCAAACTCCTGACCTCAGGGGATCCACCCACCTTGGCCTCCCACAGTGCTGGGGTTACAGGTGTGAGCCACTCCCACCTGGCTAACTGTTGACTTTTTTTTTTTTGAGATGGAGTTTTGCTCTTGTTGCCCAGGCTGTAGGGCAATAGCTCAATCTCGACTCACTGCAACCTCTGCTTCCTGGGTTCCAGCTATTCTTCTGCCTCAGCCTCCAGAGTAGCTGGGATTACAGGCATATGCCACAGTTAATTTTATATTTTATTAGAGATGGGGTTTTTTCATGTTGGTCAGGCTAGTCTGGAACGGTTTACCTCAGGTGATTTGCCTGGCTCAGCTTCCCAAAATGTGGGGATTACAGGCATGAGCCACCATGCCCAGCTCTTGACTTTTTATAGCTGTTATATTAGTTGAATCTTGAGTAAATAAATGCTAGCTTAAAAGTTGCAGTTCAGGGAATCTTCTGTTTCTGTTATTTAAAAAATTATTTGTATAAGTCCCATAAGGTTACACTAATGTTTATGTTTTGAAAATATTACTTCTTCCATTTAGTACTATATGTATTAAATAATATTAGCTGGTATGTTTTTCTCACTTTATAATGTGGTTCAGATTTCTGTAGAAAGTCTGTCTGTATCTACATTGCCTTAAAGTAATGGGATCTACCTATCTTTTCTTTTCTTTTTGAGCTGGAGTCACCCATGCTAGAGTGCAATGGTGTGATCTTAGCTCACTGCAACCTCTGCCTCCTGGGTTTAGGTGATTCTCCTATCTCAGCTTCCAAAGTAGCTAAGATTACAAGCACTCACCACCATAACTGACTAATTTTTGTATTTTTCATAGAGATGCAGTTTTGCCATGTTGGCCAGCCTGGTCTCCAATTCCTGACCTCAAGCGATTCACCTGCCTTGGCCTCCCAAGTGCTAGGATTACAGAGGTAAGTTGCCCTGCCTGGCTGTAATGGGATATTTCACTGCAAACTTTGATGAACAGAATATTAGCATTTTTGGTGTTATTTTTATTTTCCTCACACTATTTTTCTTTGGACTGAATTACAATAACAGAAATAAAGATCAAATTATAAAATTTCAAGAGCAATGCCTGGCTCAGTGGCTCATGCCTGTAATCCCAGCACTTTGGGAGGCCAAGACAGGTGGATCATAAGGTCAGGAGATCGAGACCATCCTGGCAAACATGATGAAATTTCGTCTCTACTAAAAGTATAAAAATTAGCTGAGCATGGTGACGGGCACATGTAGTCCCAGCTACTCAGGAGGCTTAGGCAGGAGAATCACTTGAACCCGGGACACAGAGGTTGCAGTGAGCTGAGATTGCGCCATTTCACTTCAGCCTGGCGACAGCGAGACTCCATCTGAAAAATAAAAAGTTAAAGAGCAATACAGGTTTTGTTTAAATGATCTCCCTTTTTCTTTTTGTCCTTACAGCTCAAATAATAAAAGCCAATGGTCTGTTGATGATCCTATACCCTTTTCTCTAGTCTCATGTTGAAGATCTTCATGTAGAAGGACTTCCCAAAGGAATGTTTTTTCCTTTGTGTGACAGAGTTTTCACTCTTGTCGCCTCGGCTGAAGTGTAGTGGCATGATCTCAGCTCACTTCAACCTCTGCCTCCTGGGTTCAAGCAGTTCTCCTGCCTCAGTCTCCATATGGGCCAGGCTGGCCTCAAAATCCTGACCTTGTGATACACCTTCCTTGGCCTTCCAAAGTGCTGGGATTACAGGCATGAGCCACTGTGCCCAGCCTATTTTATGTATTTTTTATCTTCCTTTTTTTAATTTATCTGGGTCCAGCTTTGAGTCAGTGATGGCAATGTTAGCTTTTGAAACATGAACACCTCCCACACCTGACTGGCTGCAACTTACATTTTCTTTTACAATGTTGTGCTACTTTTACTGAAGAAAATAGTATCCATGTCTTGCTTTTAGGCCTGAGATTTTTAAAGCATATGTGGGAATATGTGATTCTTTTTGTAGATATGTAGAGGAAAATAGCCTTGAATGCAATGCAATATTAAAGGATCCCGTTTGAGATTTTTGTAGTATGCTTCAAAGAGCTGTGTGTTGCCAAGTTACCACTTTACTTGTGAGGACACATGCTCCATGAAGCAACTTATGAGGCAATTTGCAATAATTTTTTTTGTTGTTGTTACTCTATAGAAACCTCAACTGAAGATTTAGTTGTGCTCAAGCATTCGGATTGTCTTTTCTTAATTTTTTTCTGAGAGGGAGTCTTGCTCTGTCACCCAGGCTGTAGTGCCGTGATGTGATCCCAGCTCACTGCAACCTCCCCCTCTTGGGTGCAAGCAATTCTCCAGCTCAGCCTCCTGAGTAGCTGCCATTCCAGGTGCCTGCCACCACGCCCAGCTAAGTTTTGTATTTTTAGTAGAGATGGGGTTTTACCATGTTGGCCTGGTTGGTCTCAAACTTTTGACCTTGTGATATGTCTGCCTCAGCTTTCCAAAGTGTTGGGATTACAGACAGGAGTTACTGTGCCCAGCCTGTCTTTTCTTTTCAAAACCACCCTTGGTGATTAAATATTAAATATGTACTAATGGATATTACTTTGCTAAATATTGCCTAGTGAATATTAAATATTCTCACCTTTCAGACATGAACTTATGAATTCAATAACTGAAGATTTACAGCTTGATAAACCAGCTTCAGGAGGTACTTCTTCAGTCTTAAGTCAGATGAGAATATTATGTGCAATAATTATTGAATGATTAACATTGATTTCTTTAATGGTACCTTCCACATGAAATAATGTGTCTCTATTAATTATTTTTCAGGATAAGAGAATTCACGTTGTCAAAATTCTAATACTCTCTAAAAAGTCAACTCATTTTCTTTGTATTAACCCATTATAAATACGTGTAGATACTGGATTAATGGGTAGACAGAAGTAAAACAACAATCTTTATCCTACTTCTCAGATGCAAGATTTATTTGGCATAGAGCATTGAACAGTTTATTGTTCAAGTCTATGCCAGTCAACAGAACAAGCATTTATCAAATGTTCATGATACCCAGAACATAAGAAGGTTTCCTTTTAGAGTATGGAGCTATACATATCATGTCTTAATTGTTAGATGCATTTTCAAAGAAATAGAATTGATTTTCTCACTAGTTTTGGCTCTGGCGTGGTGTAGAGACAAAACAGAATGGAATTAAACTGTTTAGATTTACTAAAATCTAAATTTTAGATTGCCAGCTAGATCATGTCCCTAGTCTCCGCATAGCAAATGTCGCCTGCTGGCTGGCTGTTTGTTTGTTTACTTACTCATTTATTGAGATGGAGTTTTGCTGGGTTGCCCATGCTGGACTGCAGTGGCATGATCTCAGCTTGCTGTATCCTCGCACCTTCTGGGTTCAAGCAAATCTTCCTACTTCATGTTTCAAGTAGCTGGGATTACAGGCACCTGCCACCATGGCTGCCTAATTTTTGTATTTGTAGTAGAGATGGGGTTTCACCATGTTGGCCAGGCTGGTCTTGAACTTCTGACCTCAGGTGATCTGCCCGCTTCAGCCTCCCAAAATGCTGGGATTACAGGCATGAGCCACTGTGCCTGGCCTGGTAGCTGTTCTTGAGCACACGGAGTTCTGCTTTTTTCCAGCTTTAATGAATGTCTGGTTCTTCCTTTTTTTGTTCAGTGTTAGCATTGTTTCAATTATAAGTACATTCTGGAGTCTTAGAAATAATTTTAGTCACAGGAATAAAAAATACTGCCTATTTTATAATAATAATATTTAGGCTGGGCATGGTGGCTCATGCCTGTAATCAAGCACTTTGAAGGCCAAGGTGGGCAGATCACCTGAGGTCGGGAGTTCAAGACCAGCCTGACCAACATGGTGAAACCCTGTCTTAGAAAAATAATAATAATAACAATAACAACCCAAGTTAGTAAACCCATTACATTGAGGAAACTTGTATATTTGTGATTTTGACAGCAAAGGAAGATGATATACCAGAATCACCAAATTAAGAAAGACAGTGGATCAGCTTTTCTGCAAAAAAAAATTGGTAAGCCTTTTTTTCCTCCTTTAAAGTATATTACTGAGTAATGTATTTTGTTTTGTTTTATTTTGTTTTCTTTATATGGAGTCTTGCTCTGTCACCCAGGCTGGAGTACAGTGGCTCTCTGCAACCTCTACCTCCCAGATTCAAGTAATTTTCTTGCCTCACTCTCCCAAGTAGCTGAGATTACAGGCACACACCACCATGTATGGCTAACTTTTGTGTTTTTTTAGTAGAGATGGATTTCACCATGTTGGCCAGGCTTGTCTTGAACTTCTCATCCTGTGATTCCCATGTTTTGGCCTCCCAAAGTGCTGGCATTACAGATGTGAGCCACCACACCTGGTGGTAATGTTTTTCATAATTTTTTAATCTTAGGAAAGTAAATACAATGAGTAGGACTCAGCTCAAGCTTTCTCTTACTGGTTGGTTTTTTTTTTTTTTTTTTTTGGTGATGGAGTTTCAGTGTTGTTGCTCAGGCTGGAGTGCAGAGTGGCACTGTCTTGGCTCACTGCAACCTTCACCTCCCAGGTTCAAGCGTTTGTCTTGCCTCAGCCTTTCAAATAGCTGGGATTGTAGGCACCTGCCACCATGCCTGGCTAATATTTGTATTTTTAGTAGAGATGGGGTTTCATCATTTTGGCCAGGCTAGCCTAAAACTCCTGACCTGAGTTGATTCCCCCGCTTCCCAACATGTTGGGATTACAGGCATGAGCCACTACACCTGGACTCTCTTACTTTTTTTTATTTTTTAATTTAGATAGAGTCTCATTCTGTCACCCAGGCTGGAGTGTAATGGCAGGATCTCAGTTAACTGCAACCTCTGCCTCCCGGTTTCAGGTGATTCTCCTGCCTCAGCCTCCCGACTAGATGGGATTGTAGGCATGACCACCACACTTGGCTAATTTTATATTTTCAGTAGAGACAGGGCTTTGCCTTGGTCAGGCTCCTCTCAAACTCCTGACCTCAGGTGGTTCAGCTGCCTCAGTGTTCCAAATTGCTGGGATTACAGATGTGAGCCACCATGCCTGGCCATTGTACAGTTTTTAATATGCATGGATTATGGAAATTTTAATCCTGCATAAGAGGAGAGAGTTGGGCAATGGAACCCCATATGCTTTTTACTGAGTAAATTTTTCTGTACAGTCAAAGGTTTTCTGCAGGAGGATTTACACCATTGGGAAGCCTCTTTTCTTTGGGCTTTACCTGTGCCTAGTGCCACTTTGTAGTAATGGAGAGGGCTTTGGCAGTAGCCACCACTGGGCATTTGAAGGTACAACCTCAGCCAACCTGTCTTTTCTATCTTGTTCCTTAAATACTTCATCAACAATTCAAAATACTTAGTTTTAATTTTTCATTCAACGTCTTTTGCCACCCAAAGTTGCTCTCTGCCCCATTTTTATTCTGCTTCTCAGCAGAATTCTAGGTTATTGTTCTCTGCCCCTCCCTCCCATTTTTTATAAAAATGTTCAAATCTTGTGGACTCTTCCTTGGCTTCTCTCTGTCTTATTTTCAGTCTCTCAAAGCCCCTGCCCTCATCCTCTCTACACTAGAGAGTGCCAGCTGGCAGCTTTATCCTGAGCGCGTGTGCATGCTCATGCGCTCTCGCTGTCTCTCTCTCTCTCTCTTTCTTTCTGTCTTTCTTTCTTTCTTTTTCTTCTCTTGTCACCCAGGCTGGAGTGCAGTGGCACAGTCTCGGCTCACTACAACCTCTGCCTCCCTGGTTCAAGCGATTCTCCTGCCTCAGCCTCCTGAGTAGCTGGGATTACAGATGTCCGCCACTATGCCTGGCTAATTTTTCTATATTTTTTTAGTAGAGATGGGGTTTCACCATGTTGGCCAGGCTGGTCTCGAAATCCTGACCTCGTGATCTGCCTTCCTTGGCCTCCCAAAGTGCTCAGATTACAGGCATGAGCCACTTTGCCCAGCCTCTTTCTCTCTTCTTACTGTGTCTTCCTTACAGATAATTCCACCCTGCCCACCTCTTAAAAATATATTGTCTGTGTCTTTGAGACCCTCATTCCTGGCCCTGAAGGTGCTCCTCATACCAGAACTCTATATTTACCTATCTGCTTGACCCTTCCTCAAGCTTCATGTGTCCCAGGCAAAGTCCCCATTTCCCTCTCCATGAGCTCCTCTCAGGGTCTACCAGCTACCCAAGCCAGATGCCCAGGAGTTACTCTGAGGTATGATTGTCTCCCTTCCCGTATCCAGCCTAGCAAGGCCTGCTGACTGCCCGAACACAAAGCCAGGTTCTACCCCAATCCCCTTCACTGCCCTCCCTTGCTCAGTTAGGGCCATGCCACAGAGCAGCCAGGTCAGGCTCATTGAAAGTAGGAGGTGGAGACTGTCATTCTCTGTCATATGTAGTGCCTTCCACTGTACTTGGAGTAAACCTCACAGCTCCTGATTGGGTCTGCAGGGGCATTGGTGAACTGCCCTCTGCCATTCCTCTGCTTTTCCCACATGTCATCTGTGGATTGCTTGCTCTGTGCCAGCCACTCTGGTCATTTGTGTGCCTTTCTTCTCAGGTCACAGCCTCCTGGCACCATTGCGCAGAGAGCTGGTGTTTGTGGAATGCTGTTAGTTGAGCGCTTTCTGTGCTTCTCCTTTCTACTAGCATCACAGTTGAAACATCATCATGTTGGAGAGGTCTTCACTGAGCACTGGCTGACTTTTTCCTCCTGCTTCAGCACAGTGGCTCTGACAGCCCAGATCATGCCTGTCTTGTTTACTTCTCGAGCAGGTTCTCAAATGATTCTTCTGCCTCAGCCTCCCAAGTAGCTGGGATCACAGGTGTACACCATCACACCCAGCTAATTTTATTTTTCATTTGTAGTAGAGATGGTGGTTCCACTATGTTGGTCAGGCTGCTCTGAAACTCCTGACCTAAGGTGATCCATTCACTTTGGCCTCCCAGAGTGCTGGGATTACAGGTGTGAGCCACTGTGCCTGGCCAGGAATGGGTTATTTTTATGCTTCCCCTTTTGAGACATTGCCATGGCATTTGTAAACTGTCATGGTGTTGGTGGGAGTGTAGTAGCAGTGAGGATGACCAGAGGCCACTCTTGTCACCATCTTGGTTTTTTGGCTGGTTGCTTTACTGCAACCCATTTTATCAGCCAGGTCTTTATGAACTGTATCTTGTGATGACTTCCTTCCTCAGCCTGTGACTTAGAATGCCTTAACTATCTGAGAATGCAACTCAGTAGGTCTCAGCCTCATTTTACCCAGCTCCTATTTTAGATGGAGTTGCTCTGGTTCAAATGCCTCTGAAAGGGGAAAGGAAATCTTAGGATTTTCATGCCATGAACCACTGCAAGTATTGAGGAAATAATCACTACTTCCAGCCTCATAATCCTGAAGTCATTTGATACCTGTGAGTCAGGTGTTGGAAACTGGGCAGTGTGGAAGACAGTGCCCAGCCCCATGCATTCTGGAGCATTTAATCTGGTGGGGAAATGTGTAGTAAGTAGGAGATATTTACTATGGAAGAAGGGGTTATGGTCTGGTAAAGAATTAAGTGGAATAAGGGGGATAATGAGGCAGAGCGTGTGATTGGGACAGTCTTGGTGATGCGTGATGAGTACATTCTGCAGCTGGTCTCACCTCTTTCTAAAACTTACAGTTTTCACTTTCAACCCCAACAAATGGTTCTTTTTTATTTTATAGAAAGTTTGTCAGAATTAGTTTTATATATTTTCTTGTTGAATTAACAGAATAATTAGATTTAACATCACTCTCTTGTATGACTGAAAGGTTCTAATCTTTTATTGTTATTTATTTATGGGCATATTTTTACAGCTATGATAATTATTTCACTCTGATTTCTCAAAAACAGGTGTTTCTTATGTCAAAGAGCTTCTACACTAGATCCCTTCAAATTTGATACTAATAACATGAAGTAAGAATTTAAGACAAGTGTTTAGATGTTACAGGAAAGCCAATCTAATAACAAAGAAATTAATTAATTAATTTCAAGTTGACGAATTCAAGTTGAGTTGTGGAGGCAGGGGAGGCAGTTTGGTAAAGGAGTTCAGAAGTAAGGAGAAAGGTCTGGCAATAGATATCATTTTGGATTTAGTAGCATTTGGATTTGATAGCACCAAAATAATTTATCAGTGAGCTCCCTGACAGCTCCCTGCTTTTCTTTTTAAAGAAACAGGGTCGTGTTATGTTTTCTGGGCTGGGCTAGAACTCCTGGGCTCAGGTTATCCTCCTGTCTCAGTCTCCTAAGTAGTATCTAGGGCTATAGCCATGTGCCACCATGCCCAGGTTTGAGCCACTCCCAGCCGTCATGTTGCAAAATATTTAAATGTTACATTCAGAGGTGCTTGGGAGATCTGTATAAAAATAGCACCATGTAAATTGCTTGAATGTTTTTGTTTAGAGTTCTGTTTGGATGTGGCTTCAGAGCAGGGATTAGTAAATTCATTTTTACTTTTTTTTCTTAAGGCAGATTCTCATCTGTTGTTCAGGCTGGAGTGCAGTAGCTCACTGCAGCCTCTGCCTTTCGGGTTCAACTGATTCTCTTGCCTCAGCCTCCTGAGTAGCTGGGACTACAGGTGCCTGCCACCACACCCAGCTTTTTTTTTTTTTTGGTAGAGACAGGGTTTCACCATGTTGGCCAGGCTGGTTTCGAACTCCTGACCCAAGTGATCCCCCTGCCTTGGCTTTTCAAAGAGTTGGGATTACAGGCATGAGCCATGGTGCCTGGCCATTTTATTTTATTTTTTTACATTTTAAAATTACAGTTTTTATACCTATTCAGAAGTAGAGAAAATAGTACGATGAACACCTAAAATACTTATTCCTCAATTTCTGTGATCATTAAGATTGTCCTACATTTTGTTCTATTTCTTTTCCTCCCTTTGCAGGAATATTGTAAAGCAAATCAGAGTCTTCACGTCATTTTACCTGTTCAGTGCACGTCCCCAAACAGCCACTATCTCCTCACATCTGACAAAATTAACGATGATTTTTTGGTGTCAGCTCATTGTTTGCTTTATATCTGGATCCAAACAGTCTTCCTGTGCTAACTTTGGTCATTATGACTCTTTTAATCTAAACCAGCCTCTGCTTACTATTGTTATTTCATATTCCATGAATTCTTTGTGGAAAGTTATTTCTTGTAAAATAGCATGCTTACAAGGTTGAAGGGGTAAAGAATATTGATCTTGTGGTTGCAGTGCAGATGAAAGTGTAGCCTGAAATGTGCCAGTGTGCAGCAGCAATGGAGGAGGGTCATTAAAGGTCACCAGCAGGGAGTAGCAAAAGGCTGCTTCCAGATAGTATTTACAGGCTGGGTGCAATGGCTCATGCCTGTAATCCCAGCACTTTGGGAGGCCGAGATGGGTGAACCACCTGAGATCGGAAGTTTGAGACCATCCTGTCCAAAATGGTGAAACTTGGTCTCTACAAAAAAATACAAAAATTAGCGAGGCATGATGGCAGGTGCCAATAATCTTAGCTACTTGGGAGGCTGAGGCAGGAGGATTACTAGAACCTGGGAGGTGGAGGTTGCAGTGAGCTGAGATCATGCCACTGCACTCCAGCCTGGGTGACAGAGCAAGACTCTATCTCAAAAAAAAAAATACTACTTAGGTTGTATTCTTTATCTTCTATAATAATTTTCTTTCTGTGTCTTCCTAAGGGTATTAAAAAAAAGTTTTATCTTTTAGGATCTTTGAAGATCTTTTTTAGGACCGAAACTTTGAAGCACATTCAAATGACTTTTATGTGGAAGGACTACCGGAAAACATTCCTTTCAGAAGTCCCTTGTGATATGGAATTCCAAGGCTGGAAAACATCAGTCAAGTGGGCAACTGAATTAAATTTTTATTAAAAGGTAAGATAATCTTCAGAAACAAATTAAGAAGAGATTAATTTGATAAAGATGGGCCTTTCATTACCATCTCATCATGACTTCTTTATATGTACAATTAATATTTAGATTAGATGAATATTTAGATTGAACAAACATTTATTTAGTATAAGCGTTAGATGTGCAAAATTGGGTCTGACAAGAACCCTGTCGTTGGGGCTTAATACTAAGAAAAATACAATGAAAAGTTATTGAGCATTTTTGGGGAATAAAGCAAGGATGGCATATTCAGTTTCTGTCTCATTGAAGATCAATGAGAAAGTAAAAGCAAAGTATTATAAGTTCCATCAAAGAAAACCGTTTAAGTTTTTGTTTTTGATGTTATTTCTTTAATAAACAGCTGCTCTCATTTCAGACCACTTGCTATTTAGGCCCTTAGGAATTTTTCACTAGAAGGCATGTAAAGAAAGGCATATATGTAAGGGATTTAACGTTCATCATTTGACTGTGTGACTGATCTTCAGAGCTGTAATTTTACTAACAAATTTTTCAGAAGCCAGTTAGCAGCTGCACCTCACCAGCCAGCCACCCTCAACATCCAGTGCTCTTTTGTTCTTCTGTTTCTCCTCAAACTTGGTTACTCTCACAAAGTCCTTGCATTTTTCTTTTTTCTTGCTCCATCACTCAGGCTGCAGTGCAGAGGTGTAATCACGGCTTGCTATGGTTTCAAACTCAAGTAATACTCCCACCTCAGCCTCCCAAGTAGCTGGGACTGCAGATGTACACCACCATGCAAAGCTAATTTTTTTATTTTTTGTTGTAGAGATGGGATCATGCTGTGTCGCCCTGGATGGTCTTTAACTCCTGGCCTCAAGTGGTCCTCCTGCCTCAGCCTCCCAAAGTTCTGGGATTATATGCAGGTACAAGCCACCTGTGTCCAGCCCCCTATTTATTTTAAATAACAGCTTTATTGAAATATAGTTAACATACCTTACAATTGATTCATCAAAGTATGCAATTCATTGGTCTTTAGAGTATTCATAGAGCTGTGCATCTGTCACCACAATCAATTTTAGAAGCTTTCATTACCCTATAGAGAAATCTACATTTCTTTGCCATTAGTTCCTACTCCCCCCATACCCCTGTGCTCCCATAGGCAACTACTGATCTATTTCCTGTCACTATAGAGTTGCATAATCTGTACCTTTTATATAAATAGGATTGTGCAATATGTGGGGATCTTTGGTGGCTAGCTTCTTTTTCACTCCTAGCACAATGTTTACAGAGTTTCTTCATGTCATAGCCTGTGTCAGTATTTCTTTCCTTTTATGGCTGAACAATATACTCCATGGTAGAGTCATACTACATTGTATTTATCTGTTCATCAGTTGATGAACATTTGGGTTGTTTTCATGTATTGGCCATTATGAATAATACTGCTCTGAAGATTCATGTACAAGTTTTTGTGTGGACATATATTTTTATTTCTCTGGGATATATGTCTAGGAGAGAAATTGTTGCATTCTATGATACTGTACTTTTAGGCTTTTGAGAAACTGTTTTCCAAAATGGTTATACCAGTCAGGTGTGGCGACTCACATCTATAATTTCAGCTAAATAAGAGGCTGAGGTGTGAGCATCACATGAGCCTATGAGTTAAAAGAGACCAGTCTGGGCAAGATAGCAAGACCCTCTTTATTTAGAAAAATGAAATGAAAATAACAAGAAAAGAAACACCCAAGCAAAGTGGTTAAACCATTTTATGTTCCCACCAGTAATGTATGTGGGTTCCAGTTTCTACATTTTCACCAACATTTCTTCTTTTGAGGAAAGATCTCACTGTGTCGCCCAGGCAGGAATGCAATGGTGTGATCATAGCTCACTGCAGCCTCAAACTCCCAGACCCTCATGATTCTTTTATGTCAGCCTCTTGTGAAGTTCACATGCCACCACACTCAGCTAATTTTTGTATTTTTAGTAGAGACAGTGTTTCACTATGTTGCCCAGTCTGGTTTCAAACTCCTGGACCCAAGTGATCCACTTGCCTTGGACTCCCAAACTGCTGGGATTACAGGCATGAACCACCATACCTGGTTATCTCTCTCTTGTCTCTTCCCTTCCTTCTTTGGTAGATGGAAGAAAATAGTATCCATGTCTTGTTTTTAGGCCTGAGACTTTTAAAGCATATGGGGGAATATATGATTGTATTTATAGATGTTTAGTGGGAGATAGCCTTGAATACAATGTGATATTAAAGGATTCCATTAAAGATATTTGTAGTATGCTTCAAAAGAGCTGTATGTTGCCAAGTTACCACTTTACTTGTGAGGACACATGCTCCATGAAGCACCTGATGAGACAATTTGCAATTGTTATTTTGTTTTGTTACTCTGTAGATTTAGTAGTGCTCAAGCATTCAGATGACCTTTCCTTAATTTTTTTTTTTCCTGAGACAGAGTCTTGCTCTGTCACCCTGGCTGGAGTATAGTGGTATGATCCTGGCTCACTGCAACCTCTGCTTCCTGGGTGCACGCAATTCTCCTTCCTCAGCCTCCTGAGTAGCTGCGATTACAGGTACCTGCCACCACTCCAGGCTAAATTTTGTGTTTTTAATAGAGACGGGGTTTCACCATGTTGGCCAGGCTGGTCTCAAACATTCAACCCATGATCTGCCTGCCTTGGTCTTTCAAAGTGTTGGGATTACACGTCTGAGCAACCGCCCCCAGCCTGTCTTTTCTTTTCAAAACCACCCTTGATGATTAAATGTTAAATATGTACTAGTGGATATTACTTTGCCAAATATTGCATAGTGAATATTAAATGTTTATTCTCACCTTTCAGACATGAACTTATTAATTCTACACCTGAAGATTTACAGTTTGATAAACCAGATTCAGGAGGTAGGTCTTCAGTATTAACTCAGATGAGAAGATCGTATGCAATAATTATTTAATGCTTACCATTGATTTTTTAATGGTACCTTTCATGTGAAATAAAATGCCTCTACTAATTATGTGCCAGGACAGGAGAATTCATGTTGTCCAAATTCTATTACTCTCTAGAACAATTAACTCAGTTTGTTTGTATTAACCCATTATAAATATGTGTAAATATTGCATTTATGTGTAGACAGAACTAAAATAACAGTATTTGTTTTACTTCTGAGATGCAATATTTATCTGGCATAGTGCATTGAACAGTTTATTATTGAAGTCAACTGAACAAGGATTCATCAACTATCTGTGATACCCAGGACATAAGGTTTCCTCTTAGAGTATGGAGCCATGCATATCATCTCTTAATTGTTAGATGTGTTTTGAAAGAAATAGAATGGATTTGGTTACTGGTTTTGTTGCTGGAGTGGAGAGGGACAAAACAGAATGGACTCATACTGTTTAGATTTCCTAAAATGGAAGGATTGCCAGCAGATCATATTTCTGGTCTCCCCATAGCAAATGTTTTCTTTCTTATTCTTTTTTTTTTGAATGAAGTTTTGCTCTGTTACCCATCCTGGAGTGCAGTGGTGTGATCTCAGCTCACTGCAACCTCCACCTCCTGGGTTCAAGCCATTCTTCTGCCTCAGCCTCCCATGTAGCTGGGATTACAGGCACAAACAACCATGCCCATCTAATTTTTGTATAGTAGAGGTGGGGTTTCACCCTGTTGGCCAGGCTGGTCTTGAGCTCTTAACCTTAGGTGATCCACCTGCCTCAGCCTCCCAAGAATCTGGGATTACAGACACCTGCCACCATGCCCAGTTAATTTCTGTGTAGGTAGTAGAGATGAGGTTTCACCACATTGGCCAGGCTGCTCTCAGACTCCTGTCGTCGAATGATCCACCTGCCCTGGCCTCCCAAAATTCTGGGCTTACAGGTGTGAGCCACCCACATTTGGCTAGTGATTAACTTTCATTTATTTTATTTATTTATTTCTTTTTTGAGATGAAGTTTCACTCTCGTTGCCCAGGCTGAAGTACAGTGGTGTGATCTTGGCTTACAGCAACCTCCACCTCCTGGGTTCCAACAATTCTCCTGCCTCAGCCTCCCGAGTAGCTGGGATAACAGGTATGTGCCATCATGCCCAGCTAAGTTTGCGTTTTTAGTAAAGACAAGGGTTTTTAATGTTGGTCAGGCTGGTCTTGAACTCCTGACATCAAGTGATCTGCCTGCCTCAACCTTCCAAAGTGCTGAGACTACAGTTGTGAGCCACCACACCCAGCCCAGCTCTTGACTTTTTATAGCTGCTGTATTATTTTAATGTTGAGTAAATAAATACTAGCTCAAATGTTGTAGTTCAGGAGAATCTTCTGTTTGTTACTTTTAAAAATTATGTTTATAACTCCAGTAAGGGTTTTTACGAGTCCAATAAGGTTACACTGATGTTTATGTTTTGAAAATCTTACCTTTTCTATCTAGTACTATATGTATTACATAATATTAGCTGGTGTGTTTTTCTGGCTTTATGATGTGGTTCAGATTGCTGTAGAAAGTCTGGCTTAAAATATTGGGATTTTGTTTTTTGAGCTGGAGTTTTGCTCTTGTCACCAATTCTGGAATGCAATGGCACAATCTCGGCTCGCCGCAACCTTCACCTCCCAGGTTCAAGTGATTCTTCTACCTCAGCTTCTCGAATAGGTGGGATTACAGGTGTCCACCACCACTCCTGCCTGATTTTTGTATTTTTATTATATGTGCGGTTTCCCTATGTCGGTAAGGCTGATCTGGAACTTGGGACCTCAAGTGATCCATTTGCCTTGGGCTTACCAAAGTGCTGGGAAACACCTGGCCTATGTTTTTATTGTATTGATAATTTAGTACTATTCTAAGTAAAAATAATTTGCTATTAAAGTTTTATAAATTGACTCTAACAGTTTTATAAATGTAAGTGCTTTTTATAAGATGAAATAGATTATGTTGTGGGGCTTTTTTGTGATGGTGATTTATTAGATTATTTTGTTTAAAGACAATAATTTTCAGCTGTTGTAACATTATAAAAAGTCTTCACACATTATAAAAAGTCTTCACATTTTATAATTTTAAAGCAGCATTAGTGGTAACTATCTTAGGGAAAGATACTGTTGTTTGATCTATAAGTATGATATTCAAGTTTAGTGTACAGCAAAGGATATTAAACTTCACTCAGCACTAATGTGTTATATGGTGCACTTGAAACTTTAGTACAAATGTCAATGTTTAGCAAATAGACTTTAACACATAATGATAGCAAAAAAATGGAGCTCTTCTGATGGGAGATTGTTGGTTATATTTAATTTTACTACTTCCCAGAATCTTGCTCTGTCACCCAGGGTAGAGGGCAGTGGCATGATCTCAGCTCACTGCAATGTCCACCTCTCAGGTCCAAGTGATCCTCCTGCCTCAGTGTCCCTGGTAGTTGGGACTACAGGTAAGTACCACCATGCCAGGGTAATTTTTATATTTTTAGTAGAGATGTGATTTCACCATGTCGGCCAGGCTGGTCTGGAACTCCTGACCTCAGTTGATCCACCCACTTAGGCCTTGCAAAGTGCTGGGGTTATAGGTGTGAGCCTGTTCAGTGACTAGCTCTTGAATTTTTTTTAAGACGTAGTTTCGCTTTTGTTGCCCAGGCTGGAGTGCAATGGCTTGATCTCAGCTCACCACAACCTCCTCCTCCTGGGTTCAAACGATTCTCCTGCCTCAGTCTCCCAAGTTGCTGGGATTACAGGTGTACACCACCATGTCTAGCTAATTTTGTATTTTGTATTTTTTTTTTTTTAAGTAAAGACGGGAATTTTCCATGTTGGTTAGGCTGGTATCAAACTCCAGAACTCAGGTGATCTGACCGCCTTGGCCTCCCAAAGTGATTACAAGTATCAGCCACAGTGCCCATCCCAGCTCTTGACTTTTTATAGGTGTTGTTATTATTTCAATCTTGAGTAAATAAATGCTAGCTGAAATGTTGCAGTTCAGGAGAATCTTCTGTTTCTATTAGGTAAAAAAATTATTTTTATAAGTCCAATAAGGTTACACTAATGTTTATGTTTTGAAAATATTACATTTTTCATTTAGTACTGTGTATATTAAATAACATTAGCTGGTATGTTTTTCTGACCTTATAATTTGGCTCAGACTGTTGTAGAAAGCCTGGCTGTATCTACATTGGCTTAAATAATGAGATTATTTCTTTCTTTTTCTTTCTTTATTTTATTTAATTTTTTTTGAGCTGGAGTTTCCCCCTTGTTTCCCATGCTGGAGTGCAATGGCATGATCTGGGCTCACTGCAACCTCCACCTCCTGGGTTCAAGTGATTCTCCTACCTCAGCTTCCCGAGTAGCTGGGATTGCAGGCACCTGCCTCCACACATAGGTAGTTTTTGTATTTCTAGTAGAGATGGGTTTTCCCATGTTGGCAAGGATGGTCTTGAACTACTGATCTCATGTGATTCACTGACCTCAGCCTCCCAAAGTGCTGGATTACAGGTGCGAGTCACCGCGCCCAGCTGTAATGGGATATTTTACTGTAGACTTTGATAATCAGAATATTAGCATTTTGGAGGTTCTTTTTATTTTTTTCATACTATTTTTGGACTCAATTACAATAACAGAAGTAAAGAACAAATTATAAAAGTTAAAGAGCAATGCAGGGCATGGTGGCTCATGCCTGTCATTCTAGCACTTTGGGAGGCCAAGGCGGGTGGATCATGAGGACAGGAAATCAAGATCATTTTAGCCAATATGGTGAAATCCCATCTCTACTGAATGTACAAAAATTAGCTGGGTATGGTGGCAGGCACCTGTAATCCCAAATACTCAGGAGACTGAGGCAGAAGAATTGTTTGAACATGGGAGATGGAGGTTGCAGTGAGCTGAGATTGTGCCATTGCACTCCCACCTGACAACAGAGCAAGTCTTTGTCAAAAAAAAAAAAAAATTAAAGAGCAATACAGATTGAATAATTATTCTTTTCTACAATTGTACTTAAATATCCCTTTTTTTTTTCATTTACACCTCAAGCTGTAAAATCCAAAGGTACTTTTGTACTCTTGTACATTTTTTCCAGTCTCATGTTGAAGATCTTTATGAGGAAGGACTTCCCAAAGAACTTTTTTTTTACGAGACAAAGTTTTCACTCTTGTCACCCAGCGTGGAGTGCAGTGGTGTGATCTCAGCTGGCTGCAGTCTCTGTCTCCTGGGTTTAAGCAATTCTCCTTCCTCAGCCTCCTTATTGGCCAGGCTGGTCTCAAAATCCTGAGTTTGTGATTTACCTGCCTTGGTCTCTGAAAGTGCTGGGATTACAGGCATGAGCCATTGTACTCAGCCTATTTTACATATTTTTATCTTTCACTTTTTAATTTTTCTGGGTCCAACACTAAGTCAGTCATGCCAGTGTTAGCTTTTGAAACATGAACACTGCCCACATCTGACTGGAATGCAACTGACATTTTCTTTTAGCATTCTGATTGGCTCCATCTGAGGGGGTGCTCTGTGATGTCACAGGGCTGGGTTTTCAGGGAAGTCACAGGAACAGTACAGGGCCTGGAGATGTGTTGTCTTCTCCTCAAAGTGAAGCCTGGTAACTGCAATGTCTCAGCTAGCTCCTGTGTGTTGCTGGCTGGAAAAGGGCAGTTGACAAACTCTGGCCTGGTACAGTGTTTAGGTAGGTGAAAAATAGAAAACTGTGTCCGGGTGTGGCTGAGGTATGGGGATCCCGTCAGTCCAGGAGTTCAGGAGCAGCCTGGGCAATGTGGTGTGACCCTGTATCTGTAGTCCCACCTCAGCCTCCCAGCTACTTGAATTTCAGGGTTCAAGGCTGCAGTGACCTACGATACCACCACAGAACTCCAACCTGTGAGACTGAGGTAAACCCTGCCTAAAAGAACAAAAAGAAAACTCTCCAAGTGTGCAAGAGTAGGGGACTGCTTAAAGAAAACATGAGGCTCCCTGGGCCCTGTAATCCCAGCCCTTTGAGGGCCAAGGCAGGAGGATGGCTTGGGCTTAGGAGTTTGAGACCAGCCTGGGCAACATGATGAAACCCTGTCTCTACAAAAGATATAAAAATTAGTTAGGTGCGGTGCACACCTGGCCTGATTTTTGTAGAGATGAGGGGTGGTCTAGCTATGTTGCCCAGGCCGGTCTTGAACTCCTAGGTTGAAGCAACCTTCTGACCTTGTCTTTCAAAGTTGTTGGGATTACAGGCGTGAGCCACTGCCCGCACCTGGGTCAGGCTATTTAATAATGTAAGAAACTGCTCAGGCAGCTCAGTGGCTCATTCTTCTAATCTCTAATTTGGGAGGCTGAGATGAGCAGGTCACCTGAGGTCAGGGGATCGAGACCAGCCTGGCCAAAATGGTGAAACTCTGTCTCTACAAAAAATACAAAACTTAGCTGGGGGTGGTGGCAGGCTCCTGCATCCCAGCTACTCAGCAGGCTGAGGCAGGAGAATCATTTGAACCTGAGAAATGGAGCTTGGAGTGAGCCGAGATCGTGCCACTGCACTGCAGTCTGGGCAACAAGAGTGAAACTCTGTTTCAAGAAAAGAAAGTTAAAGAGCAATACAGATTCAATAATTATTCTTTGCTGCAAATTGTGTTTAAATGATATCCCTTTTTCTTTTTCTCCTTCTACCTCAAGCTGTAAAAGCCAAAGGTCTGGTGATGATTCCATACCCTTTTCTCCAGTCTCATGTTGAAGATATCTATGAAGAAAGCCTTCCCAAAGGAATTTGTTTTTCTTTTTCTTGAGACAGTTTTCACTCATCACCCAGGTCGGAGTGCTATGGTGTGATTTTGGCTCACTGGCTCTTGGGTTCAGGCAGTTCTGCCTCACAGTCGCCCACCACCGTACAAGACTAATTTTTGTATTATTAGTAAAGAAGGTATTTTTCTATGTTGGCCAGGCTGGTCTTGAACTCCTGACCTCAGGTGATACTAGGTGGAATAAGGGGGATGGGTGTGATTGGGGCAGCCTTTATGATATGTGATGGGCATGTTCTGCGGTTGACTTCACCTCTTTCTAAAACTTCCACTGTTTACTCTCAGCTCTGACAATTGGTTCTTTTTTATTTTATAGAAAGTTTGTTAGAATTAGGTTTATATAGTTTCTTGTTGAATTGACAGAATAATTTCATTTAACATCATTCTTTAGTGTGACTGAAAGCCTCTAATTTTTTAGCGTTGTTTGTTTATGGGCATATTTCTTTTTACAGATACAACTATTTCATTTTGTGTGTTTCTTATTTCAAAGAGTTTCTATACTAGATCCTTTCAGATTTGGTGCTAATAACATAAAGTAAGAATTTAATACACATCTTAGATGTTAGAGGAAAGCCAGTCTAAGAGCAAAGAAATTAATTTCTCTCAAGTTGAGGTGTGGAGGTAGAGGAGGCAATTGGATAAATGAGTCCAGAAGTAAGGAGAAAAATCTGGCAGTAGATATAATTTTGGATTTTATAGTAGTGTTTTGATAGCCTTGTTGATATCACCAAAATAATTCATCAATGAGCTCCCTCACAGCTCCCCATTTCTTTTTAAAGAAACCAGATCTTGTTATGTTGTCTGGGCATGACTAGAACTTTTGGGCTCATGTTATTTTCCTGCCTCAGTGTCCTAAGTGGCTGGGGTTACAGCATGTGTTACCATGCCCAGCTTGGAACCACTCCCAGCCATCAGGTTGCAAAATATTTAAATTTACATGCAAAGATGCAAGGGAGATATCTATATAAATAACACCATGTAAATTGCTAGAATCTTTCTTTTTAGAATTTTGTTTGGATGTGGCTTCAGAGCAGGGAATAGTAAATTAATTTTTACTTTATTTTTGTTTTTGTTTTTGGTTGTTTTTTTTTTTAAGCAGATTCTCACTCTGTCACCCAGACTGGAGTCTAGTGGCCTGATCTTGGCTCAGTGTAGCCTCTTCCTGCTGAAGGCAAGTGATTCTCTTGCCTCAGCCTCCTGAGTAGCTGGGACTACAGGTACCTGTCACCACATTTGGCTAATTTTGTGTGTGTGTATTTTTGGTAGAGACATGGTTTCACCATGTTGGCCAAGCTGGTCTCTTTAACTCCTGACCCAAGTGATCCACCTGCCTCGGCCTTACAAAGTGCTGGAATTATAGAAGTAAGCCACTGCTCCCAGCCATTTTTTTTTACATTTTTAAATTATAGTTTTTATACCTATTCAAAAGTAGAGGAAATAGTACAATAAACACTAAAATACCCATTCCTCAGTTTCTGTGATTATTAAGATTGTTCACATTTTGTTCTGCTATTCTTTTACCTCCCTTTGCAGGAATATTATAAAGCAAATTGCAGTCATCACATCATTTTATCTGTTCAGTGTGCATCCCCGAACAGCCACTCTCTCATATCTGACAAATTTAGCAATGATTTTTTGGTGTCAGTTCATATGTAGCCCTTAGTTGAGTTTCCTTACTCTTATCTGAATAGTATCTCATTTCCTCATCTGAAAAAATTTTGTTTTAAATCTGGCTTTAAACAATCTTCATGTGTTAACTTTGGTCGTTATGCCTCTTTTAATCTAAATCAGCCTCTCCTTACTATTTTTAACTCCTATTCCATGAATTCTTTGTGGAAGGTTAATTCTTATTAAATAGCATGCTCACGAGGTTGAAGGGGTAAAGAACATTGATCTCATGGCTGCAGTGCAGATGAAAGTGTAGCCTGAAATGCACTACTGTAAGGCAGCCAATGGAGGACGGTTATTACAGTCAGGAGCAGGTAGTAGCAAAAAGTTGCTTCCAAATAGTGTTTATGACTGGGCACATTGGCTCATGCCTGTAATCCCAGCACTTTGGGAAGCCATGGTGGGTGGATCAGCTGAGGTCAGGAGTTAGAGACCAGCCTGGCCAACATAGTTAACCCCTCTCTCTACTAAAAATATGCAAAAATTAGACAGACATGCTGGCAGGCACCTGTAATCTCAGCTACTTGGGAGACTGAGGCAGGAGAATTGCTTGAACCCGAGAGGCAGAGATTACAAGGAATTGAGATCATGCCACTGCACATCAGCTTAGCTTATATTTTTTATTGTCTATAATGATTTTCTGTCTTTCTCTTCTGTTTAAGGTTATTGAAAAACAAAGTTTAATCTTTGAAGATCGTTTTTAAGACCAAAATTTGAAGGACATGCGAATGATCTGTGTGTGGAAGAACTACTGGAAAACATTCCTTTCAGAAATCCCTCATGATAGGGAATCCAAGACTGGAAAACATCATTCAAGTGGGCAATCAAATTAAATTTGTTATTAAGAGGTAAGATGTTAATCTGCATACACAAATTCAGTGTCTTCCCTAAGAAGAGATTAATTTGATGAAGATGGGCCTTTTGTTCCCCTCTCATCATGACTTTTTTATACTTACATTTCACACTTAGTTTCACTTATTAAACAAACATTTATTTACTATAAATATCAGATGAATAAAATATGCCCTTACATACAGAATACAGTGTAAGGGTTGGGCTAGGGTGTCATCAACTTTTAGAGAGTGATTGCAGCTAATTGACTCCTTGTTCATTCTTGCATTTATTCAGTATAGAAGTAGTAACAGAGGTTTTAAGTTAACCTGCTTGTGGATAATTAACATGGTTAAGAGTGGTTTTAAGAATGATAAAAACTTTTGGTTCTGAGGTCCAGAATAAACACCATTAAGAAGTAATTCTTTTTCAACCTCCCCCTTAGAGGAGCAGCTAGCATGAAGTTTACATGAGTAAACAGAGTAGAGAAAAAGGAATGTGGAGTAAACAGACTCAACCAGGGAAGGTTTTATTATCTTAATGTTCACTTTATGACTTAAAGCTCCAATGTAAGAATTGGCTATCTTCATCCTGGCTCATTAAAACTTTTCAGCTTCTCAAAGGTTTGAGACGATATTCTATACTTCCCTAATATTTTTCTTAATATTTTTCCAGCCACCCTGAGTGAATCCCAGCACTGCCCTGCATAAAATACATTCTTAATTATATTTCCTATTTGATGTCTGACTCCCCCTCCTCCTTCACTAAAATGTAAGTAAGGGAAGTGATTTTGTCTGTTTTATTCTGTTGTAACCCTAAATACCTAGAAGGTGCTCAGTAAATATTTGTTGTTTGAATGAAAAAATCAGCCTATTATTGAATCAGTCAGTCTTCTGTGGAAGGGACTTCTCATACCAGTGGTGCATATCTGTATGATAGCTGGCATAGGGAGGGATGTGGTCAGAATGGCTCTGTCTATGTGGACTAGTTTTGCTTAGCATAATCCCAGCAGGCTCCTATTGGGGTTAAGCCACAGTTTCAACCTTACTAATTAGTATCATTCTTTAATCATAAAGCCAGAGGATGTTAAGATTGGAATTGATCTGGGAGACTATTCAGTCTGCTTTTCTCTATTGATATGAGAATAACCGAGCCTAGAGAAAGTAAGCTGATTACTCACAATCGTAAAGCTTTAGAGATCAACCTGAAATTAGGCTTCTGATGTCAGATTCTGTAGTGTTTCCTTCATGTGTTCCCCCTGGCTGAGACAGTTCATGGGCTTTCAGGTTTGACATTTTTCTCTCCAGTCTCTAAACAGAAGCTTTCATCTGGACATTCTAGGTTAGCATAGATGGATAATGACCCTGCAATGTGTGGATAATCCCAAAGGTTGACAACTGTGGATGGGAACTCCAAGATGTGTCAGGAGTACCACAGGCATGCATGCTCACTTCTCCATTCATTGGAGCTGTATACAGTGGAAAGGAAACCCAAATCAAATCAATACACTTTGTTGCTTCAGTTCTATTATTACATGTCACAGTCCAATATGTCTCCATTTAAATTCAGACTTTTTGATGAATCATCAGACCAGCTGCAGGCCCTTTGGGTCAGAAGTCTTGATCTCACCAACTGTTGATTTTCTTAATGGACTTCCTTACTTCAGGCATTTATGTGTAGCTGGGCTATTGTGGAGTTGTCAGAGGGGTGTGGAGCCCTCTCTTTTTGGGATAGTCGGTTCTCTCCGTGTAGCATGTCCTGAAGCTGGGCTATCTCCACTCTCTTTGTGTGTGAAGTCTTTTGTTAAGCAGGGTAAAGTGAGAGAGGACTTCTAAAGAGAAAAACTCCTCCAGCATTTGCTGAAACATGTTTATGAACTGACCAAGATGTAATTGGATGGCATGAAAGAAGCTAAAATTTATTTAATTTCTTGCTATCTGGTTTGTGGCATATGGTGCCTTAAATTGAGTTTAGAAGAAACTTTTCAGATGGAATTTTGTTCTGTTGCCCAGGTTGGAGTGTAGTGGCGTGATCTCAGCTCACTGCAACCTTTGCCTCCTGGATTCAAGTGATTTTCCTGCCTCAGCCTCCCAAGTAGCTGGGATCACAGGCACCTGCCACCATGCCTGGCTAATTTTTATATTTTTAGTAGAGATGAGGTTTTACCATATTGGCCAGGCTGCTCTCAAACTCCTGACCTCAACTGATCTGCCCACCTCAGCCTCACAAAGTGTTGGGATTACAGGTTTGAGCCACTGCGCCCGCCGAGGGTGTCATATTTAATTCTACTTCCTGTGGTCTCCTACAATACCAATCATGCATGGAGCCCATGGTTTTGCGGCACCTAGTTTTACTCAAACAAAGGCCCTGGACTTTTATAGTTTACACTGACATATTCTAGTTTGCCTCTGAAATGTACTCTGAGGATGCTGACTTCCAGATTGTCATTCTTGGCTTCCAGATAGTTATTTTTGGGTGAAAGGAATTTCAAGTCTTTTGAGTATAGTAGCCACACCACTTTGCTTCATTTTGGTTTGGTTACAAAATTTATTTTAGCTTAGTTTTCTTAGATTAAGTGGGCAAAGACAAAGCAGAAGATTTTGGGAGGCTAAGGTGGGTAGATCATGAGGTCAGGAGTTTGAGACTGATGTGGCCAATGTGGTGAAATTCTGTCTTTCCTAAAAATACAAAAGTTAGCTAAGCATGGTGGTGCATACTTGTAATCCCCACCACTTGGGAGGCTGAGGCAGGTGAATTGCTTGAACCCAGGAGCCTCTTGAGAAGTTGGGACTACAGCACATGCCACCATACTCAGCTAATTTTTTTTATTTTTAGTGGAGACAAGGTTTCTCTATGTCACCCAGGCTGGTTTCAAACTCCTGGACCTAAGTGCTTCACCTGCCGTGGCCTTTCAAACTGCTGCAATTACAGGTGTGAACCACCATGCCTGGTTTTTTTTTTTTTCTCATTTTTCTCTCTTCCCTTCCTTCTTTGGTAGATGGAAATGTGTCATGTACCAGCTCTTCATCCAATGACTGCTCCTCAGTTCCAAATTCACCCTTCATTGCCTGCTCTGCAAACATAGAGGTTGGTTCCTTTAATGCTTCCTCTGTCAACTGGTGCATTATTAAATGTTGTCAGTACATGGTGCTAGAGGCTCATTATAAGAGGCTTTTCTTTATAGCTGTGTGCAAATCTTCACAGGCACTGAGCTCCTCCAGCACCAGGCCCTGCCCTGCATGGTGCTTAGCAGCACACAGTGACCAGCAGTTTCTCTGCATTTGCCTGGGTGGTTTTGTAGTGAGACAACTGTTTACTAATAGGTTAAGCTAGCACCCTAGATGGTGAATTTTCAGCAAATTCCAGAGGGCATATTGCTAGCATGTTCTACCATGTGGTAATGCAGCAATTCTGCTATTGAATTACCCATGACTGTGCCCTCTCCAAGGGGCTCTGAATCTCAGCCTTAGTGGGGAATCCTTTCCTTGGTCACTCTATCTCAGTGTAGGGACAGTAGGAAGTTACTGCTCATTGTAACAGCTTGTTTTATACTTTGTTTTTTTGAGGCAGGGTCTCTCTCTATTGCCCAGTCTAAAGTGCAGTGGTGCAATCATGGCTCACCGCAGCCTTAACCTCCAGGGCTGAAGCAATTTTTTCACCTCAGCCTCCCAAGTAACTAGGACTACAAGTGTGTGCCACCACATCTGACTTTTTTTTTTTTTTTTTTTTTTTTTTTTTTGTAGAGCCAGGGTCTCACTGTGTTTCTGAGGCTGGTCTCAAACTGCTGGCCTCAAGCAGTCCTCCTGCCTTGGCTTCCCAAATTGTTGGAATTGTAAGCATGAGCCACCATGTCTGGCCTCTGCTAGCCCTATGTTCTCTAGAGTTCTCTTTACTTTTGTAGCCAGTCTCTCATATGGTGTTCCCTTGTTGTATAATTTTTTTTCTATTTAAAATTTTACCACTTTAAACTTTGGGTCATTTATATCTTTTGATTGGACTCTGACAAATACAGAACTGATGCTAGGAAGGGTTCTGGGAGAAAGACCCACACAGATGGGATTTGGGCATAGGTTTGGTTATCCAAGGGGCAGCGTTGAGCTCCTTGTCAATGAGAAATTGAATGCTGGTGATTTTTAGGAAGTGACCTCATAATGTTTCAAGCTACCACTTCCTGTTGATTGTGATGAAATGCCAGCTGAGACACATGCCTTAGGAGCTAAGTGGCTTCTGTACTTGACCACTATGAAGACTGGTGTGGGGAGGGTCCTTTTGGATGCAATTGAGCAGGGGCACCTAATCCCTGAATCACAGGCCTGTACTTGTCCACACAGCAGGAGGTGAGCAGCAGGTGAGCGAGCAAAGCTTCATTTGTATTTACAGCCACTCCCCTCTTTGCCACCTGATCTCCACCTCCTGTCAGGTCAGTGGCAGCATTAGATTCTCATAGGAGCAGAAACCCTATTATGTAACTGTGCATACAGGGGTTCTACCTTGCTCTGTTTTTATTAGAATCTAATGCCTGATAATCTGTCACTATCTTTCATCACCCCCAGATGGGACCATCTAGTTGCAGGAAAACAAACAAGCTCAGGACTCCCATTGATTGTACCTTATGCTGAGTTATATAATTATTATATACTACAATGTAATAATTACAAAGTGCACAATAAATGTAATGTGCTTGAAATATTCCAAAACTGCCCCCTGCCCCCAGTCTGTGGAAAAATTGTCTTCCATAATATTGGTCCCTGGTGCCAAAAAAACTGGGGACTGCTGCACTTGAGCACTCACAGAGAGAAAAACACAAAGCTCAAGTCTTAGCATAAGTCATGGTCTAAGATCCAGAGAGCTTCCATGATATCCCAAACATAATTCCTTATTTCTTGTATCCACAGGGTTATTATTGAAAATCAAACACAAACTTAAATGTGTGAATTGCTGAATTAAAATGACAGTTGAATTCACTGCATCACCAAGGTTCTCATGAGAACATGGGGGCACTAACAGGTGAAGAATGGGATTCTTTTTTTTTTTTTTTATGGCATTTTAGGTTTGGGGTACATGTGCAGAGCATGCAAGGTAGTTGCATAGGTACACACATGGCAGTTTGGTTTGCTGCCTTCCTCCCCTTCACCCGCTTTTGGCATTTCTCCCCATGCTATCCCTCCCCAGCTCCCCCCCGCTGCTGTCCCTCCCCGATTCCCCCCCTCCCCGGATAGACCCCAGTGTGTAGTACTTTCTTTCCTGTGTTCATGTGTTCTCATTGTTCATCACCCACCTATGAGTGAGAATATGCGGTATTTCATTTTCGGTTCTTGTGTCAGTTTGCTGAGAATGATGTTCTTTAGATTCATCCACGTCCCTACAAAGGACACGAACTCATCATTTTTTATTGTTGCATAATATTCCATTGTGTATATGTGCCACATTTTCCCAGTCCAGTCTGTCATCGATGGGCATTTGGGTTGGTTCCAGATCTTTGCTATTGTAAACAGTGCTGCAATGAAGATTTGTGTGCATGTGTCCTTATAGTAGAACGATTTATAGTCCTTTGGATATATACCCAGTAATGGGATTGCTGGTTCAAATGGAATTTCTATTTTACTTTTTCAGACAGTCTCCCTCTGTTGCCCAGGCTAGAGCACAGTGGTGTGATCTTGGCTCACTGCAGTCTCAACCTCCCAGGCTTAAGCTACCTTCCTGCCTCAGCCTCTGGGATAGCTGAGGTATGACCACAGGTATGAGCCACCACACCCAAGTAATATTTTGTGTTTTGTAGAGATGTGGTTTCACCACATTGCCCAGACTGGTCTTAAACTCCTGGGCTCAAGACATCAACCCACCTTAGACTTCTAAAGTTTTGAGATTATAGGCAGCAGACACCATGCCCGGCCCTGTTTTCTTTGGTACTGGTTTATTGTGAAGGCCTCCAATTGTCTTTCTGACTTCTAGGCTTGCTCACTTCAGCCTGTTCACTGAAGCCAGAAGAATTTTTCTAAAAGGCAAATTTGGGTCAGAATGGTTCTTGATTAAAACCTGCTGGTGACTGCCCATTGCCTTTAAGATAAAATCCAAACTAATTTGGCCACAGGGCCTGGTAAGAGCTGGCCTCGGCTCCAGTTTTATCCTGCACCATTCTCCTCATATCCCTACCCTCCAGCCACATGGAATGTCAGTTTCCTTGGGGGACTTTACTGGTGTCCTTCAGGAAACCTTCCCCTACCCTCATCATTACTCTTTGACTCTCATATTTGCTCATCTTTAGCCTCAGGCAAGGTGTCTCACCCCATTCTCTATGATGCGACAAGAAGCCCCTTGGGAGCATTTTAGTCCCACTCTGTACTTCTGTCATTGTGATCCTCACAGTCTGGTAAGTGTTTGCATATGATTGCTATATTAGTCTGTTTTGCATTGTTATAAGCATATATGTGAGACTCAGTACTTTATAAATAAAAAAGGTTGTCCAGGCACAGCAGCTCATGCCTGTAATCCCAGCACTTTGGGAAGCCAAGGCAGGTGGATCACAAGGTCAAGGGATTGAGACCATCCTGGCCAACATGGTGAAACCCCATCTCTACTAAAATATAAAAATTAAGCTGAGCTTCCTGGTGCATGCCTGTAATCCCAGCTACTCAGGAGGCTAAGGCAGGAGAATTACTTGAACCAAGGAGTTGGAGGTTGCAGTGAGCCTACATCGTGCCACTGCACTCCAGCCTGGATGATAGAGTGAGACTCCATCTCAAAATAATAATCATCATAACAAACTTAGCTAGGTATGGTGGTACATGCTTGTAATCCCAACTACTTGGGAGGCAAGATCACTTGAGCCCAGGAGATGGAATCTGCAGTGAGTCATAATCACCTCACTTTACTTCAAGCCTGTGTGACAGAGGTGAACTCTGTATCTAAAAAAGAAAATAGTCACTGGGGAAAAAAGACTAAAGCAAAGTTGTCAGGAGAGTCCTGTGAATGTGGGTCATGTCAGCAGAGTGTAGGGACTACTGGGCAGGAGGGACTTGAAGAATGGGGTGGTGGAGACGAGGTTATTTATCCTAAACAGTTTGCCCTGTAGCATGTAGATCAAATATCTCGTGTTGGCTGCTGGTGACTGAACTGGGCTTCCAGTTTTCGTGTTTGGTTTGACCATCACAGTATTGAAAAACCTTTGAAGTGAATACCTTGCAATTTGCTACAGTTCCTCCTGGTCTCTGGCCTTACTCCAGCCTCCTTTCTTCATGTAGGTTGCCTGATCTGCTGAGACCTGTGTTTGCTCTTCCTGCAGATGGGTGGGTAGGAGGCAATTTAAGGAGGAACATTTAATATATGATATTTTATATATGTATATATATGTATGTGTGTGTGTGTGTGAGCATATATATACATATATAAAGATAAATAGACTGGGTGTGGTGGCTAAAGCCTATAATTCCAGCACTTTGGGGGGACCAAGGCAGGAGGATTAGTTTGATCTAGGAGTTCAAGACCAGCCTACGCCACATAGTGGCCTTCTCTACAAAAAATTTAAAAAATTAGGCTTGGTGGCATGCACCTGTAATCCCAGCTCCTTGGGAGGTTGAAGTGGGAGGATCGCTTGAGCCCAGGAGTTGAAAGCTGCAGTGAGCTGTGATCTCACCACTGTGCTCCAGTCTTGGTAACAGAGTGAGACCCAATCTCAGAAGAAAAAAAAAAGAGAGAGATAAATAGATCCAGCACTAATGGGAGTATACTTTTGAGTGCTCTTTAGGACAAAATTATATTTTAATATTTTTTTCTTCCTTAAATTTTTTATATTCTAGCAAAGCATTTCTTCCACAAGGAGAAATAAATGTCATCCAAGGAGCCGTAGGAGCAAGGGCAGACTCAGAAAGTCAGAAGCACTGTAGTCATTTTGAGCAGCTTCTATCTTCGGACTGCTAAGCTGGCAGTGCCAGGCTGGGTCCATTTTTTCTCCTCTTTAATTTCTTAAACTGAAAGAGTCCTGCTAGAATCTGAAGTCAGATCTGTAGGTCAGCATTGAGTCAGCAGTTTGCTATGTTGTGAGGTCTTACCCCAGGAACTACAGAATACAAAATGCAAGAGAAAGCTGGAATGGAGCATCTCTTGGGGAAATGAGAGCCAGAGATACGGCAGTGCCCCATGGAGACAGCCAGCTGTTATTTGGCAGTGCCTTGTGGAAAGGCTGTACTTTGGTTAGATCTCCACAATCTGGAATGTGACCTTTAATATTATTAGTCCACAAACTCCAGTTTCTCATTTTTGCTGCATAGGTCAGTGTCGTAGGGAGTGGTTCATCTTAGCAGAATTTCCTGGTTTTCATGGCAGGTGTTCCATTTGTTAATTGACAAAGGAGGCATATTTCTTCTCTGGTAACCAGAAGATTTATGTCCTTTCCCTCGGGACTCCCCCGAAGGTTCTTGGGAAACTAAGCAGAGGATGAGGAAAGGCTGTGAACACGCTTGCTGATCCCTTCCTGTCCTACAAAAGAGCACACCTCTTCTGTAACCGGAAGACCCTTTTCATTACTGGAAAGGCTGGACAGACTGAGGGGTGTGTGTGTGTGTGTGTAGACACGGTCTCACTCTGTCACCCAGGCTGGAGTGTAGTGGTGAGATTATTGCACACAGCAGCTTCTACTTCCTGGGTTCAACTCTTCTCCCACTTAAGGTAGCTCCAAGGGTAGCTAGGACTATAGGAATGTGCTGCCATGCCCAGCTCATTTTTTAATTTTTTTTTTTTTTTTTGTAGAGATGAGGTTTCACTGTGTTGCCAAGGCTGGTCTTAAACTCTTGGCCTCACGGGATCCTCCTGTATTAGTCTCCCAGTAGGCTGGGATTATAGATATGAGGCACCTCACCTGACCTGTGATGAGTTTTTGACAATGTCGTTGCTTTTTTACAGAAGCACCTAAGCTGAAGAGTCCCTTGAGAACGAGTACTATCCCGTGGTTTCATAACCTTTCTTCCATTTGTGGTTCTTGACAAGTTAAATTTAAAGTGCATCTTATCAAGATGGATAAACTCAAGTTTTCCAGAGCTGGAATATAGAAAATGGATGGACACATAAGTCCCACTCACCCGTAGCCAAAGCATGGAGACCTGAACACACCTGGGCCGTAGACATCACCTTTCATTGTGAGTAGCTCTGAGATAACACTTCTGGTTGGTAAGTGCCCACTGGCAATAGTTTATGTAACAGCAAGTGAAGGAATAAAGAGTCAACAAAACATTTTCTGTTCCCAATTCTAGCATTAATTTGATTAGATAATTATTCTGTGAAGAATTTTCATATGCCACAGTTCTGATCAAAATCTCAAGTGAACTGAAAAATTATATTTAAAAGTCAACCTTCTTTCTCACTCTGTTGTCGAGACTGGAGTGCAGTGGTGCAATTATGGCTCACTGCAGCCTCAACCTCCTGGGCTAAAGCAATCCTTACTCAGCCTCACAAGTAGCTGGGACTACAGATGCTTGCATGGATTTTGGTATACGTGGATATTGGGCAGCTGGAACCAATCTCCCCATATACCAAGGGACAAATTGTATCTGTTTTGTTTTGTTTTGTTTTGTTTTTGAGACAGTCTTGCTCTGTTGCCTAGGCTGGAGTGCAATGGCACAATCTCAGCTCACTGCAACCTCCACATCCCAGGGTTAAGAGTAGGCTAAGATTACAGGTACCTGCTATTATGCTGAGCTAATTTTTGTATTTTTGTAGAGACAGGGTTTTATTATGTTGGCCAGAACATAATGGTCTTGAACTCCTGACTTCAGGTGATCTACCTGGCCTCAACCTCCCAAAGTGCTGGAATTACAGCTGTGAGTCACTGCGCTGGGACTTTTTTTTTCTCTTTGAGATGGAGCTTTGCTCTTTTTCTCCCGGGCTGGAGAGCAATGGTGCACTCTCAGGTCACCACAACCTCCACCTCCCAGGTTCAAGTGATTCTCCTGCCTCAGCTTCCTGAGTAGCTAGGATTACAGACACCATCGCACCTGACTAATTTTGTATTTTGTAGTAGAGATGGGGTTTCTCCATGTTGGTCAGGCTAGTCTTGAACCCCTGACCTCAGGTGATCCACCTGCCTTGGCCTCCCAAAGTGCTGGGATTACAAGTGTGAGCCACCGCACACAGCCTCTATCTGTTTTCACAATTATGCTGTTAAATACATGATGTTCCATGACAGTGGTAAATTTTTAATGACAATTTTTAATTGAGTGGAATTACCATAAAAATAATAGAAGTAGCAGCTGATATTTACTGAGCCGTAACTAGGTGCCTGTAAATACCATAGATTTTTAAATTTTTCATAATTCTTCCTTATTTGCCTAACCGCTCTATCTTAAATTACTCATGCTTGCTTCAGTAGCACATATCCTAAAGTTGGAACAATAGAGAGATTGGCATGGCCTCTGTGCAAGAATGACGTGCAGATTTGTGAAGTGTTCCATATGTTTTTAAAACAGAAAAATATTACTCCTAGATTTTCACTGTTTGTGCATATGACCTTTGTTGAGGTTGAATTGTATCCGAAGATGATATTTCCAGAAATGAGATTACTGTGAGTCACAGGACATTAGCATTCTTATTATACTTGATGTAAACTGCCGAGCTTTCAGGCATGGTGGCTGTCGGCCTATAATTCCAGCACTTTGGGAGGCTGAGGTAGGAGGATCGTTTGAGGCCAAGAGTTGGAGGAGGCAGTACAGTGAGTCACTGTATTCTATTTTAAAAATTTCCAAGCTTTACCCTGGTGGATGGCTTGTATACAATTTAAACATCACTAATAGTAAAAGAAAATGCCCATTTCACTGCACCTTTGCTGGCACAGGGTACAATAACAAGTTATTTATTGTTTACTTATTTTTAGTAAATAAAAGACCTCGTTAATACTTTTTGTTACATTTTAATATATATTTTCTTATATTAGCTTATTAGCTTTCTTTTTTTTTTCTTTCTTTCTTTCTTTTTCAGATGAAGTTTCACTCTTGTTGCCTAGGCTGGAGTGCAACGGCACAACCTCTGCTGACTGCAACCTCCTTTTCTTGGATTCAAGCCATTCTCTTGCCTCAGTCTGCAGAATAGCTGGAATTACAGGCATGTGCCACCATACCTGGCTAAGTATTTTCAATAGAGACAGGGTTTTTCCATGTTTGTCAGGCTGGTCTCGAACTCCGTACCTCGTGATCCAACTGACTCAGCCTCCCAAAATGCTGGGATTAGAGGTGTGAGCTACTGTGCCCAGCTAGCTTTCTTTTTTGCTCCCCCTCCTTTTTTGGGAGACCAAGTCTCACTCTGTAGCCCAGGCTTGAGTATGGTGGTGCAGTCTCGACTCACTGCAGCCTTGACCTCCTGGGCTCAGGCGATCCTTCCACCTCAGTAACTGGGACTATAGGCACATGCCACCATGTCTGGCTAATTTTTTTGATTTTTTAATAGAGGCGAGGTCTTGCTATGTTTCCCAGTCTGGTCTGGAATTCCTGGCCTCAAGCAATTCTCCGACTGCCCCCTTCCAAAGTGCTGCTATTATAAGCATCAGCCACCAAGGTTGGGCTGTCCATGTCTTTTCTGTTTATTTGTAGAGTTAACATGCCTTTTACTAATTAGATGATCTATATATTTAACCTTTTATTAAATCATAAAAATAGTAAATACTTTTAAATGAAGAAGTGAAAAATTTCGTTTACTCTTTAGACCCATAATCTTATCTCAGGAAATAATTGGCCAAATTCTTCAAATACATATGGGCTGCTTGAATATCACTTCTCATTTTCATATTTCGTGGACATCTGTGTCAATTTCTATTGATGTATCTGAATCCTTTTCATGGTTGGCTAATGTTTTATTATATGGATATATCACAGTTGACCAGTCAGCCTCTATAGCCATTTAGGCTCCTTCTAATATTTGCTTTGAGCTCTTTATGTCATTAAAAATTAACCTCCTCAGCAGGTGTGGCAGCTCACACCTGTAATCCCAGCACTTTGGAAGGCTGAGGTGGGAGAACTGCTTGAGGGAAAAGGATCACCACCAGCCTCGTCGACATAGCGGCACATTGTTCCTAATAAAAATTAAAGATAATGTGAGCTGGACATGGCGGTCCACACCTGTAATCCCAGCTACTGGGGAGTCTGAGACTGGAGGATCACTTGAGCCTAGGAGGTCGAGGCTGCAGTAAGCTGTGATCACACCACTGCACTCCAGCTTTGGTAACAGTAAGAATGTGTTTCTTAAATAAAGTAAAAATTAGGTTGGAAGATTGCTGAAGTTCTGGAGGTTGAGGCTGCAATGAGCTGTGATTGTACCACTGCGGTTCAGCCTAGGGGATAGAGCAAGATTCTTTCTCAAAAAAGTAAAATACAATAAAAATTAACCCTTTAGCATATTTCCCAGTAACACCTTCCCTCTTATGTTTTTCCTAGAAGCTCTTGAATTTTGTTTGCTTTTCACATATCTTTTAAAACTTTTATGGGATTGCCTGATTCCTTCTTTTATTTTTAAAGAATGTCTTTTTGTCACTTCCAGCTGGATCTACTATGAAAGACATCAGAGTTCAGGAGGAGACTGGGCATCATGTTATTCAGGTACAAAAAGACTTGGACAATAACTCAAAAATGATCAAGCAATAGCGCATGCGTCAAGTGCAATGGGAAGCTCTTCTGGAGAGTGGGAGAAGCTTCCAGATAAGGTGACAGTGAAACTGGCTTTTGAAAGATGAGGAAGAGTTGTGTGAGAGTAGGGAGCGGAGGGGGATGTGGAGGGATGGGGAATGGTCAGGGCAACCAGCACTTTAAAGACCTGGACAATTAAGATGGCACATTTGGTTCAGGGAATGGGGAATTAAGTTTGGCAGGAATGCTTTGGAGAGACAGTAATTTGCTTGTATGGAATTTTGCCTGAGAGACCTCACTACAGTTTCTAATCTGGTGATGTTATCATCCATCACTGTTTCTGTCAGATAGTTTGGAATAGGTGTGATGATCACAGTAACATCAAGCATAATATTTCATGAATTCTCACAAAATCACAGGCAGGTACCAGTTATCCCCATTTCCTGAATGAGGTGATAAAGACTTAGGGATAATGAGTGATTTGCCCAAGCTCACGTCGATATTAAGCTGAGTCAGATGTAGGGACTGGTTTGACTTTAATGCTTGCTCTTTTCGTGAGTACCATGTATTGCTTCTCCTATGCAGTTAGGCAGGTAGGTGAAAGAAAAGCCCATGTTTCTCTCATCACACACTTTGACTGACTGTGTGTGTGGAGCTTATACACCAAATTCTCCAGTGTTCTGGATATTAACTGGGTATCCCACAGTGTTATTCTGACACTACCTGGAGCTGGCGCAGACCCTGCAGGTTAGGCGTTTAGTCCCATGAGACTAACCCTCACTTCAGATGCCAATGGCAAGTATTAGGTTTTCACCTGTACTTCTGACCAACCTATTACAAATCAGGGGTTCTCATGACCCCCTTCTTTGATTTAATCATTTGCTGGAACAGCTTACAGAACTCAGAAGAACAGTTTATTTTCTTTTTTTCTGAGAGACAGGGTCTCATTGTGTTGCCCAGGCTGGTGTGCGGTGTTGCAGTCATAGCTCACTGCAGCCTCAACTGCCTGGGCCCAAGGGGTCCTCCCCCTTCCTAGTAGCTGAGACTGCAGCCTGCACCACATCTGGCTAATTTATTTATTTATTTTTTTTAGCAATGGGATCTTGTTTTGTTGCCCAGGCTGGCCACAAATTCCTGGGCCCAAGTGATCTTCGCACCTCAGTCACTTAAAGTGCTGGGATTACAGATGTGAGCCACCACATCTGGTGAGTTCATATCCTATTTTTGGTTCACTGTAAAGGATATGTCTCAGAAACAGCCAGTGAAAGAGATGTGCATGCTGGATGCAGTGGCTCATGCCTGTGATCCCAGCACTTCGGGAGGTTGAGTTGGGAGGATCGCTTGAACGCAGGAGTTAGAGTTCAGCCTGGGAAACATGGTGAAATTCTCTCTCTATAAAAAATACAAAAATTAGCTGGGCATGTTGATATGCACCTGTAATCCCAGCTACTCAGGAGGCTGAGGCAGGAGAATCACTTGAACCCATTATGCAGAGGTTGCAGTGAGCTGAGATCACGCTACTGCACTTTAGCCGAAGCTGCTGAGCAAGATTTTTTCTCAAAAAATAAATGAAAATAACTAACTAGGTGTGGTGGTGTGCACCTGTTGTTCCAGCTACTAGGAAAGCTGAGGTGAGGATGCATTGAGCTGGGGACTGGGGAAACTTAGGTTGTGGTGAGCTGAAATTGTGCCACTGCACTCTAGCCTGAACAAAAGAGCCAGACCCTGTCTTTAAAAACAAGAAAGAAAGAGGAGAAAGAAAGGAAGGAAAGGAAGAAAGAAATGAAAGAAAGATGGATGCCCAGGGGAAGGTAAGTGGGAGGTGCACAGAGCTTCCATGCCCTCTGTTCAACATGCCACCCTGCCAGCACCTCCTGTATTCAGCAACCAGAAGCTCTGCAAACCCTGTTGTTCAGGGTGTTTACAGAGGCTCTGTTATGCAAGCCTGATTGATAAAATCTTTGGCCTTTGGTAATTAAGTCAATCTTCAGCCACTCTCACCTCCTGGAGTTCAGCAGGTGAGGCTAAAAGTTCTAAGCCTCTAATCATGTGATTGCTTTCTCTGGCAATCAGCCCTCCTCCTGAAGAAATCCAGGAGCGTGCAGCCACCCAGTCATCTCAACCACATCCCCAAATGCATTCTTAGCATGCTGGAGATCCCAAAGTTCTTAGAGTCTCTTGTGTTAGAAAGCTGGGACCAAGACCAAATATTAAAACTAAAGATGCTCCTATCACCTCTACTACTGAGGTGTTTATAAGCATTCAAAGCTCTGTGCCAGGAACCAGGGACAGAGAGCAAATATATATTTTCTTTTTTTTTTGAGGCAGACTCTCCCTGTGTCATCCAGGCTGGAGCACAGTAATATGATCATAGCTCATGATAGCTTTGACCTCCTGAGCTCAAGTGATCTTCCCACTCAGACTTCAGAGTAGCTGGGACTACACATGCATGCCACCCATGCCAAGCTTATTTTTGTAGAGACGAGATTTAGTTATGTTGCCCAGGCTGATCTCAAACTCCTGGGCTAAAGCCGTTATTTCACCTCAGCCTCTCAAGTAGCTGGGACTGCAGGTGCACACCACCATGTCTGGGTAATACTGATTTTTATGCCTTTGTAGAGGTGGGATCTCACTATGTTGTCCAGGCTAGTTTCAAACTCCAGGCCTTAAATGTTCCTCCTGCCTTGACTTCCCAAAGTGTTGGGGTTATGGGTGGGATCCACCATGCCCAGCAGTCACAAAGATCCTTATAAAAGAAAGAGGTTATAAGAGTGAGAATTGGAGCAGGAGATGTGTTGGTGGAAGCAGAGTTAGGGAGGGAGATTTGCAGATGTTTCACTTCTGGCTTTGAAGATGGAGTTAAGGGCCACGATCCAAGGAATGGGGGTGGCTTCTAGAAGGTGGAAAAGCCAAGGGAACATTTTAGAGCCTCCAGAAGGAATGCAGCCCTGCTGACACCTTAACTTTAGCCTTAATAGACCTAATTTGGGCTTCTGATTCCCAGAAGTGTAAGTAGGTAGATTTGTGGTGTTTTAAGGGACTAATGTAGGGTAGTTTGTGGCAGCAGCAGGAGGAAATAAACCTGATGCCAAGCATCGTGGGTGATGTTGGTAATCTTAGCACTTTAGGAATCCCGGCAGGAGGATCACTTGAGGCCAGGAGTCCAAGATCAGCCTGGGCAACATAGTGAGACCCTGTCTCTACAAAAAATTAAATTGACCGGGTGTAGTGGCTCACTCATGTAATCCTAACACTTTGGGAGGCCAAGGATCACCTGAGGGCAGGATTTCGAGACCAGCCTGGTCAACATGGCAAACCCCCATCTCTACTAAAAATACAAAAATTAGCCGGGCATGGTGGCACACATTTGTGATCCCAGCTACTTGGGAGGCTGAGGCTTAAGAATCACTTGAACCTGGGAGGTGGAGGTTGCAGTGAGCTGGGATTGCACCATTGCACTCCAGCTTGGGCAAGAAGATTGAAACTCCATTTCAAAATAAAACAAATTAGCCAGACATGATGGCATGCACCTGTCGTTTCAGCTACTAGGGAGTCTTGAGGTGGGAGGATCAGTTGAGCCTAGGAATTCAAGGTTGCAGTGAGCTCTGATTGCACCACTCTGCTCCAGCCTTGGTGATAGAGTGAAATCTTGTTTTTTTGTTTTTTTGTTTTTTTGTTTTGTTTTTTTTTTTTTAAATGAACACGGTGGGAGTAGGGACAGATGGCAATGTTAAATAGAAAGGTCAGGGGTGGCATCCTAAGTGAAAATTGAGCAAAGACTTGGAGGGGAAGGAGCTGGCCGAGGTGCTGGAGGAGCATTGTGGGCAGAAACAGCAGAATAAAGTGTCTGAGGCTCTGGAAGGAGGCCAGTGGAGCAGGAGATGGGGAGAGAATTAGGGGAGGAAGCCATGGAGTTGCTGGGTGGGGATCAGTATAGATCATGTAAGCCCTGGGAGGTTATTGCTGGGACTTTGGCTTTTACTATGAGATGGGAACTGTGGGAGGGTTCTGAGCAGAGAGGCGACATGATCTGTCTCCTGATGTAAAAGCATTCCCTGGCTGCTGAGTTGAGAAAGACTGTGGGAAGATTTGGGTGGAAGCATGGGGGTCAGACTGTGGTAACATCCAGGTGGAAGATGATAGTGGTCCTGACCAGGGTCATGGTGGTGGTGAGAGGTAGTCAGAGGAGAGAAGTAGGGGAGGAGTCCAGGGAGTTGCTAGGTGGGGATCTTCAGTACATGGTGAAGACAGTGAACGGGATTTCCTGACAGTCTGGATGTGGGGTGTGAGAGAAGGCAGGGGTCGAGGTTGAGTTTGATTCTTACTGAATTATTAAGTAATTTTTAAAAACTCTACTGCCTTTCCCAGTGTTACCAAATATGGGATGCTAGATTAAAGAAATCTCTTCAGGCGCAGTGCAGTGGCTCATGTCTGTAGTCCCAGATGTTTGGGAAGCAGAGATGGGAGTATCTTTTAAGGGCAGAAGTTCAAGACCAGCCTGGGCAACATAGCAAGACCTCCTCTCTACAAAAATATTTTTCAAAATTTAATAAAATAAATGTAGCTAGGCATGGTGATGTGTACTTGTAGTCTCAGCTACTCAGGAGGCTGAGGTGGGCAGATCTCTTGAGGTCAGGAGTTTGAGGCCAGCTTGGGCAACATAGCAAGACTCCGCACTCTACAAAAAAAATAAAAAATTAGCCCGGTGTGGTGGCACTCAACTGTAGTACCAGCACTGGGGAGCTGAGGCAGGAAGATGGCTTGAGCCCAGGACATTGAGGCTGCAGTGAGCTATAAGTGCACAGCTGCACTCCAGCCTGGGTGGCAAAGCAGGACCTTGTCTCAGCACAAATAAAGTAATGAAATCTCAAGTCAGAGCCTTTTGGCTCTGCAGCCCTTGCAACCCTGGAGCCATGCCGTGGGGTTGTTATCACTGGGAATGAGGAGACCCCTGCCCAGTGTTGTTGCCTGACTAATCAGTGTTTTAAAAAATACGTTAATCGGGCCGGGTGCAGTGACTTATGCCTGCATTCCCAACACTTTGGGAGAATGAGGTGGGTGGATTATGTGAGGTCAGGAGTTCAAGACCAGCTTTGCCAACATGGCAAAACCTTATCTCTATTAAAAAACAAAGATTACCTTGGGAGGCTGAGGCAGATGGATCACAAGGTCAAGAGATCGAGACCATCCTGGTCAACAAGGTGAAACCCTGTCTCTACTAAAAATACAAAATATTAGCTGGGTAAGGTGGCGCATGCCTGTAATCCCAGCTGCTCAGGAGGCTGAGGCAGGAGAATTGCCTGAACCCAGGAGGCGAGGTTGCGGTGAGCCGAGAACGCGCCATTGCACTCCAGCCTGGGTAACAAGAGCAAAACTCCGTCAAAAAAACAAAACAAAACAAAACAAAAAAAACGAAAAACAAGACAAAAAAACAAAGATTAGCCAGGCATGGTGGCAGGTGCCTGTAATCCAAGCTACTTCAGAGGCTGAGACAGGAGAATCCTTTGAACCGGGAGGTGGGGCAGAGATTGCAGTGAACCGAGATTACATGCTTCATTCCAGCCTTGGGGAAAGAGCGAGACTCTGTCTCAAAGAAACAAAAGGATTACTTATATTACTACTTAATAATTTTTTTATTATTGTTTAAGGTGGAGTTTTGCTCTTGTTACCTAGGCTAGAGTGCAATGGCATGATCTTGACTCACTGCAAACTCTGCCTCCTGGGTATAAGCAGTTCTCCTGCCTCAGTCTCTCAAGTAGCTGGGATTACAGGTGCCTGCCACCACACCTGGCTAATTTTGTATTTTTTAGTAGAGACAGGGTTTCAGCATGTTGGAGGGCTGGTCTCAAACTCTTGACCTCAGGTGATCCACCCACCTCGGCCTCCCAAAGTGCTGGGATTATAGGCATGAGCCATCTCGCCCAACCAGTTTTATTATTAATAGGTAATCAATAAAATATTTTAAAATGTTTGTTTCATATTAGTTATAATAACATGTAATGTTTTTATTATTAATATGTAATGAATAAAAATATTTTTAAAAGTTTGTTTTATTTTTTAACTTTAATGTAATTATTTATGTAAAGAAAAAGTCTTAGAAATCTTACATAAAGTTAAAAAATGTAACGGGATGCTAGACCCCAAAAGATTTAGAAGCATTACTCTGAGAACTTCTAGTTTAGAAATGTTCAGAGTAAGCCACATACAACTTGCTACGTGATCTATTTGTTTTGTTTTGTTTTGTTTTAGGATATGGGGTCTCACTCTGTCACCAGGCTGGAGTGCAGTGGTGCAATCACAGGTCACTGCAGGCTTGCACTCCTGAGCTAAGGATCCACCTGCCTCAGCCTCCTGAGTAGCTGGACTGTAGCTATACATGATGACACCTGGTTAATTTTTAAATGTTTTCATACACATTGGATGTCACTTTGTTGGTCAGGCTGGTGTCAAACTCCTGGCCTCTAGTGACTTTTCCACCCCTGCCTCCCATCCTAGAGGCATGATCCACCACAACGAGCACTTGTTCAATTTTCTAAAAAAACAAAAATTTCTAAAGTAAGCCTGTGGCAGGAAGATAAAAGTAAAAAACAGAAGAATACATTCTAATGATTTATTCCCACATATTCTTTTGACAGCAAGAACTTTTAGTAGACACATTGTTTACAAAGGCAAAGAAACAATGTTTTACAGGTACTTCAACACACACTGTAATGTTCTTACTTCTCTGACATCAGTTCTTTTTTGTATTTTTAGTAGAGACGGGGTATCACCATGTTGACCAGGATGGTCTTGATCTCCTGACCTCGTGATCCAACTGCCTCAAGTCAAGCTCTTCAGGCCCACCTTGAGCCTTCCGATGACCTGGACAGGCCCAGCTCTTTCCTCCCAGTGGCCTCTGCAGGCCTAGCTTTTGCCTCACAGGTATTCCTTGAACAGGTTTCTACTTGCCTCCTGGTAGCCTTGACAAGCCCAAGTGTTGCCTCACTCTAACCTCATTAGGACCAGCTCACAGTGGCCTCTCCAGACCCAGCATCTGTCCCCTGACAGGCTGTCCAGGCCAAAACTTCTAGTCACCCTCTTCAGGCACAGCTTCTGTCTCACACTGGACTCTTTAGGTACAGCTCATGCCTTTTGGCGGCCTCTTGAGGCCCAGTTTCTGCATCTCTGTGGCCTCTCTGGACTGACAGATTTCTCAAATCTGCCATTCCAGGTCCAACTCCTGCCTCCAGTCGGCCCCAATAGGCTTAAACTCTGCCTCACAGCAGACACCCCAGGCCAAGCGTGTGCCTCACCACAGTGCCCCCAGGCCAAGCTCCTGCCTTTCAGCAGCATCTGCAGGCCCAGCTAATGCCTCCCAATGGCCTGTCTAGGTGAAGGTCATGCATCACAACGGCCATTCTGATCAAGCTTTTACTTTTTGGCAGTGTCTCCAGGCCCAGAACTTCCTTTTGATGTCTAGCTCTTCCTCCCAGTTGCATCTCCAGGACCAACTCCTGCCTGACACCCTCCTTTGGATCAGCTCCTACACAGCTCTTGGTGGCCTTTGTAGGCCAAAAACTTTCTCAACTCAAGTTCCCCAGCAGAAACTTCTGAGGAACAATGGCTTAAACAGGCATAGCTACTGGATGACAATAGACTCTCCAGGACCAACTCTTACCTCATGAACGTTTCCCTGGCAAAGCTCTTGCCGGCCTCCCAGCAGCCTTGAGAGGCCCAGCTGCTGCCTAACACTGACTTCATTAGGCCAAGCTCCTACCCACTAGGTGTTCTCTCCAGGCTCAAAACTTCCTCATGTGGGCCCCTTCTGGGCCAGCTCCTGCCTCCCAATGGCCCCCTTGGACCCTGTTGGCCTCCCCAGGAGACCCAGCCTCTGATCACTCCTGGCGGCATCCTCAGGCTTGGCTCTTACTCCTGGCCATGTCTACAGGCCCATGTCCTGCCTCCCGACAGCCTCTTTTGACTCGGCTCCTGACCAGCTCCCGGTGGCCTGGACAGGCCGAACTACCACCTGACAATATCCTCTCCGGGGCCAGATCTGGCATCCCTGTAGCCTCCTCAGAACGAGCTGCTACCTGCCAACGGCTTCCCCAGGCCAAGATCCTGACTGCCTTCCTGCCTGCATCCTGCCTCCACAGGCCCACTACCTCCCTCACAGTGGCCATTGGGGCCCAGCCTGTGCCTGTGGCAAACCTCTCCGGACCCAGCTCTCACCTCACGCTGGCCTCGGTCTAGGCCCAGGTCCTCCCTCGCAGCGGCCTTCCTCAGCCCAGCTCACCTATCATCGTCTCTCCCAGGCCAGCTCCTGACTCTTGGCAGCCTGTCCAGGCCCGAAGGTTCCTCTCCAGGCCCGGCCCCCGTAGGCCTGGCATCTGCCTGCATCAGGCCCCTCCGGGCCCAGACTCCACCTTTCAGTGGACCCTCCAGGCCCAGCTCGTGGCATCACCGTGGCCTCTGCTCAGGCTCAGCTCCTGCCTCTGTGACAGCCTGTATCCACAGGCCCCGCCCCCAGCCTCCCCATGGCCCCATCGGGTCAAGCTGGTGCATCCCGGTGGTCCTCCTGGGGCCAGCATTGGCCTGCTGACTTCCTCTCTGGGCCCAGGATGTCTTCAGGTAGGCCTCTCAGGGCCCAGCTCCACCTCTCGGCGGCTATGGGCCCAACTTCCAAATTTGCCTCACAACAACCTCTGTGGACTCGACTCCTGTCCAGCTCCTGACAGCCTTTGTAGGCCCGAAAGCTCAGACTTGACTCAGGCTCTCCAGGCCCAGCTGGCTCATGCCTCACGAGTGGCCTCCCCAGGCTTGGCTCCTGCCCTCCGAGGGCATCTCTAGGCCCCAGACGTTCCCGAGTCGGCTTCTGCAGGCCTGGCTGCTGCTGCCTCCTCCCCCTGGCCTCGGGAGGCACAAGCATTGGGTCCTGAAGTTGGCCTCTCCAGGCCCAGCTCCTGCTCTCCTGGCGTCTCCTTCCCATTGGTGGCAAACATCCTCACATGGGTGTCTCCAGGGCCAGCTGCTGCCTCCCAACGGCCCCGTGGGGCCCAGCTTCTGCCTCCCCTCAGCCTCTCCGGGAAGTCCAGCCTATGTCTCCCTTCTGGCGGCCTCCCCAGGCCCGGATCCTCCTCCTGGCCTCGTCTACTGGACCACATCCTGCCTCCCGATAGCTGCTTTTCGCTCAGCTCCTGATCAGCTTCCAGTGGCCTTTCTTTTGTAGGCCTGAAGCTTTCTCAAGTGGGGCTTTCCAGGCCTCCGTTCTGCCTCCTGGTGGCCTTGACAGGCCCTGCTACCACCTGACATTGGCCCCTCTGGGCCCAGCTCTGGACTCTCCGCAGCCTCCCCAGCACCAGCTGCTGCCTGCTGGTGGCTTCCCCAGACCAAGATCGTGCCTGCCTGCATTCTGGCTGCGTCCACAGGCCCAGCGCCTCCCTCACAGTGGCCCATTGGGGCCCAGCTCATGCCTGTGGCAAACCTCTTTGGACCCAGCTCTTGCCTCACTCTTGCCTTGAGTCTAGGCCCAGGCGCTCCCTCGCAGGGGTCTTCCTCAGCCCAGCTTGCCTATCATGGACTCTTTGGAGCCAGCTCCTGCCTCCCGGCTTCCCCAGGCCCAGCTCCTGCCTGCGCCAGGCCCATACTGGGCCCAGCCTCTGCCTTTCAGTGGACCCTCTGTGGCTTGGCTCCTCCCCAGCTCCTGGAGGCTTTTGTAGGCCCAAAAGCTCAGGCTCTCGACTCAGGCTCTCCAGGACTACCCAGCTCATGCCTCACGCTGGCCTCTCCAGGCTCAGCTTCTGCCCACCCAGTGTTCCTATAGGCCCTAGATGTCCCAGAGTCGGCTTCTCCAGGCCCGGTTTCGGACTCCTCCTATTGGCTTCTGCAGGCCCAAGCATTGGGTTCTCAATTCGGCCTCTCCAGGCCCAGCTCCAGTTCTCCTGGTGTCTCCTCCCCATGGGTGCAAACGTCGTCACGTGGGTTCTTCTAGGGCCAGCTCATGCCTCCCAAAGGCCCCCTGGGCTTAGCTCCTGCCTCCCATCAGCCTCTCCTGAAGGCCCAGCATCTGCCTCTGTACTGGCGGCCTCTCCAGGCCTGGATCCTCCTCCTGGCCACGTCTACGGGCCCAAGTTTTGCCCCCGGCAGCCTCTTTTTTTTTTTTTTTTTTTTTTTTTTTTTTAAGAGATGGAGTTTTGCTCTTGTTTCCCAGGCGCGGGTACAATGACGTGATCTCAGCTCACCTCAACCTCCGCCTTTTGGGTTTAGGCAATTCTCCTGCCTCAGCCTCCTGAGTAGCTGGAGTTACAGGCACACGCCACCATACCCAGCTAATTTCTTTTTCTTTTTCTTTTGAGACAGTTTCACTCTTGTTACCCAGGCTGGAGTAGAATGGTGCGATCTTGGCTCACCGCAACCTCTGCCTCCTGGGTTCAGGCAATTCTCCTGCCTCGGCCTCCTGAGTCGCTGGGATTACAGGCACACGCCACCGTGCCCAGCTAATTTTATTATTATTTTTTTTGAGATGGAGTTTTGCTCTTGTTGCCCAGGCTGGAGTGCAATGGCACGATCTCGGCTCACAGCAACCTCTGCCTCCTGGGTTCAGGCAGTTCTTTTGCCTCAGCCTGCTGAGTAACTGTGATTACAGGTACGCACCACCATGGCCAACTAATTGTTTTTTTTGTTTTTGAGACGGAGTTTTGCTCTTGTTGCCCAGGCTGGAGTGCAATGGCATGATCTCAGCTCACTGCAACCTCTCCCTCCTGGGTTCAGGCAATTCTCCTGCCTCAGCCTGCTGAGTAGCTGGGATGACAGGCACGCACCACCATGCCCAGCTAATTTTTTGTATTTTTAGTAGAGACGGGGTTTCACCATGTTGGCCAGGATGGTCTCTATCTCCTGACCTCGTGATGCACCTGCCTCGGCCTCCCAACATGTTGGGATTACAGGCGTGAGCTACTGTGCCTGGTCCCCAGCAGCGTCTTTTGGCTTGGCTCCTGGCCAGCACCCAGAGTCCTTTCGTCTGTCGGCCCAAAGCTTCCTCAGTGTCCCTTCTGTTGAGGCCACCGGGAGGCAGAAGGGACGCCCAGAAGGCCCCACCTGAGGAAGCTTTGGGCCGACAGACGAAAGGCCTCTGGGAGCTGGCCAGGAGTCGAGCCAAAAGAGGCTGCCAGGGGCAAAACTTGGGCCTGTAGACGTGGCCAGGAGGAGGTGCCAGGCCTGGTGTGGCTGCCAGTAGGGAGGCAGAGGCTGGGGCTCCTGGAGAGGCCACCTGATGGGAATCAGGACCTGGGTTCCAGGGGCCACTGGGATGCCAGAGCTGGCCCCGGAGGGGACCATGTGATGATGTATTGTGCCCACGTTGGGGGGTGCCGCCGGGAGGGCAGGAGCTGGACCTGCAGACGCGGACTTCATGACCCAATGCTTGGGCCTCCCGAGGCCAGCGGGAGGACAAAGCAGGACTGGGCCTCAGGGCTGAGCTCTGGAGTCCCCCCAGCCTCCCCAGCCCCAGCTGCTGCCTGCTGACTGCTTCCGCAGGCCAAGATCTTGCCTGCTTGCCTGCCTCCCGGCTGCATCCACAGGCCCAGCGCCTCCCTCACACTGGCCAGTTGAGGCTCAATTCATGCCTTTGCAGGACGTCTCTGGAGCCAGCTCTCGCCTGGTGCTGGCCTTGAGTCTGGACCCAAGTCCTCCCTCGCACCAGCCTTTCTTGGCCCAGCTCGCCTCTCATAAACTCTCTGGCCAGCTCCTGCCTCCCAGCGGCCTGTCCAGGCCCGAAGCTTCCTCTCCGGGCCCCACCTCTCCAGGCCTGGCTTTTGCCTGTGCTAGGCCCCTCCAGGCCCAGCCTCCACCTCTCAGTGGACCCTCCAGACCCAGCTTGTGGCCTCATCGTGGCCTCTGCTCAGCCCAGCTCCTGCCTCTGTGGCAGCCTGTCTTCACAGGCCCAGCTTGTAGCCTCCCAGTGGCCCCAGGCGGCCCTTCCGTGCCCAGCGTTGGCCTTCTGGCATCCTCTCCTTGTCCAGAATGTCTTCAGGTCAGCCTCTTGGGGCCCAGCCCCTCCTTCCGGCGGCTTCTAAGGGCCAACCTTCCATTCTCGCCTCACAGCAACCTTTGTGGACTCGGCTCCTCCCCAGCTCCCGGAGGCCTTTGTAGGCCCGAAAGCTCAGGCCCGCGACTCAGGCTCTCCAAGACTACCCAGCTCATGCCTCACGCTGGCCTCTCCAGGCTCAGCTTCTGCCCAGCCAGGGTTCCTACAGGTTTCAGATGTCCCAGAGTCGGCTTCTCCAGGCCCGGGTCCGGACTCCTCCTATTGGCTTCTGCGGGCCCAAGCATTGGGTTCTCAATTCGGCCTCTCCAGGCCCAGCTCCAGTTCTCCTGGCATCTCCTCCCCATGGGTGCAAAACATTGTCACATGGGCCCTTCTAGGGCCAGCTCATGCCTCCCAAAGGCTCCCTGGGCTTAGCTCCTGCCTCCCATCAGCCTCTCCTGGAGCCCCGTCCTCTGCCTCCGTACTGGCGGCCTCTCCAGGCCTGGATCCTCCTCTTGGCCATGTCTACAGGCCCAAGTTTTGCCCCCGGCAGCCTCTTTTTTTTTTTTGAGATGGAGTTTTTCTTTAACCAGGCGTGAGTGCAATGACCTGATCTCGGCTCACCTCAACCTTTGCCTCTTGGAGGTTCAGGCAGTTCTCCTGCCTCAGCCTCCTGAGTAGCCGGGATTACAGGCATGCACCACCATGCCCAGCTAATTTTTTGTTTTCTTTTGTTTTTTTTTTTTTTTTGAGACCTATTTTTGCTCTCATTACCCAGGCTGGAGTAGAATGGTGTGATCTCGGCTCACCACAACCTCCGCCTTTTGGGTTCAGGCATTTCTCCTTCCTCAGCCTCCTGAGTAGCTGGGATTACAGGCACGCGCCACCGTGCCCAGCTAATTTTTTTTTTTTTTTTTTGAGATGGAGTTTTGCTCTTGTTGCCCAGGCTGGAGTGCAATGGCATGATCTCGGTTCACCACAAAGTTTGCCTCCTGGGTTCAGGCAATTCTCCTGCCTCAGCCTCCTCAGTAGCTGGGATTACAGGCATGCACCACCATGCCCAGCTAATTTTTTGTATTTTTTTTTTTTTTGAGACCTATTTTCGCTCTTGTTACCCAGGCTGGAGTAGAATGGCGTGATCTTGGCTCACCACAACCTCCGCCTTTTGGGTTCAGGCAACTCTTCCTCAGCCTCCTGAGTAGCTGGGATTACAGGCACGTGCCACCATGCTCAGCTAATTTTTTTATTTTTATTTTTGAGATGGAGTTTTGCTCTTGTTGCCCAGTCTGGAGTGCAATGGCATGATCTCGGTTCACCGCAATGTCTACCTCCTGGGTTCAGGCAATTCTCCTGCCTCAGCCTCCTGAGCAGCTGGGATTACAGGCACACACCACCATGCCCAGCTAATTTTTTGTATTTTTAGTTGAGACGGGGTTTCACCATGTTCACCAGGATGGTCTCGATCTCCTGACCTCGTGATCCACCCGTCTCGGCCTCCCAAAGTGCTGGGATTATAGGCGTGAGCCACTGTGCCTGGTCCCCAGCAGCGTCTTTTGGCTCGGCTCCTGGCCATCTCCTGGAGGCCTTTCATCTGTCAGCCCAAAGCTTCCTCAGGTGGCACCTTTCGGGCATCCCTTCTGCCTCCCGGTGGCCTCAACAGAAGGGACACCTAGAAGGCCCCACCTGAGGAAGCTTCGGGTCGACAGACGAAAGGCCGAGCCAAAAGAGGCTGCGTGGTGCAAAACTTGGGCCGGTTGATGTGGCCAGGAGTAGGTTCAGGCCTGGTGAGGCTGCCAGTAGGGAGGCACAGGCTGGGCCTCCTGGAGTGACTGCCTGATGGGAACAGGACCTGGGCCCCATGGGGCCACTGGGATGCAGGACCTAGCCCCGGAGGGGACCACGTGATGATGTATTGCGCCCACGTTGGGGGGTGCCGCCGGGAGGGCAGGAGCTGGACCTGCAGACGCAGACTTCATGACCCAATGTTTGGGCCTCCCGAGGCCAGCGGGAGGACAAAGCAGGACTGGGCCTCAGGGCTGAGCTCTGGAGTCCCCGCAGCCTCCCCAGCCCCAGCTGCTGCCTGCTGACTGCTTCCGCAGGCCAAGGTCTTGCCTACCTGCATCCTGGCTGCATCCACAGGCCCAGCGCCTCCCTCACACTGGCCAGTTGAGGCTCAATTCGGCCCAAAGCTTTCTCAAGTGGGGTTTCTGCCTCCATTCTGCTTACCAGTGGCCTTGACAGGCCCTGCTACCATCTGACATTGGCCCCTCCGGACCCAGCTCTGGATTCTCCGCAGCCTCCCCAGCACCAGTTGCTGCTTGCTGATGGCTTCCCCACACCAAGATCCTGCCTGCCTGCCTGCCTGCCTGCCTGCCTGCCTGCCTGCCTGCATTCTGGCTGCATCCACAGGCCCAGCGTCCCCCTCACAGTGGCTCATTGGAGCCCAGCGCTTTCCTCACAGTGGCTCACTGGAGCCCAGCACTTTCCTCACAGTGGCTCATTGGAGCCCAGCGCTTTCCTCACAGTGGCTCATTGGAGCCCAGCGCTTTCCTCACAGTGGCTCATTGGAGCCCAGCGCTTTCCTCACAGTGGCTCATTGGAGCCCAGCGCTTTCCTCACAGTGGCTCATTGGAGCCCAGCGCTTTCCTCACAGTGGCTCATTGGAGCCCAGCGCTTTCCTTACAGTGGCTCATTGGAGCTTAGTGCTTCCCTCACAGTGGCCCACTGGGGCCCAGCTCATGCCTGTGGCAAACCTCTCCGGACCCAGCTCTCGCCTCACTCTTGCCTTGAGTCTAGGCCCAGGCACTCCCTCGCAGGGGTCTTCCTCAGCCCAGCTCACCTATCAGACTCTCCCGGGCCAGCTCCTGCCTCCTGGCGGACTGTCCAGGCCCAAAGCTTCCTCTCCAGGCCTGGCCTCCCCAGGCCCAGCTTCTGCCTGCGCCAGGACCATACCGGGCCCAGCCTCCGCCTTTCTGTGGACCCTCCAGGCCCAGCTTGTGGCATCACCGTGGCCTCTGCTCAGGCCCAGCTCCTGCCTCTGTGGCAGCCTGTATCCACAGGCCCCGCCCCCAGTCTCTCCGTGGCCCCACGGGGCCAAGCTGGTGCCTCCCGACGGCCCTCCTGGGCCCAGCATTTGCCTGCTGGCATCCTCTCTGGGCCCAGAACGTCTTCAGGTAGGTGTTTCGGGGCCCAGCTCCTCCTCTCGGCCATGTCTACGGGCTCAACTTTTGAATTTTCCTTGCAGCAACCTCTGGGGACTCGGTTCCTCCCCAGCCCCTGACAGCCTGTATAGGCCCGAAAGCTCAGGCCCTCTGTCTGATCACAGCTCAAAGGGGGAAAAGGAACTAATGTTCTCAGGCTCTGGTCACCTAATTCCTGCCCTCCTTTGCAGGGTGGGTCCCAGGGATACCACCCACACTGGCTATTTGTTCACTTGGTAGCACCACCTGGCAGGTTCCTCCCTGGGGCAGACTGATTCAGGTGCTTCCCTTTTCTGGTTTCCTGGCTTGAAGCCGGCGCTCTGCAGCTTCACAGTGAAGCTCAGCCGACAGTACAGAGAGCTCAGGGACCAAGAGGCTGGACAGTGCCAATGGTGGTTGAGGGTCCTGGCCTGAGTACAAGGACCATTTCATGATTATTGTCACCACCACAAAGAGCAGTGTCCATCCCATAGCACAGCCTCAGCTCCTCTGCTTTTGCTGTGTCCCAGGCCTTAGAGGGGCTGCCATCCTCAGGGCCGACAGCTCTACAGCTTTACCTGCTCATGTGTAGAACAGCTTTACAGAGAGGTTAGGACACAGCTCAGGGTCACACCGCAAACAATTAAGCCATGGTCCACCCTAGACCTGGTGCCTCCAGAGCCTTGGTTCTCTTCTCTTCATGGTGAAATCCCTGCTGGACTTCCTGGCAATCCCTAGCTCCTCTCTGCAAGGAGTGAGCTCTGGGGCCCAGCCTTTGCCCTTGGTCCCATCACAGCCCCCAGCCATCTCCCCATGGCAGCCCTTCATCAGACACAAGCTACAACCCTCCACAGAGCACGGTCTTGCCAGCCCCCAGGAGAGATGCTGACCCTGGTAGACTGTGACCATGATTGGTGTCCAGAGGCACTGGCAGCAGAAACGTCAAGCTGCCATCAAGAGTAATGGGCTTGTTTCCCTGTGGGCACTGGCGAGCCAGCTGGCCTTGGTGCCCATGTTGGCCAGTGGAAATTGTCCCCTTTAATAGTGAGAAGTGGAGACCCAGCCTCTGAACTCACAGGGGCCCCTGCCTGACTGGCCGCCTCCCTCTTTGCAGCTGCGGCATGAAGCTGAACTTGGACTACCTGCTGGAGATGCTTTGGGAGTACTTGGCCCTGACCTGCATCTACACCAGGAAGAGAGGACGTGAGTTACACTGAGTGTAGCTGAGAAACAGGCTGAGCTTCATCCTCCCTAAAAGGCTGCCAGGCCTGTGGGTGGTGTCCAGAGACCCCGGCACCAGCTGTGGCCTTGCTTATTTAGACACATCGCAGCTCTTTTCCCTTCTCAGCACTGGGCACTGCTGGTTTTGAGGGTGCCCTGGTGGGGCAAGACTACCTTGGGGTCCTCACTGGCTGCAGCAGTTAGTGCCATCCTGACCTCCCCTCACAGTGACAGACCCCACTGCAGGAGCATTAGTGACCTGAATCCACAAGAGCCCTCCCCATGTCTGACCCCCCACCCATCCTCCTGGTGGTTGCACACACACATATGCCCTGGGGTTTCAGCTGCTGAATTCAGAGCACTTTGCATGAACCCTGACCTTGGCAGCAAGGAGCGAGCTACAGTTTCCCTCACGAGACTCCAACATCCCTTCGGGTCCTGCCCGTTCAGTCTAGATCCTGGTCTCTGTCAGTGCTTTCACAGCAGATGGGTGGCAGGCAGTGTGATCCTGGACTTTGATTTATTTTGAGTCACTGTGTTCAAGTCAGGCTTGTAGAAGATGGCGCAGGGATATATGCGGAGGGTGTGCTGGATATCGGGGACATTAGGGCAAGGCAAGGAGACTGAAAGGGCCTCTGCAGCTATCTCTTCCCTCAGGCAGAATCATGAGGTGGCAGTGTGGGTCCTCGTGTGTGGTTGACGCTCTCCCCATCTCGCCCTGCAGAGAGGCCGGACTTCACAGACGCCATCATCCTCCGGAAAGGGGCCTCAGTGGAGCACGTGGTGAGTTGACAAGACCTGCCCTAACAAGGGGTGGGAGCTCTGTGTGCCCCTTGGAGCACTGTTCTGCCTGAGGTGCCCTGGGCCAGGGGTGGGCTCTGCTGGTCTCAGTCTCAGATGGTGACACACAGGCTCTGGAGTTGGACAGTCTGGGGTTGTGTCTGCAGCACCGCTTCCTAGCCATGTGCTGTGCCTCCAACCTCTCCTGTGAGGTGGGATGTGCTGCCTGTCCCACTGGGTCGTCAGGAAGACACGTTGGATGAAGTCCAGCATGTAGGGCACTCAGCACGCTGCCTGTAGTGCATAGATGCCAGTAACCCTGCTCCCATGCCATTCAGGTGTCAGCCAAGGAGTGGGGAGTGGCACTGGCTCAACACAGAAGTCAGGACAGGTTTCAAGGAGGCCACCTGAGCTGGCTTGTAGAACTAGCAGGTCTGGCAGTGAGGAGTTGGGGTGGGGAGCATCCCAGATAGGGGAGCGGGCATGCACAGGCCCCAGAGGAGGTGCTATTGGCTCAGGGAGCATGAGGCTGCCTTTCTCTGTCCAGAATTCTGTCACCTGAACATGACCCTGCAGGCATTGGTGGTGGCCAAGTGTTGGGTCACATGGCTGTGCTTCTGGGCTGTTGCTTTCCCAGGTGTTATTTTCCTCAAGCTGATTTCTTCTTGGGATCTGTATCATGGAAGCAAGGGACACTGTCCCTCTAGCCCCTTATGACAGTGGTGGCTGGGCTTGCAATCTGGTCTCATGCATTCATTCCTTCTGAAAGCCCAGCCCCAGGTCTGGGTGCCACCCTGGAGGTGTTGAACAAATGAGGCCACACAATGTCCCATCTCTCTAAGACCTAGGCTTGAGATCACAGCAGGAGGAGTCAAGAATACTCACGATTACCCTCCTGAATCCCTTCAGATACTCACAAGTGGCAAGCTGAGTAAAATGTAAGACCCATTTGCAGGCCCGAATCAGCCACCTTCCCATCTCTGTCAGGGAAGTGGACCTGCAGGCCTGGCGCCGCCTCTGCCCCAGGGACACTGGGCTGAGGCATTTTGTCTCCCACTGGGGCCTGGAAGACTTGTGGGCATGTAGGGGGAGGAGCCGCATCGCACAATTGCAGAGTCCCTTCCCTGCCGCCCTCCACTGTCCCACCATCAGTGTGGCAACCAGAGGTCCACACTCTCAGGGCAAATGCTGGCTGCCCCTCCAGGGTCTCCTTCCAATTTCACGTGACATCTGGGACCCCTGTGACCTTCATCCCTACCAAGAAGCACTGGAGGGTGTATGCTGTTCTGGGAGTTGGGGGTGATGTGATATGTGGGAGGCTTCAGGTCACAGGTGGGGCCAGGACAAGTGAGAGACAGTGTGGTTGAGCTTGGGATGGGGTTAGGTGGAGCCTCACCTCTGTCTCTCTCCTGTCCTCCAGTGCTCCTGCATCCACCGGTCACTCGCCAGCCAGTTCAAGTATGCCCTGGTGTGGGTAAGTGTCTGGGTGGGAGGCAGGCAGGGGCTTAGACCCAGCAGAGCCCCCGGATTAGGCATGGAGCAAGGCGTTCACATTCCTCTGCATGGTGTTCCTGTTTTTCCTGTGGGGATTGGCATGACTGTGTCTGTCCTCCATAGAATGTATGTGTTCACCCAGGCTGGACATGGGCCTTCCCCACCCTTTTTTTTTTTTTTTTTTTTCCTTTGAGACAGGGTCTGGCTCTGTCTCCAAGGCTGGAGTGCAGTGGCACAATCGCAGCTCACTGCAGCCTTGACATCCTGTGCTCAAGCAATCCTCCCACCTCAGCGTCACAAGTAGCTGGGAGTATAGGCGCACACCAGCATGCTTGACTGATTTTTCATGGAGGTGGGATCTTGCTATCTGGCCCAGACTAGTCTGGAACTCCTGAGCTCAAGTGATCCTTGAGCTTAAATGAGGCCTCCAAAAGTGCTGGGATTACAGGCATTAGCCACTGTGCCTGGCCCTCCCCCACCTTTGAGGTCAGGGATGGTCAGACCACTGCAGACGTCCTGCTGCCTGGGGCCCCGACCTTATGCCAGCATTCACCCCCAGGACACACACCCCGGGGATATCTTTGTTGGCCTTGCCCTTGGCCAGTCAAGGCTGAGGTGACCCCTCTGCCCCCATTCCTCACCCAGGGCACCAGCACCAAGTACAGTTCACAGCGGGTGGGTCTGACCCACACCATGGAGCATGAGGAGGTCATCCAGATCGTGAAGAAGTAATGGCACCTGCCAGGCCTCCCGCCCACCTGCCTCATCTCCCTGGGGGCGTCGGTCCTACTGGGACACACAAACACCCAAACAAAAATACAAATACACACACTTCTCTGACACTCGGGGTGGGGGCCCTTCCAGGAAGAAACCCCCTTGGGTCCTCCACTCAAGGCTCTCCAGGATTGGAAGCAGAAGTTAGTGGCTTCAAAGGCCCAGCTGACACCCTCCACAGCCTAAGGGGTGTCCTAAAGTGCCTTCCTCTTTTTGACCCTCCCAGGGCAGCCCCTGTGCAGCACAAAACCCCCAGACCCTGGCTCTACACACCTGGGCCAGGGACTTTTGAGTTTAGAATCTGTTTTCTAAGTCCCCAGTTCTCCTGGCTCTCCTTTCTGAAATAAAGGATTGAAAACCATTCCTGTCCAGACCGAGAACACTTTGTAACCTTGCTGAACAGTAGCCAGGTTGAGTCAGGTGGGCACAGCTCAAGCATTGAGGGTAGCAGTGGGCCTGGGAGTTGGAGAGGGTGGAGCCTGGATCCCCAGGGCAGCCCCAGGCCATGGGTGGCAAGGAGAATGCAGGGTTCCTCAGCCAGGCACAGGCAGGCTCTGCCCAGGGAGTTGGTCATGGGTGTCAGGCCCAGACTGGCCCCTCCAGAGGGGCCTGGCTGCCAAGGTGGGCAGCATCCCAGGAGGCCTTTGTGACCATCTGGGTGGCAGGGAGGCTCCCCCATGAGAACAGGTGGCTGACCATTTCCTGTTGCCTCAGAAGCCAGGAGCAGAGGGGCTGGCAGGGGCTCGTTGAGTACCTACAATGTGCCAGGGACAGTGCCGGCCCCCCACGGTATTCTACTGTCCCTTGGAAGCTGGTGCAGGTTGCACAGTTTTTGAATGCAGAGCCTAGATGTAAGACCTGTGAGCAGCAGTGAAGGCTTCCTGGAGGAGGTGTGCCTTTTTGGAGGGATGCAGCAGGTGCTGTGAGGCTGTCAGGAGAGGTAGAGAGCTCCAGGGGGACCTAGGGCCCAGCTGGAATATGGAGCAGGCCCAGGCCCGGGTCCTGGGCTGTTTGCAGCTCCGCTGTCAGCTGCTCAGTCCTTTCCAGAGACAAAACAGGAATAATAGACATCATTAAATATACATGGGGCCCCAGGCGGTTGGCCTGGTGGGCTGGGCCTCCCTTCCCCATAACACCGAGCTGCTCTGCTGGGCTGATCGTGCTCCTGGGCCAGCCAGAGGACCCCCATGTTGCGGCATGCAGGCTGGGAGCAGGCCAGGGGACCCTAGCCTAGAGTCCTTGGGGTTGGCCACTAGCTACCCTCCCATCCCAGACTGCAGGGGCAGCAGCAGAGCTGGGGCCTTGCCCCTAACTCACCTTGAGGCCCTTCGCTGCCTCGCTTTGTTCATCTGTGAGGGGTGTGATGCCCACGCAGCCCCCTCCTGGTGATGGTGGGATACCAAGACAGGCAAGGGCTCCTTGGCTGCTCTCCCAACAGCCCTGATGCCTGGCCATGAGGCCCTAAGTGAGGGTTTCTACCTGGGTGGTGGCCATTCCCACTTCCACTTTACAGGCAAAGGCTCTGGCCCTGGGTGAGGTGGGGAAGGCCTTGAGTTCACACAGTGTCAGGCTGAGTCTGGGCCTTGGGTTAGATCCAGGCCTGTTCTGTCCCCCTGGCTGGCTGACAAGGGGGGGGGGAATGAGGCCAGAGGCTGGGGAGTCCTCAGGCAGTGAGGGCTCGGGTGAGTGGCTCCTGCCACTGGGCTGCATGTTCCTGGGCTAGGTCTGTTGTGCATGGGGGTCAGGCAGGCACTACGGCTCTGTTGTGTCCTGGGCTTTCTGGATCTGTGGGCAGGATGGCTGTATGGTCTACATTTGCATGTGAGAGAGTGAGTGAGAGATCATGCAGCCGTGTATGCCCAGGTCAGTGTGAAGCAGTTCATGGTGCCGTTAGGGCTGGGGAAGCTCCCTAAGACCCCCTCAAAGGTCCCAGACCCCCCCAACCTGGGCGAGCTCCAGGCTTGGGCCTCACCCTGTCAGCCACCTTGTTCTCATCACTCATGCTCCCTGGCAATCACAGGCAAGGGTATGCACCCTCACCCAGGCCATGCCCAGGCAGCAGAGCTGCACTCAGCTCCCAGCTGGCATCCCTGCAGCCTCCCGGGGGTCATCTTCCCACAGCTTTAGAAGACTCAGGTACAAAGGAGCCAAAGAAATGCATATTATTCTGTCCCATGCTTGTGCATTCTCTCATTCTCCATCTTTCTTCCTCTCCAGCTTAGATTCCACAGTTTTTTGTTTCAGAACCCTCCTTTGGCAAGAAAGCCAAGTCGAGAGCCTCTGCTTCCCACTCTGTCCTTCTCCTAGACGGCTCACCCCACCTCCAGCCTCCATCTCACCAGACCTGGGTCCAAGCAGCCTTTTTGACTCTCCACTGCACTGTCCCATAGCCATCCAAATGCTCCGTGTCCCAGACCAAACGTGGCATTCCCACCCCACTCGGCCTCACCTCAGAGACACTCCGCGCACCCTCCAGCTGCACCAACCCAACCCCAAGTTCACCTGGCTCCCCCCTCGTCCCAGCTCCATCTAGCCCCTCACCAGGGCCAGCATGTTTCACCTCATCCTGAATGTGTCCACTGGACTCCATCACAGCATGGTCTCAGTCACGCCACTGTCCCCGCTCCACTCTTTTCACATGGTGGCCTGAGCTGCCTTTTCTCCTGCTTCCTAAGAAGCCATGTGAGCCAGTGGTTGAGATCGTGGACACTCTGGAGCCAGACTGCCCAGGCTCAACTCCACCTACAAGCTCTGTGGGCCCATGTCCTCCTCTGCAAAGTGGGAAGAATAATCACACCCACTTGAGGAGGTTGTAGTGAGTTGAGTTCTGTGTGGCCTGGCAGTTCTGAACACAGGCCTTGCCGTCACAGGTCCCATTGCTTCCTCACTGTGGGCTCTCCGCTGAGGGATCTAACCTGAGATCAAGCCCTTCATCTGTAAAATGTGAAAAACAGTTGCTGTCCTACCTATGTGAGAATCTAGTGTGATACTTCAGAAAAGCATTTAGCACCAAGCCTGGCACACAGTAAACATCTGGAAGTGTGGAACAGTGACCAAAGTCCCATCCCTTCCATGGCTGATTGGGCTAGTCCCTGCCTGCCACCCTGGCCGCCTCTCATTTCACATGCCCTCAATCACTCCGCTCTAGCCATAGACTGTCCCTGAAGCCCCTCTTACTACCTGGCCTTTGCACATGCTGTTCCACTTGCCAGGAATACTGTTCCCTCTTCCATGTGATCAGCTTCCTCTTATCCTTATCTTGGCTCAGGGTTGCCTTAAGACTCTCTTATCGGGAGAGTCTTCCTGGACCTCCAACGCAGTGTTCGCTTGTCTGGGGTCATGCCCTGACCTTCACAGCTCTTCTTATTGGTGTGACTCTTTGTTTAAAGCCTGCATCCAGGATAGGCATGGTGGTTCATACCTGTAATCCCAACACTGGTAGGCTGAGGCAGGAGTAGTGCTTGGGGGCAAGGAGTTCAAGACCAGCCTGGGCAACTTAGTGGGACCCTGTCTCTACAAAAACTGAAAGCAATAGCCAGGTGTGGTGGCACACACCTGTGGTCCCAGCTGCTCGGGCAGCTGAGGTGGGAGGATTGCTTGAGCCTGAGAGCTCAAGGCTGCAGTTAGCTGTGATTATGTTACTGCACTCCAGCCTAAGCGATGGAACAAGACCCTGTCTCAAAAAACAAAAACAGCAAACAATGTCTGTGTCCCCTACAATGCAGGGAACTTCATGAGAGCAGAGATCAGGTTGACTTTCACTCCACTCTGCCAACCCTGAGTGCCCTGCATAGTGCTTGGCACATAACACATGCACAACTAATGCACAGCTAATATTTAAAGAATCAATAAATGAGAGACTAGTAGCCTGACACCCACTCTGTGCTTGCACAGAGGATAGGGACCCTGAGAGGGAGGCGGGACCTGGAACCTACCAGAGAAGGGGCAACCTCAGCTGACTTCTTGCCCGAGGTTCCAGAGACCAAGAGCAGTCAGGTGGGCAGGACTTGCTTCCAGCAGTCACGCAGACCACCTCACTCAGAGCAGACAGGCAGCGGCCTGTAGCAACGATGTTGGCAGTCATAACAGCTGCTTACCCAGGCCAGCCACTGTGCCTGGCTCTCCACCATTTCATGTAATGCCCAGGTCAGCCTTGGTAGGGGAGGTGTCTACACTCACGGATGAGGAGACTAATGCTGAGGCTGCATGACTTGCTATGGGTCAGATCCAAGTGAGGAATAAGACCTGACCCAGAGCTCTGAGCTGCGGGCCTCCTCATCCCCTGGGCTAGAGCTGGGCTTGCCTCTCTGAGTGGCAGGTCTTCATCTGGACAATGGGGTTTTGCAGCGGAAAGATGCCTGCCTGCGGGTTTGAGGCATGACTTGGGCAAGCCCCTAGACAATGGTGGCCTCTCAGCCTTTCTTTTTTTTTTTTTTTTTTTTTTTTTTTTTTGAGGAGAAAGAGAATAATATTTATTGGGCATGCCACACACCAAGTTAGATTTTTTTAATTATTATTAATAGCACCAGTCGCTCTGAACCTGATTTATTTCTTTTTTTTTTTTATTGCATTTTAGGTTTTGGGGTACATGTGCAGAACATGCAAGGCATTTGCATAGGTACACACATGGCAGTGTGTTTTGCTGCCTTCCTCCCCTTCACCCACATTTGGCATTCCTCTCAGCCTTTCTTCTGGACAGAAAAGGCTCCCTGCTTGGGGCAGACAGAAAGTATGGCTCTGGGAGGTGCTCCTGGTTCTGAAGAGCCAGCCCTGCCCCACTTTTCCCCAGCAAGTCTTCTGACCTCTCTCTGCCTCACTTTCAACAAATGTTACCTGGCTGTGGGGGTGGAGTTGGATCTGTGACATCTCAGGCCCTGACATTCATCCTGAGAGCCTGTCTAAAGTGGTGTTTCCACTCACTGTCTCCAATTTTTTTTTTCCATTTTCACATTTACAGTGTTGTGGGGGGTGGGGACAGTGTCTCGCTCTGTCTCTCAGGCTGGAGTACAGTGGTGCAATCTCGTCTCCCGGCAACCTCCACCTCCCAGGTTCAAGTGATTCTCCTGCCTCAGCCACCACACTGTGCACGCCTTTAGCTGGGATTACAGGTGTGCACCACCACACCCAGCTGATTTTTGTATTTTTTAGTAGAGATGGAGTTTCGCCATGTCGGCCAGGCTGGTCTTGAGTTCCTAGCTTCAGGTGATCCACCTGCCTTGGCCTCCCAAAGTGCTTGGGCTACAGGTGAGAACCTCCATGCCCAGCTCACATTTATACTTTTAAATGTGACATTTTTGTTTTTTGACTCAGAAATGCACTCATATGGATCAAAAATCAAACTAATGTAGAAAGATTTATAGGGAGATAACCATTCTCATTAATTTCTTGTGTAGCTTTTGCTGTATTTTTTTTTGAGACAGAGTCTCACTCTGTCACTTGAGCTGGAGTGCAGTGGCATAATCTCAGCTCACTACAACCTCCGCCTCCTGGGTTCAAGCAATTCTTATGGCTCAGCCTCCTGAGTAGCTGGAACTACAGACACACACCATCATGCCTGGCTAAATCTTGTATTTTAGTAGAGACCGGGTTTTACCGTGTTGCCCAGGCTGGTTTCAAACTCCTGAGCTCTGGCAATTTGCCCACCTCAGCCTCCCAAAGTGCTAGGATTACGGGCTTGAGCCTCCACACCCAGCGCTGTATTTCTTTTATTTGTTTTGACACAGGGTTTTGCTCTGTGTCAGAGGCTGGAGTGCAGTGGTGTGATCACGGCTCACTGCAGCCTCAAATCCTGGCTCAAGTGATTCTCCCACTTCAGCCTCTTGAGTATCTGGGCCTACAGGAACTTGCCAACACTCCCCGCTAATATTTTAGTTTGTTTGTTTTTTAGGGACATGGTCTCATTATATTGCCTAAGCTGGTTTCAAACTACTGGGCTCCTCCCATTTCAGCCTCCCAAAGTGCTGGAATTACAAGCATGAGCCACTGCTCCCTGCTGCAATATTTCTAATATGGAAATAAAAATAAATATAAGCTGAGCATGGTGGTACACACCTGTAATTCCAGCACTTTGGGAGGATGAGGTGGGCGCATCACTTGAGGCCAGGGGTTCAAGACCAGCCTGGCCAACATGGCATAACTCCATTTCTACTAAAAATACAAAAATTAGCCAGGCATGGTGGTGCATGCGTGTAATTCCAGTTACTCGGGAAGCTGAGACAGGAGAATTGCTTGAACCCAGGAGGTGGATGTTGCAGTGAGCTGAGATTGTATCACTGCTCTCTAGCCTGGTTGGCAGAGTGAGACTGTCTTAAAAAAAAAAAAAAAAAGCAAATACGAGAACACAAACTTATATTCTTAAAACACACACACACACACACACTTCCTACAGAAAGGCCTCAGTAAACACTGTAGACAGCAGTCTGCTTCCTGCACTAGGAGGTCCTGGAGATTGCTCCCTACCAGGACACAGAGACCGTCCACGTTCCTTGTTATAGCTGTGCCATGCTCCATCCTGGAATGCACCATGGTGTACTGTGGCAACGAGCCGCTCCATTTGTGTGTCATTCCCCATAAGGACATGTAGGAGGGATTCCCAGGGGTGGATTACGTGCTTCCTTCCTTCCCTCCCTTCTTTCTTTCCTTTAAAAAAAAAAAACTGTATTTAATCTGCACTCCATACAATTAACCCACCAAAGTGTACAATGCTGTGATTTTAGCATGTTCACAAGTGGGCCCGCCTTGTGACCAACACAGTCCTTTCTTTTCTTTCTTTTTTTTTTTTTTTTTTTTTTTTTAGATGGAGTCTTTTTGCTCTGTCACCCAGGCTGGAGTACAACAGCTCCATCTTGGCTCACTGCAACCTCTGCGTCCTGAGTTCAAGCAATTCTCCTGTCTGAGCCTCCTGAGTAGCTAGGATTACAGACATGCACCACTATGCCCAGTTAATTTTTGTAATTTTAGTAGAGATGGGGTTTCACTATGTTGGTCAGGCTGGTCTCAAACTCTTGACCTCATGTGATCCACCCACCTGAGCCTCTCAAAGTGCTGGGATTACAGGCATGAGCCACCATGCCAGGGCCTGGTCTTGTTTTTCTTGAGCCCTCTTCCATCAGGCGTCACTTCCCTTGCCCCCACCACTGTACTGGGACCACCCTTGTCACAGTCACCCCTGGAGCTCTAGGGAGCTGAATTCAGTCATTAGCTCTCCATTCTTGACTAACCTGAGCCACGTGCCCATCTGTCACAGCAGCCCTGCCCTCCTGTGCAGCACCCTCAGACCCCATTCCCTTCTGTCTCTCCAACCTCCCCCTCTGGCTGGCTTCCTGTTCACTCACTGCCTCCTTGGCTCCTAAGCACTGCATCCCTGTGGCTTATTCCGTGGCCTCTCTTCCCTCTACACACATTCCCTCCCTGGTGGCATCCTCCAGAGCTGTGGCTTCAATGCCATCTAGATGCCGATGACTGATACTACTAGTCCTGATGGCTGTGATGGCCCCTTGGCAGTGCCCAGTGCCTAAAGCTGACTCCTGGGCCCTACCTCCTCAACTTGCTCTACCTGCAGCCTTCCTCATCCTGGCCGATGACCTGATGGCCTCTCCATTCTCCCTGCTGTTCAGTAAGGAAACCTGGGAGCCATTCTGCACCCTCCCCCACCCCCATCATCAAATCCTGTCAGCCCTACCTGCCACATGTCCCCAGCATCCTACCACTTCTCCACACCTTCACTGTTGGCAGCCTACTGCAGGAGGACTTCAATGGAAACTTCCACACTGGCCTCCCTGCCTTCACCCTCACTCCTGCAGCTGCTCCTCCCACAACAGTAGAGGCTCCTATCAAGACTGAGGTATTTTGCTAGGCCCAGTAGCTCACACCTGATAATCCCAGCACTTTGGGAGGTCAAGGCAGGTGAATCACCTGAGGTCAGGGGTTCAAGATCAGCCTGGCCAACATGGCAAAACCTCATCTCTACTAAAAATACAAAATTAGGTGGGCATGGTGGTGTGCACTGGTAATCCCAGTTCCTCAGCAAGCTGAGGAAGGAGAATTGCTTAAACCTGGGAGTCAAAGGCCGGGAGCAGTGGCTCAGTGAGGCTTAGGCGGGTGGATCACCTGAGGTCAGGAGTTTGAGACCAGCCTGACCAACATGGCAAAACCATGTCTCTACTGAAACCACAAAAATTAGCTGGGCATGGTGGTGTACACTTGTAGTCCCAGCTACTTGGGAGATTGAGACAGGAGATTCTCTTGAACCTGGGAAGCAGAGGTTGCAGTGAGCTAAGATCACACCACTGCATTCCAGCCTGGGTGACATAGCAAGACTTCATCTCAAATAAACAAAAAAGACTGAGGTCTAATTCCATCCCTTCTCTGCCAAAACCCTCCTCCCATGGCTCCTGCCTCATTGGCAGTTGAAGCTGACCCCTCATTGTGGCCCACAGGGCCTGTACGTGTGCCCCAAACTCTGACTTCACCACCCAGTGCACTCTCACTGCCCTCCAGCCACTGGCCTGGCTGCTCCTCCACCTGCTTGAGACTGTGCACTACCCATAGGTTCTCTTCATGGCCCCTTGGCCACTAGCCCTTCCGTGACGTCCTGTTTAATGTCACACCCCCACTTCTTGCTGTCCCTTCCACAGCACTTATATCCCGTTATCTATGTGACTGATTGTCTGTGCTGATTGGCTCTCCCTCTGCCCACATATGGTAACTCCATGAGGGCAGGGTTTTTCTCCGTTTTGTTCACAGCTGTGTCCCCAGCACTTAGACGGTGCCTGCTATGCAGCACACTTCCCACAGAGGCTTTTGAATGAATGAGTGAGTAAATGCTGGCTACAGGACCCTTAGGGAAAGGGGCCAGGCTGACTGAGGAATCCAGGTTGGGGTGGGGGTAGTCAAACACTGCAGAGGCCTTGGTGCCTGTTGGAGGCCCAGCTGGGCTCTGGTTTGTCCAGTGGCTTGGTCAGGGCCCTCCCCTTCCAGGCAGGAGCAGGATCTGGGGCCCGATGGACTATGCCACTGGCTCGGTCCAGTGTCCTATACCACTCCAAGCCCAGTGATGACCCACGAGCTCAGTTGGCAGGAGTGCCTAGTAAGGAAGGTAGTTCTAGACCCGGCCAGGCCTGGGTTCTACCTTCTCAAGCCAGGTGACCTCGAGCAAGTCCCTTCTCCTTTCTGAGTCTGAGTTTCCTCATTGGAGACTGGAGATACTAACAGTTCATATCTCACAGACCTGCTGTGAGAGTCTCATGAGACCACTGCACCACATACCTGGCTGGGGCCTCCCTCTGGAAACTGACTCCAAGAGGAGCTGGGGCAGGTGTTGATATCTCTGGGCTTAGAATGTCTCGGCTGGGTGCAGTGGCTCACACCTGTAACCTCAGCACGTTGGGAGGCCAAGGTCAGTGAATCACCTGAGGTCAGGAGTTCGAGACCAGCCAGGCCAACATGGCAAAACCTGTCTCTATTAAAATCACAAAAACTACCCAGGGGTGGTGGCACTGGCCAGTAATCCCAGCTAAGCTACTTGGGAGACTGAGGCACAAGACTTGCTTGAACCCAAGACATGGAGGTTGCAGTGAGCCGAGTGAGCCGAGATTGCACCACTGTCCTCCAGCCTGGGCAACAGAGTGAGACTCTGCCAAAGGGAAAGGAGGAGAGGGGAGGGGAGAGGAAAAGAAAGAGCATCTCCCCTGTCCTTCCTTTTTCCTCAAGAGGGCAAGAGCCACTGCCCAGAAGCAGAAGGGAGAGTGGGCAGCCCCTCAAACTCCTGCACTGCAGGAGGCCCACTTCCTGCACGCATCCCCGAACTTGCCCCAAAAGCGCTCCATCCAATTTATCTGGTGTCCATAAAGCCCCACTCCCCATTGCTGTGAGACTGCCTACAGCAGGCACCACCAGTCCCTGGCGCAACTCCTCTGAGTGGCTGGGCACTGACAGTCTCTGGGTGAGTCTTGGGGAGGAGGAACAGGAAGAAGAGGAAAGTAAAGAGCCAGAGAAAGTGAGCAGGGGGAAGAGACAGAGGGAAAGGGGAGATCTCACCTGCTGCCCCAGTCCCCTATCCACTCCTGCCTCTTGTCTGGGAAGGCATCGCCCGTCCGTTTCACAGCTGAGCACACTGAGGCTCTGAGGCCACTGATCTGAGGGTGTAGAGCTGGCAAGTGGCAGAACCAGGGCCAGAACCTTGCTGCTCTGGGGTCTCTAATGCTAAACTTTAAGCAACTAAAGAATTAGCTCTGGGACCAAAAGACTGAACTGGAGTTCAGTGAGTAGTGAGCCTGATGTCATTTGAGGTCCATCTTGAGAACAGGGAGGAGGAAGAGGAGGAGGAGAGATGGTTCTGAGGCTTTATGTCTCAGAGCTGCCACTCCGCACCCCCGATGGCCTGCCATTTCTCCCACCCCCTACCTCTTTTAGTGCAGGTTCTCAAAAGTGAATTAGACTGGCCACCAACCAGACTTCAGACATGCAGCCTTAGGTCAGGCCACATGAAGCAATCAGCTCTGCCCAGAGAAGGCAGAAACCACATGGTCACAGCCTACTCAGCCAGGGCAGAAAGCAAGGGGAGAGGACAGGGGTAGGTAGGGACCCCAGACAGGTGCCAGCAGGAGGTATCTCCAGTTACCCAGTAGCTCCATCAGGTCTTGCTCCTTTTTGCTGAAGGAGACGGGGTATAGCTTATCACTACCATTCTTCAGAGGGAGCTGAGCACCAGAGAGGACAAAGGGCTTTCCTGGGCCCACCCAGCCAGTTAGTGACAGAGCCTTGAGTCAGAGCCAGGCCTGACTCACCCTCCATTTCTGCCCCTCTACACCCGCTCCCCGCACACAAAAGTGGAGTTTCACTGAAACACCCCAACACCCCCCCACACACACACCCACACAGAAGTGGAGTTCCACTGAAACAGCCTTCCTTGCTGTGCCTTCTGAGCTGGCAGCCCCGTTCCCCTGCTCATGTATTATTCAGCTCCTGAGACCCAGGCAGCTCACTACACTGACCAAAGCCCAGCACTTGCTCTGCCCATTCCCCTCCTCCCTTGCCCAGGACCTAGAGGGTCCAAGGTTCTCCAAGATGACTTGGTGGGCTTTGACCATCCCACCCTATGCCCCACTTGTGGCCCAGTTGCAGGTGTGCTGGTGATTTAGGACAGGTGGCATCCCATCTCTGTGGCTCAATGTCTTCCTCTGTGAAGCTGAAGTGACCCAAAGGCTCTCTTCAGGGGTTTGAGCCAGCTGTGGTCCAGGGAGGACCTGACCAGGACCAGCACTGATGTTCCCATGACGAATCCAAGGCCAGAATGTCCCACCCAGCACAGGCCTCACAGGCAGGCTTCCCCATCCCGGTAAACAACACCCACACACTTTCCGCCACTGCCCTAGGGTGAAACCCAAGGCGGCTCTAGAGGAGATGAATTATGGATCCACCCTCCCAGAGTCTGGCCCGGCCCTCCCCCCGCCACCCGGGGCGAGTCCAGTCTGCTTCCGGCCTAAGGAGGCCGGGTGTCCAGCCGCAGGCAGGAGACAGAGCAGGTCCCCGGGTCTCCAAGTCCCTGAGCCAGTGACACTGGCCCCAGGCCCAGCAGGGAGCAGGCAGCCACCATGGTGGAGGAAGATGAGAAGAAAGCCAAGAAAGGGAAGAAGGCGCCAGAGCCCGGAGAAACACACAGGGAGCCTGCAGGGGACGTCGCGGCTGTTCATGGGCATCCGCAATCACACACCCAAGATCTCCAAGAAGGACAAGTTCCGCAGAGTCTCGGCCTTTTTCGGGGCCTCCACACCGGCCCCAAGAAGAGCAAGCGCAAGAAGGCCCGCACCGCACCGTGCTCAAGTCCACGTCGAAACTCATGACGCAGATGCACATGGGCAAGAAGAAGCGGGCAACGAAGGGCAAGAAGCCGTCCTTCATGGTGATCCGCTTACCCGGCCGCCGTGGCTAGGCCGCCTGCAGCTGCGCACCCGGTCACTCAGCAAGGCGTCCACCGCCATCAACTGGCTCACAAAGAAGTTCCTCCTCAAGAAGGCCGAGGAGTTGAGCAGCGAGCAGGCCTCGGTGGATGCCTGGCTGCAGAGCTTGGGCTTCCCGCGTGGGCTCCCGCAAGCTGCCCTTTCCATCAGGTGCCGAGATCCTGCGGCCCGGGGGCCGGCTCCGGAGGTTCCCCGCAGCATAGGCGTCGGTGAGCCCCTGGGCTTCCTGCCCTTCAAGGACGAGGCTCCGTTCCATCACTCAGGCTCCCGCAAGTCGCTGTATGGGCTGGAGGGCTTCCAGGACCTGGGTGAGTATTATGACTGCCTCCGCGACTGCCCCCGCCCGCGCCGCCCCTCTCCCCGGTGCTCTCCGGCCTGCCCCGGCCGGCCTCGTCCTAAGGCTCCCTCCGCAGCCACCTGCCGCCCTGGGCCTCCCCAGCGCTTGTGCCCCCTCTGCCGCAGGCCGGCTGGTGGGCGTTCCTGGAGCCCCCTGCCGTGAGCCCGGAAGTACCCCCTCCCTGACCTACTGGCCTTCCCCGGGCCCCAATGCTCCTTCTGAGGCTCCTACCGGCAAGGGGCGGCCTTCGGCTTCCTGGTGGCCTCCACGGGGGCGTCGCGGGGGCGGGCCTGGTCCCCGCTGGCCTCGCCCCAGCCCTCCCTGAGGAGCCTGCCGGGCCCCGGCTACCGCTCGCCCTTGGCACCTCCGTCGCCTCAGCTGTCCATGCTCGCGGGTCCCTACCAGCTGCCCTTCCCGCCCCCGGCCCGCCGCCCCCACTCGCTGCGGGAGCCCCCAGCCCCACGCCGAGCCTCCGGGCGCCTGGGCCCACCCGGCTCACTCAGGTCACCCTCACCGCCCCTGGTGCTAGGCCACAGCCAGCGGCGCCGCTCCCTCAATCTGCCCTCGGGCCTCCCGCACACATGGGGGCGCCTCAGCGAGCCGCCCACTGGAGCTGTGAAGCTGCGAGTGCGCCCGCCCTTCCACCAACCGCTCGGGGCCGGGGCCTGGCGGGCACCCCTGGAGCACCGGGAGAGCCCAGGAGAATCCAAGAACTCAGAGACGCCCTGGACCGTGCCCCCGCTGGCCCCCAGCTGGGACATGGACATGCCTACCACCTAACGCCCACCATCCCCCTTGCCCAGAGGCGCAGGCAGCCGCGAGGCTTTTCCAGACCACTCCCTGTGCTGGAAAACCCCTTTCTCCAGCATGTGAGCCCTGTGCCACTCTCCAGCCGATGGACTCAGCTGCTGATATGACCAGGGTCTTCCTGGACAGACACCATGACCCCAGGGCCTGGACAGCTCACCAAATCTGCTGACCCAAGCCCTGAGAAGCCTGAAGAAGAGACCACCCTGGGGGACCCCCAGCTGCCAGCAGAGACCAAGCCTCCAACCCCAACACCTCCCAAGGAAGTCCTCCCAAAGCAAGACACTAAGGCCCAGCCTCTCATACCCACTGGCTGAGTGTGACCAGACCAGGGCCACATGGCCATCATGGCACCGCTGCGGGACACTGCCCCAAGCCGCAGGCCCCTTGGTGCCCACTAGGGCCCCAGAGCCCCTGAGCAAGGCGGGTGAGCACCACCAGGCAGGCCCTGGGTGTTTTGCTGTGGTCATGCCTCGTGTGCAGAAGCTGAGCTCTTTCCAGCGAGTTGGGTCTGCAACCCTGAAGCCTCAAGTCCAGCCAGCCCGGGACCCCAAGCTGAGAGCCTGGAGTCTTCGCTGGTCCTGCCTCTGGCTGCGGGCAGAGGCCCCCGGACCCTGGCCACACCTACCTTCAGTCCTGCCACCTGGGCCCTGGAGCCACCTGCCTGTCCCTCAGCAGGTCCTGGGAGGAGGTCAGCCCCCAAAGCTGGCAGAACAAGGTATGGGGGCACAGATTTCAGGGAGGGTTTGTGGGTTCTGGCCTAGGAAACAGGGAAAGGGAAACAGCCTGAGGAGCCCTGTGCAGCAACCTTGGAGAGCTGCTGCCTGCAGGGGCCTCAGTCTCTGGGTCTAGAAGTTGGGGAGAACAGCCTGGGCCTCCCAAACCTCTGGAGGATTGGACACGGGGATGCCCAGCACAGGCAGGCACAGGACAGAGACATGGGAAACTGCTTCCAAGTCACTCTGGGGAAGGATCTTTGTTCATCTGTAGGCCCTGGGCAGCCCTCCCCGATCCAATCTGGGTGACAAGTCTGGCCCCTAACTTCCCCTCAGAGATTTTGGCCAAGCCAGATGTGAAACTGCAGGACGTCCATCCTGTCCCACTGCACACCCAGGTCTGTGCTGTTCCTTTTGCCTCCCACTAACCCTCCCCCAAATTAGAACCTCCTCTTTCCTCAGGGTTTTTGCTGCCCTTTGAAGTCTCCTGGGCTGCAGGATTCTGGAATTGGTTAGCGTGAGGGGCTCAGGGTCCAACCTTCCAGTCTCCTCATTGCCAAAGAGAAAACTGAGCCAGGAGTCCTTCTGGAACCCCATGTCAGGTGCAGGGCAGGCAGCCCCTTCTGAGGGGTGCGCACGCCTGGCTGCCACACAAGGCAGAACTCGAGCCTGACACTGGGTGGCCCTTGGCAGAAGGGCATGGCCACCAGGACGCACAGGGGTGGGTGGGGCAAGCAGGGGCAGCGAGTGCTTCTCAGCCTCTGCAGATGGTGCCTGGTGGAAGGGGCAGCCAGCAGGACTCAACAATGGCAACTGGGGCAGCCTGGCTGCTGGGGGGCCCTGGCCCCGGCCGCGGGTACCCCACGCCATGTGGGCTGCAGCATTGCGGGAGCTGGGCGCAGGGCGTCTAGGGGTGAGGGGCAAGGATACCTGGGCCCTCCTCACCCTGGAATACGTGAGTGGCTGAATTATTCAGGGTTTGCGGCTGCTGGCAAGCACGTGGGCAGATGGGTGGGCCAGAGGCCAGGGTCGAAAGGGTGATTGATACTCGCTGTGCCCTACTTAGCAGCCCAGCGATAGGCATGCAGGGCTCCCTCCTGGTGTCCTCTTTCCTCGCCTGCTCAGGGGGCAGCTGGGATTGGAAAGGCTGAGGGTGCACACGTGTGTGCTTGCAATCATGTGGATCCTGCGCAGGCCTGCGTGCCCGAGTGTGTGTGAGTGTGAATCACAGCCAAATGACGAAAGCAAGTGTATGAGATCTGAGCAGATGTGGCATCCCGGGGGGTCAGGGTTGTTTGCCCACCCTCTGCCAATGTGCCCAGACGTGTGTTCACAGAGGAGAACTTGCAGCCCAAAGGTGGCATCGGGACTTCCATTCTCCAGACCTCCAGGGTAGCGGGGGACCCAGCTGTCCACCCAGATGTATGTGCCAAGTGGAGAGGTAGAGCATGTGCCTGCACACTCTGTGTCCCCGGACGGGCCTTATGGACCTGCATGCATGCCCGCAGGCCAACAAGAACACCTGTGTGTCTGGGAGTTGTATGAGCTAGAAATGCCATTGAGCGTGGGTCCATATGCGGGCATCCACATTTTCCCCGGCATGAGCATGGGGGTGTGGTGCTGAGACAGTCTCCATCTCTGCCCTCCTGGAGGCCCCATGCACCAGGAGACAAGCATCCATCGAGTTGTCACACAAGCCAACACGTGGGGTCTGCTGGTGCTGGGAGAGCTGCGGTTGGGAGAGAGCTGGCAGGTGTACCCATGTTCCTGCACATGCCTTTGCTCACCCTCCGGGGCAGGACGCTTGGGAGCTCATGGGAGCACCTGCTTGGGCACTGAGGGCATGCATGCGTCTCATGTATGAGGGTCGCATGCAGGTTCCAGGGGCCACAGCATTCTGTAGCAAGGACACACCTGCAGGACTCACCTGACCTTGGGGTTTCCTCCCAAACAATGGTGGTGGGCCCCAGGTATGACCGAGCTGGTGCCAACGGGGGTGGGGGCTTCCCCGCAACCTGCAGACACAGCCTCTCTCTCTCTCACAGATACACTCCATCCGCAACCTGCCATCCATGCGGTTCCACGAGCAGCACAGGGAGGATGGTGTGGAGGACACGACACAGCTGGAGTGAGTGGGCAGGGCCGGCACGGTCAGCAAGAGGTCACCATGGGGTTCCCACCCTCCCAGCCAGAGCAGCTCCTCCTACACCTGCCTCTCACCTCCCAGGACATTTTCAGAGCCTCAGTCGTGAAGTGTCACAAAGACTAAACGTGGTGTGCTTTGTGAGTTAGATGGACTTTGGTTCAAATCCCAGCCCCACCACTCACCAGCTGGTGGACCTTGGAGAAATCACTTTGCTTCTCTGCATCTCAGTTTCTCATCCATAAGATGGGAGTGGGGTGGTTGCTGTGAGGAGGCTGGCACATTGGAGGTGCTCAAAACATGAGGGTGTATAGGTCAGCATCATTATCCAATCACTGTGACTATGTGTGTCCCACAGCCCCCCAGTGGAGTATTATACCTGTTGATTATGATACCTGTTAGACAGATGAAGAAATGATTATCACACCTGTCAGACAGTTGAAGAAACAGGCACAGAGCGGTGAAGTAATTTGCCCAAGGTCTCCTGGCTGGTTGGTGTCAGAAATAGGACTTGAACTCAGGCCTATCTGATCACGGCACTGCACTGAGGCGGGGAGGGAGACCCATACCAGGACCAGCCCCGGGGGCACTGACCGTTTCTCTCTGTGCCCTTCCAGAGACCTCCAGGAAACCACCGTGCTGTCCAACCTCAAGATTAGATTTGAACAGAACCTCATCTACATAGGGCCTGGGGCTCCCCTGCCCTGGGCCTGGGTCAGGAAGGCAGCTGCCTCCTGGGGCCGGGTGGGATGCACAGATTTCCTTTTGGACCCTAGCCCCTGGGGCCTCTGGTTTGAACTCTTGAGTTTTGTCAATTCAGCATAGAATGTCAGAGCCTGGAACTAAAATCTGAAGTCTTAAAACACAGTCTTAGAATGGTGGATGCCAGAGGCAGAAAGCTGGAGACGGAATCCAGAAATATGTGACACTTTCACCACCTGGGACCTGACAGATAGAACTTCCAGAGTCCTAGAATCCATAGACCTGGATCCCAGAGTGGGGACAGCCAGAGGGGTGGAAGGGAGCCTCTGACCTGAGAATGACAGAACAGAGGCCCACAGCCACAGTGTGGAAGACAGGGACACTCAGAAGGGCTCTGGCCACAGAAAGATCCCCTCAGCCCCCCAACTGCCCACTCCAGGTAGTGGAGTTTTGCCATCAACCGAAAGCAAAAGTTCCTGGAGCCTGGACCCAACTATGAACAAAAGAAGTATGATCATGGCTGTGGGGTTTTGCTCACCCCAGACTCCTCCCAGCTCAGCCTGGTGCAGTGCCTGAGATTCCACTGTTAGAGCAGATAGCCCAGCAAGCTGGTAAAGGGCTCTAGGTGGGAATCCCAAGTCCAGGTAGCCAGCTATCTGTCTGGATGCAAACAGGGAGCCAGGCTCCCAGTGTAGGGAAGGGAGGGACACAGAGGGCTGTGAGGAGCCATAGTGCTGAGGCCACTGTCTGCCCAGCAGACGTACATCGGGAGCATCCTAGTGTCAGTGAACCCATACCAAATGTTCAGAACCTATGGGCTGCAGCAGGTGCAGCAGTGCAATGGGTGGGCCCTGGGAGAGAATCCCCTGTGAGTGTCTGGGGGAGACCTGCCCTGGGGTCTCTTGGGCCCCTCTTTCCCCTGCTCTGGGAGCCTGAACCTTGGCTGCATCTCAGCCATGAGTCAGGGATAATGGGGAAAGGCAGCCCACTTACTCAACCTGACAGTCTCTCCCCAGGCGGGGCCACAGCCATGGATTGGAGGCCACTGTGGTTCAGACCAGGATGGGGTGGGAGCATTCCCCCAACAGGGTGAGGGGTGGGCAAGATTGACTATTTGGCTGGATACGGATGCTCCCCGCCCAATCCCTGGGAGGTTTGGGAGCTTAGAGGCAGAGGCTGGCTCTAATAACCTGTCTCCCAGGCACCTCTCTGCAATTGCAAATCTCACCTTTGCCAAAATGCTCGATGCCAATCAGAACCATTGCATAATCATCAGGTGAGCAGGCTGTCTTTCCATGGGGGATAAATGTGGGACTTCAGGTAACAGGCCTGAATCTGGCCAGAACTGCTGTGGGACCTCAGAAGATTGCTTGGCACCTCTGGGTTGGCCCACCACACACATCCTCTTGCTTCATGGTGGGGGTTGGGGTGTCCCAGAAGAAGCAGTGAGAGGGCTTGGTTCTCCCATCTGGGAGCAGCGAGTCTCCCTTGCAGGCTCCTGAAGGGGTATTGAGGTTACGTTCTTGGCTGCCTGTGCTGTGCTGGGCAAATGCTGCCCCTTCTGAGCCTCAACTTCTTTATCTGCAACCAGGAGTGCACAGAGAGGCCATTTCAGAGGTGTGGAGTATTGCACCTACCTCTTCACAACCATCTGGTGGCCCCTGATGCCCCCTCGGGCCTTAAAGCTTAAAATTCACTGGACAGGATCACAGCTGAGATCCCTGTTTAAGGACCCAGAGTTTCAATCCCAATTTCTCCACCTCAGAGCTGTGTGACTTTGGGCAAATTTCTTGACCTCTCCATGCCTCCGTTTCCCCATTTGTAAAATAGGGGCAACTGCAGTATCTCAAGCTCATAGGGCTGCCATGGGAGTGAAGTGAGTGCCCTGCACGGTGTCCAGCATGCAGTGGCTGTGAGCTGGTTATTATCCCATCACCGTCATTGTGGTCATGATGACAGGCAGGTTCTCCAACCCTAGGTGTACCGTAGAGGGGCAGCAGCCCAGCCCGACCACCTCCCTGCCTTTCTCATGGCCTCGCCTCTATGCTGGGTGGGTCTTCAGGCCCCAGAAGGCAGGAATGAAGACTATGACAAACAGGAGGAGAAGCATCAGGTGAGGGTTCCAGCCTTCCTTTAACTCGGGGAAGGAAGCAAAGGGTTAAATGGCACCAACTCTACCAGAGGCCATGTGGGGTGAGCATGGTGGGAAATGGGTCTGGGGTAGAGTGGAAAGGGGTGGGAGAGGCTGCTACTGCTGGTGTCTTGAAGTGAGGTGGTTCAAATCTTGTTCTCATTGCTCATCCCAGACAAGTAACTTTATTTCTCTGAGCCTCAGTTATCTCATCTGAAAGATGGGGCTGATTCCGACTTCAGAATTAGGGGTATCAAATGCCTAACAGAAGAAGCAGCAGCTGGCATCCAGCACAGAGCCTGGTCAGCAGGGGCTCTAGAAATGGCACTGAAGGGCTACATCTAGGGATGAAGAACTGAATACCTCTGAGCTGTGCCAGAAAGCTCAGGGCTTAGGGCGGCTAGACCAGGACAAGATTTGGTACCAGGAGTGGGGTGTCCATCCCAGCTTCACACCTATCCTCTGACTGGGTCTGAAAGATGACCGGGTCACTCCACTTGCTTCAGGTCCCCTGGTAGGAGGAGCCAGGCATGGGCCCTGCTCACACCTGCAGCTCATAGCTCGAGTCTTTGCAGAACTCCAAGGGGAGGAGGGAGACACTTCTTGAGTCCACTGAGATCAGCCTTCTCCTTGGACTCTGCCAGTACGAGGAAAGGACGCACCAGGTCAGGGTGCAACCAGGCCAGCCCCTGCCTCCAGCCAGCCACCTCTTTCCCAGCCTCCATCAGAGGGGCTGTGCATCTTTTCTCTTCCCACAAGAATCAGGCTTATGCCTGAGTAGCCGGACTCAGGCTTGGGCAGCACAGACTCACCAGCACTGCCTGGCCCTTGCCTGTGATAGGATGTTCTGTTTGATTTCTCTTTGATTCCAATTCACCCATTGACGGTCCTGGCAGTGAACTCTCCCTGCAGGACTGGGCATATCTCAGGAGTGGCAATGGTCTGGCAGTATCCCAGGCAATGCATACTTTCGGAATCCTTCAACACTTGAAGACATTCTCAACTGATGCTTGGAATAAGTCTCAATACATCAATTGAGAATGTCTTCAACTGTTGAAAATTCCAAGAGTTGACATACTGACATTCCCAACAGTGGGCATTTCTAGAAGTCTTTAACTACAGACATCTTAGCAATAGATACCTCTGGAAATCTTCCACTGGGGACTTTCTAAAGTATGGTACTCATGGACATCTTCAGCTGGGACCATTCTAAAGGATGGGCAATTCTAGAACTCTTCAGCTGTGATGGTTCTATCATTATTACTATTTTTATTTTTTAGAGCAGGGTCCCACTTGTGACTGTGCTAAATAGTGGGCTGGAAGGACACCTCTCAAAGCCTTCATGTTTGAAACAATGGGCCCCCTAACACTGGACTTTTTTTCTGTTTTTGAGATCGAGTCTTGCTCTGTTGCCCAGGCTAGAGTGCAGTGGCACAATCCCAGCTCACTGCAACATCTGCCTCCTGGATTGAAGCAATTCTCCTGCCTAAGCCTCCAGAGTAGCTGGGATTTCAGGTTCATGTCACCATGCCCAGCTACTTTTTGTACTTCTAGTAGAAACAGTTTCACCATGTTGTCCAGGCTGTTCTCAAACTCGTGACCTCACGAAATCCACCCGCCTTGGCCTCCCAAAGTGCTGGGATTACAGGTGTGAGTCACCGCACCAGGCTGGACCTTCTTAATCACTGATACTTCTGGAACTCTCCAACTATGGCCATTCTAAGCAAGTGGGAAGCTTCCAGATGGCCGCGTTCCTGAAATGTCTTCTATTGTGACTACACTAGACCTGGGGTGAAGCCTGGGGAAGGGACAGTCTCTTTGGAATGCTGACAGTGGAGGGGACATGCATGGAGAGGACAGATTATTCAGAGGTCTCCTACCTTGGGGAGAAGTGAGGAGAGGGAGGGTGGCCCGCTGTAAGGGAGCACTCGCACCCTTGGTCTCTGTTCTTGGCCATGGATGACGATGCTCACACATCTCTCCCACCCAGATGCCCTTGCACTCCCTTCTCTCCCCTCCCCTTCACCCACTTAGCTGCACTGATCCCCACATTCCTCACCACAGCCCAGGGGTCTCCGCGGTTCCTGTACTGCAGCTCATACTGAAGCTTGCCCTTCAGCATGAAGTCAGGGCCTTCATAATCCGAGCACCAGGAGATATTATACTGTCCTGAGAAGGTCACGGTCACATTGACTGGGTGGAAAAACCCACCCAGTGAGGTTTTGCTGCAGGTGAAAAGGATTTGCTGATGGGAAGAAGTCCTACCTGCCCCACCCCCGCCCCATGCCTGACTCATCATTGATGAGATGGAGACAGACAACCCTGAGCGACTTTGGGCAAAGTACTCCTGACTCTGGGCTTCCGTGTATTCTTCTGGAACCTGAGAGATTTAGACTTGATCAGGATTGCAAACTCAGGGGCGGCCAGGTCACAGAGATGGATGAAACAGGTTCAGGGATTGTGAAGAAATGGAAGAGTTAAAAGTGAATGGCTCCAGCAACAGAGAGTGGCCAGCTCTTCTAAGTTTTCTAAGGAAACACACACATGCACACGCATGCACACACCCACGTACCTGCACGCAAGCTCATGTACACATGCACATGTACACATATGCATGCACACACTCACACATGCATGCACACACACACACACATGAAATCTGAAATTTTTTCTATGTACTGAAGGGCAAGTTTCAGTATGAGTTGCAGAATGGGAAACAGGAGACCCCCGGAATTATCGTGTGAAATCTCACAAGGATTTTTTCCCCTTAGAGACACAATCTCACTGTGTTGTTCCCACTGGAGTGCAGTGGTGCGATCATAGCTCACAGCAGCCTCAACCTCCTGGGCTCAACCTGTCCTCCCACCTCAGCCTTCCAAGTAGTTGGGACTACAGGTGGGTGCTACCACACCTGGCTATTTTTTTTTTTTTTTTCTATTTTGTACAAACAGGGTCTCACTATGTTTGCCCAGGCTGGTCTCAAACTCCTGGCTTCAAGTGATCCTCCCACCTCAGCCTCCCAAAATGCTGGAATTGCAGGTGCAAGCCACTGTACCCGGCCTATCTTAAGGTTTAAAGTTAACTACCCATCCAAAAATGTTCTCAGCAATGTGCTGGCAAATTCATTCATTTTCCATTTCTGTTCTAAGTGATGGTATCATTTTCTTTCCACCCCAGCTACTTCAAGAAGTCGAAGACTCTTCTTAGCATAAATGCTAATGATGAGGGTTGCCATTTACTCAGAGCCTGCCTGGCTGCCCTGCTCTGGGCGGACACCCCACAGTGGCTCTGGGAGGCCGATCTGATGGTCCTCATCTTTCAGCATCTCCCAGCAAGTGCAAGAGCCAAGCTCTGGGCCATAACGGTAAGTTTCATGGACAGCCCCAAGATGAAGGTCAAAGCTGGCATTCTAGTTTTGCTCCATCTGAAGGACATTTCATGGACTTGAGCAGAACACAATATGTTACGGGCCTTAAATTCCTCTCTTGTAAAATGGGCCCAGCTTCTGTATCATGAGACTTCAAGTTCAAAGGGATGAAGCTATTTAGCAGGAGGCAGTAACTTCAGGGGAACCAAGTGACAAGTGTCTATTAGTGTCACAGAGGAGTTGCAGGTCTCTGGCCTCATCTCCACTTTCTCTCTTTGCCTCCCTCCCTCCCTCCCTCCCTCCCTCTCTCTCTATCCCTTCCTTCCCTCTCTCCATCCTTCTTTCCTTTCTTCCTCTCCCTCCCTCCTTCCCTCCCTCTCTCCCTTCCTTTCTTCTCTTTCTCTCTCTCTCTTTCTTTCTTTACTCTCTTCTTCTTTCTTTCTTTTATTTTGTACACAGAATCTTTCTCTATCACCCAGGCTGGAGTGCAATGGCATGATCTTGGCTCACTGCAACCTCCGCCTCCCAAGCACAAGCAATTCCATGGCCTCAGCCTCCCAAGTAGCTGGGACTATAGGTGTGCACCACCACTCCTGGCTAATTTTTGTATTTTTAGTAGAGACGAGGTTTCCCCATGTTGGCCAGGCTGGTCTTGAACTCCTGACCTCAAGTGATCCGCCTGCCTCAGCCTCTGAAAGTGCTGGGATTATAGGCATGAGCCACCACGTCTGACCATCTTCTCCACTTTCCATCTGCCACTATCCAGCACTCTGCACATCTCACCCTGTGATGTTTTTACCATGTGCCCCCCTCACTGGACTCTTAGCTCCTTTGGGTGGAGGTTTTGTCCTCTGCATTCAGTCCATGCCCACAGCTCCTAGAACACAGCCTGGGACACAGTAGGCCCTCAATAAATGTTTGACAAATTAGGCTGGGTGAGGTGGCTCACGCTTAAAATCTCAGCACTTTGGGAGTCTGAAGCAGGAGGATTGCTTGGAGCCATGGGTGCAAGACCAGCCTGGGCAACACAGCAAGATCCCAGCTCTACGAAAAAATGTAAAAACTTGCCAGGCATGGTGATGTGCACCTGTAGTCCCAGCTACTCAGGAGGCTGAACTGGGAGGATCGCTTGAGCCCGGGAGTTCCAGGCTGCAATGGGCTGTTATATATTCGTATACATCTGTCAAATTAACAAACGAACCTTTCAAGGCTTCCAAAAAGGAGCCCTGAGGCTGCCTGTGATCCTGAAACATGGCTGAGGGCTGCCACCATGCCCCGAGGTGACAGAGGTGCACTTGGTTTTTGTTTTGTCTTGGTTTGCTTTTGTTCGGTGGGGATGGAGTCTCACTCTGTTGCCAGGCTGGATCTCAGCTCACTGCAACCTCTGCCTCCCAGGTTCAAGTGATTCTCCTGCCTCAGCTTCTTAAGTAGCTGGGACTACAGGTGTACACCACCATGCCCAGCTATTTTTTATATTTTTGGTAGAGATGGGGTTTCACCATGTTGGCCAGCATGGTCTAGATCTCCTGACCTTGTGATTCGCCGGCCTCGGCCTCCCAAAGTGCTGGGATTACAGGCGTGAGCCACCGCGCCGGGCCGAGGTGCACATTTTACAGAATGCCACGGTGAACACTGGGTTGTTGCTGTTGCTGTTCCAGCGATGGGATGTATGGGACTGAAATCGTTTCTAACCCCTCTTTTGTCTTCCCTGGGGCAGGTCGAGGCTGGCTCCGGGCTTCCCTGTGTGGCTGTGGCCTGGGTGAAGATCAGTCCCAGTAGACACCAGGGTACTGAGAACGGCCCCATGGGTTCTGCTCTGGAGATGTTTGCAAAGCCTGGGGATCGGGAAGGGGGCTGCTCAGCCCAGCAAGGCCTGGGGAAGGAGGAGAAAGGGACCCTGAGTAGGAGGTGGTCAGAAAATTACTTACTGGCTGGGTGTGGTGGCTCAGGCCTGTAATTCCAGCACTTTGGGAGGTCGAGGCGGGTGAATCATGAGGTTAGGGGTTTGAGACCAGCCTGGCCAACATAGCGAAACCCAGTCTCTACTAAAAATACAAAAAATTAGCTGGGTGTGGTTGTGGGCACCTGTAATCCCAGCTATGTGAGAGGCTGAGGCAGGAGAATCGCTTGAACTCGGGAGGTGGAGATTGCAGTGAGCCGAGATTGTGCCACTGCACTCCAGTGCTGGTGTCCCAGCTGGGCCCAGGCTAGCTGCAGATCTTGGCAGGGAGGGAGGGGATGCCAGAGAGAAATGCTTGGATTCAGGCTGCAAGAGAAGTGGCAAGGAGGGATCTCTTCTCTGCCCTGAGTTCTCCTCTGCTCCTAAGAAGCTGTGGGGTGAGGGGTGTGGGGTGGCCTGGGCAGTGGGGCTGCTGCCTGCCTCAGTTTACTCGGAGAGGCTGTAGGGGTCCCTGCTCCAGACAGTGCATGTGTGTGCGGGAGACCTCATGTTCTGTATCCCAGATTCATGGGGCTGTGAGAGAGAGAGAAAGCGAGAGAGAGAGAGAGTGTATATGTGAGTGTGAGAGTGTGTGTGCAGGTGTGTGAGACTACATGTGCATATGTGTGTGCACATGTGTGAGGGAGTGCATGTGTGAGTGTCCATGTGCATGACTGTGCACGTAAGAGAGTGCATGTGTGTGTGTGTGTGTGTGCACGTGTGTGTGTGTGTGAGAGAGAAAGCAAAAGAGGCCAGGTGTGGTGGCTTATGCCTGTAATCCCAGCACTTTGGGAGGCCAAGGTGGGCAGATCGTGAGGTCAGGAGATCGAGACCATCCTGGCCAATGTGGTAAAACCCCATCTCTATTAAAAATACAAAACTTAGCTGGGCATGGTGGTGCATGCCTGTAATCCCAGCTACTCGGGAGGGTGAGGCAGGTGATTCCTTTGAACCCGGGAGGTGGAGGTTGCAGTGAGCTGAGATGGTGCCATTGCACTCCAGCCCAGGTGACAGTGGGAGACTCTGTCTCAAAAAAAAAAAAAAACGAAAAAAAAAAGAGAGAGCAAAAGAGACAGTGTGGGCCTCTGTCCTCGCCATGCAGGCTGGGGCTGGGGCTGGGGAGATGTCTGTGAGTTTGAGTCTGTGTGTGTGTGTGAGTCTGTGACCCTGGGAATGTGTGTGAGTGTGCATGTGCAGAGTGTGTTTACTCTCACTCTCTGTGGTGTGACACCCCCTCAGCAAAGAGGTGCAAACCTGACCCCGCAGAGTGTGTATCACAGACACCCTCTTATCACCCAGCCCCTCTCCTGGGAATCTCAGGGCAGAAACTCCCAAGCTCGGGGCAGGGACTCCCCAAGGACAGGCTCTTTTTGCAGCATGTGTATGCGTGTCTGGGGCTGCTTTGGGTACACACACACGCACACACACACACACACACACACACACACACACCATGCCCACCATGCCAAAGCTACCTTCCAGGCCCTTCCATGGCCTGCCCTGGTTTGGTTTGGTTTTGTTTGAGATGGAGTCTCACTCTATCACCCAGGCTGGAGTGCAGTGGCATGATCGTGGCTCACTGTAACATCCGTCTCCCAGGTTCAAACAATTCTCCTGCCTCAGCGTCCCAAGGAGCTGAGGATGACGGGCGTGCACCACCACGCCTGGCTAACTATTTTGTGTTTTTAGTAGAGACGGGGTTTCACCTTGTTGCCCAGGCTGGTCTCGAACTCCTGACCTCAAATGATCGAATCACCTTAGCCTTCCAAAGTGCTGGGATCACAGGAATGAGCCACCATGCCTGGTCCCTGCCCTAGTTCTTGTTTTGTGTTGTTTTGAGATGAGGTCTCAGTATATTGCCCAGGCTGGTCTCTAACTCCCAGGTTCAAGCAATTCTCCTGCCTCAGCCTCCCAAAGTGTTGGAATTTCAGGTGTGAACCACCTTGTCCTGCCACCTGCCCTGGTTCTGAACTCACAGATATAACTGCTCCCATCAACCAGGTCCTCCTACCCCTGGGATCCCCCCTCTACCTCCAGCCTGGAGGGAAATTCCAGGCCTCCCTGGAGCTTATGAAGGGAAAAACCCAGGAGGATTTTTTTCTGTGACTCGGTGTCCTCCACTTGCCTTATTATGGGGACAGGATCCCAGAAAGTCAGGGTTAAAAGGACATTTGCTCTACAAGTAGGAAAGCTGTCCCAGAGGTAGGTGTGCCTCATCTGTGGTCACACCGAGGGGCAGGGCTGAGCCAGAACATGAGCCCAGAAGTCCCAGGTCTCACACCAGCTCCTTTCATATTGCTCAAACCTAATATCAACCCTTCACACTTTAGTAAAAAATAGTGCAACGCAAAAGCAGAACTCTAAGACCTGGTGAGGACATAGGCCAGGTTAGATCTGATGAAAGGGAAAGACTGGCCCAGAGGGCAGCAAGTAAGGGGCCCAGCCCCCACCTATAATCCTAGCACTTTGGGAGGCCAAGGCGGGTGGATCACTTGAGCCCAGGAGTTTGAGACCAGCCTGAGCAATATGGCAAGACCCCATCGCAGCTAAAAATACAAAAATCAGCTGGGCATGGTGGCACACACCTGTTGTCCCATGGAGGCTGGGGTGGGAGGATCACCTGAGCCTGGAGAGGCAGCTGCAGTGGGCTAAGACTGAGCCCCACCCTAAGTTTGGGGGCTCCGGATACTCACTTGCTGTCAGCCAGGACAAAGCTGCCACAAACCTGGGAGTAGTTGCCAGACTGATCTGTGATGTTGACACTGAAAATGTCATCGGCCACGAAGTGGAACACATCCATGTGGCAGGTATACGTGGCATGCGTGGCGTTGTGGGCCAGCCTGTGGAGGCTGCAGGAGGTGACCTCGTCCTTCAGCTCTTCATACTGTTCTTGCCTTCAAGGACAGAGCAGCCGGTCATGGCTGGAAGCCAGGGTCAGGGGAGCTGGTGTCAGCTCAATGCTCAGGGCCAGGGCAGAAGCTTAGACTGTCAGGGCTGGGAGAGATTTGAGGCAGGGCTGGGGGGAGTCACCTGGTCCAACCAACCTTTCCCCAGGGAAGGTATCCCCTCTCCTGCACCATCCCGGATGAGTTGTGTCCAGGCTCAGCTTGCATACCTCCCAGGGACCGGGAACTCACTACCTCATTTAGAGCAGCAGCTCTCAATTTTGGAAATTTGGGCCATTCTTTCTTGGACCAAGCCTAAATCTGTCCCAGCGGGTCCCAACAACTGGATGGCTGTCCCTCAGGAAGGGTGCTACGTATTTTGGGTTTCCTTCTCTCCTTTCTGTCCAATGTCCACTTTTTTGAGACAGTCTCACTGTGTCCTCCAGGCTGGAATGTCATGGTGGGATCACGGCTCACTGCACCCTCGACCTTCCCGGGCTCAGTTGATCCTCCTACCTCAGCCTTCAGAGTAGCTGGGACTACATGCATGCACCACCATGCCCAGCTAACTTTCTGCATTTTCCGTAGAGATCGGGGTCCCTCCATGTTGCCTAGGCTGGTCTCAAACTCCTGGGCTCAAGTGATCTGCTTGTCTCGGCCTCCCAAAGTCCTGGGATTGCAGGTGTGAGCCACTGTGCCTGGCCCCAACACCCACTGAATACCTCATAAGAGCCTGTGCTGAGGGCTAGGATAAGAGCTAAATGAACCTCATCTCCTCCTCTGGTTGGACTTCTGGGGACGCTGGTGGGATGGGGTTAGGGAAAATGTGGTGGCTTTTTAACTTTCACCAGACAAAGATGATGGGTTTTGAAGTATATATGGGAGTTCGCCAGATATTAATTTCCCTATCTAGATGTTCAGGTTCCGAACATGACCGCTCTCTCTAGGCCCAACAGGGATGTGTAGACTGAGTCCTCTGCTAAATTTGCCGGAGTAGAAGTTCCTGCTGAATAAAAGCTTTCCAAGCCTCCCAGCCTGGACTTCCTCGTTATTGACCCCCCACCCTGCCTCTCTCCACTCCAACCACACTGACCTCCCTATTCCTCACACTCAGCATATCTTATCCTCCAGGGCCTTGCACTGGCAGTGCCCTCTTCCTGAAATGGCTTTTCCCCTGCTGGCTGGCTGGCTCCTTCTTACCAGAGGATGTGGTCCCTCTGCCTGAGGTCCAGTGTCCCGTTCTTTATAGCACCCATTGTTGTCAGAAAGTATTCTGTTTGGGGCAGGGCTGTCTCACACCTGTAATCCCAGCACTTTGGGAGGCCGAGGCGGGCAGATCTATTGAGGCCAGGAGTTTGAGACCAGCCGGGCTAACATAACTAAACCCTGCCTCTACTTAGAATGCAAAAATTAGCTGGCCGTGGTGGCACACACCTGTAATCCCAACTACTCGGGAGGCTGAGACAGAATTGCCTGAACCCAGGAAGTGGAGGTTGCAGTGAGCCAAGACCGTACCACTGAACTCCAACCTGGGTGACAGAGTGACACTTCATCTCAAAAAAAAAAAAAAAAAAAAAAAAATGTAGACTGTTTGGGCCTGTAATCCCAGCACTGTGGGAGGCTGAGGTGGGCAGATCACTTGAGCCCAGGAGTTGGAATCCAGCCTGGGCAACATGGCAAAATGCTGTCTTTCCAAACACTACAAACATTTTCCAGGTACGGTGATGCATGCCTGTAGTCCCAGCTACTTGGGAGGCTGAGTGGGAAGGATTGCTTGGGCCCAAGAGGTCGAGGCTATAGTGAGTCCTGATCACACCACTACACTCCAGCCTGGGCAAGAGAGCAAGGCCCTGTCTCAAAAAGAAAAAGAAAGAAAAAAGAGAAAACACCCTGTTGGCTGTTTTGTGCTTCTGTCTGCGGTACGTCAGTTCTAAGGTATCTGGTCCCTGGTCGGCCTTGCTCTGCTGAATCCCCAGTGCCTGCAACAGTGTTTGGCAGGAACTTAATACATGCTTTGTTTTGTTTTTGAGATGGGATCTTGCTCTGTTGTCCCGGCTGGAGTGCAGTGGTGATCATAGCTCACTGCAGTCTTGACCTTCTGGGCTTGGTCCTACTGCCTTAGACTCTCAATAGCTGGGACTGCAGGATGGTGCCACCGTGCTTGACTGATTTATGTTTTGTAGAGACAGAATTGTGTGATGTGGCCCAGGCGGGTCTCAAACTCCTGGGCTCAAATGATCCTCCTTCCTCAGCCTCCCAAAGTGGTTAGAAGCATGAGCCACTGCACGTGGCCTATAAATGTGTTTTGGATGAATGAATGAGCTGATGGATAACAGAAGCTCTTCTTTATCCTGAGCTGCATATGGACTCAAAGGGACCCATGGACTTTGGAGTTGTGGGGTTTGAATTTGAATCTTAGCTCCAGCATTCACTGGCTGTGTGACCTTGGGTGAGTTGCTTAACCTCTCTGAACCTCAATGTCCTCATCTGTAAAATGGGAGTAATTATTGTGAGGATTGGGAGCAACCATTCATGGAAAACATGTAGCTGAGGGCCTGGTACCTACTAAGTGCTTAAAAAATTATGCAGGAGACTGGCTATCCTGGGGTCTCAAAACCATGACTCAGCCTGTGTGGGCAAGTGAGTGGCCTTTGCAGCCGGTGGATAGACCAACCCTGGGGGCTCCTGACTTTTCAAGTCCTGTGAGCCCTGAGTGATCATCTGAAAGGTGGGCACTGTGGTCCTCTGCACACAGCGGCCTCCTGGGAGTGGAATCACTGAGCAGGGAGTGGAATCACTGGGGATACAACCATAGACGGAAGAGACAAGACTTGTGCCCGGGGCCAAGTGTCTGTCTGGTGGGGACACAGAAACCAAGAGAGTGCTGGGTTTCAAGAAACATCAAGGAGGAGATGGCTAAGGTGTCACTCAGACCTCAGGCCCTCCTGCTCTCATGTCTCCTTGACTCAGGAATCTTAGCCCCTGCCTGGGCTATGGGGCCACCAGTTGTCTGAATGGTCAGGCTACTAAGGGTAGCAACTCCCTTCTATGAGTGGGGTAACTGAGGCCCGGAGTAGGAGGGGGACACCAGTGGGGACCCCCACTATGGTGGGAGCACATCGTGGTCCTGATTTCTCCCTCTCTCCCTCCTTCCCTCTGTCCCTCCTCCCTCCCTCCCTGCTTCCCTCCCTCCCTCCTCCCTCCCTCTCTCCCTCTCTCCCTCTCTTCCTCTCTCTCTCTCTTCCTCCCGCCTCTCTCTCTGTGTCTTTGTCTGTCTTCATGTCTTTTTCTCTCTTGATGTCTCTTTGTCTCTGCATCTATGTCTTTCTGTCAGTTTGAACACTCACCTTGGCTGGGGCACAATGGCTCACCCCTGTAATCCCAGCAATTTGGGAGACCAAGGTGGGTGGATCACCTACCTGAGGTCAGGAGTTCAAGACCAGTCTGGTCAATATGGTGAAACCCCATCTCTACGAAAAATACAAAAATTAGCTGGGTGTGGTGGTGCATGCCTATTAGTACCAGCTACCTGGGAGGCTGAGGCAGGAGAATTGCTTGAACCCGGGAGGCAGAGGTTGCAGTGAGCCAAGATGGTGCCACTGCACTCCAGCCTGGGCAACAGAGTCAGCCTGTCTCAAAAGAATAAAAGTACAAAAATAAGTAAACCCTCACCTTACCCTTGTCCTGTGCTATGACTCACTCTCTTTTTCTCTCACAGAAATGGGTGGGTGCAACCCTCACCGCCTCCATCCTGGAGCTGGGACCCTGGAGCCCAGAAGTGCCCTCAGCCCTGGAGGTGTACAGTTGCCACCTACCACGGAGTCCGGCCAAGAGGCTGCAGCTCACGGACCTGTGAGAACCGGCAGAGCTGGTGGAGTCTGACAGCGTGCCCAAGCCCAGCTCCTGGGCCACGGCCCAGAACTCAGGGGGCTCAGCTTCCAGCAAGGAGAGGGACCGGCCATACGGCCTGCTGTCCATCAACACAGTGACTGTGCTAGATGCAGAGGGGCTGTGTACCGGGCCTTGCAGCTGTGAGGATGACGGCTACCCAGCCCTGGATCTGGATGCCGGCCATGAGCCCAGCCCAGGCCTAGAAGACCCACTATTGGACCCGGGCACCACAGTCCTCTCTGGTGGCTGTGTCTCGGCTGGCAGTCCTGGGCTAGGAGGGCCCCTGGGAAGCCTCCTGGACAGACTAAAGCCACCCCTTGCAGATGGGGAGGACTGGGCTGGGGGACTGCGCTGGGGTGGCCAGTCACCTGGAGGGGCCTTAGAGAGTGAGGCAGGCTCGCCCCCAGCCGGCCTGGATATGGACCCGTTTGACAGTGGCTTTGTGGGCTCTGACTGCAGCAGCCCTGTGGAGTGGGACTTCACCAGTCCTGGAGACATAGGCCCCACCCCTGAGCTACCTCCGCCAGTGGGTGGTCATTCTGTCGCCACTCTCGAGCCCAGGACTAGGCCAGCTAGTGAGGCTGACTGGCTGTCCAGAGCTGTCCACTGGCTACTGGGTCCTGAGCCAGAGTCAAGGTCACCTGGGGTGTGATTGAAGACACCTGCAGCCTTTGGGCTCCCAGATGGGCCCAGCGTGATGTTTACATTTTCTGTGTGTGTGCATGTGCATGTGTGTGTGCATGTATGTGCATTTGTAGGTGCATGTGTGTGTGCATAGTGCGTGTGTGTAGGTGCATGTATGTGCACATGCAGGTGCATGTGTGTGTAGGTGCATGTGTGTGCATGTGTCGGTGCGTGTTGGTGTGTGTGTGTCTCAGGTGCGGGCACAGTGACACGTCCATGTGTGTGTGTGAATGCACGTGCCGGTGGGCCTGGCCTGGAGAATGCCCATGGTACTCTATGCATTCTGGACCCAGGGAGCTCACCTGAGTGTACCAGGGTGCACAGCAAACGTATCTGTGGGCAACAGATGACAACAGCCTTTCTCCTTTCCAGGGTCTTGTGTTACCAAATGGTCCACGGCCCCTCTGGGGCCTTGTGGGATCAGGGCATTGCTTGTGGCAGAGGCCAAGCCCAGCCCTCCAGCATCTGCCTCCAGGAGCTGCAAGAAGTCCATACGGTTCCTTATCACCTGCCAGCAGGGAGGGAAAGAGGTTGCAGTGAGCCCACAGTGACCCCGCCCCAGGTTGGGAAGATTCTGGGAGACCCATGTAGGAAAGTCTGAATCCCGACTCTGATACCTTCTGGCTGTGCTACCTGAACCAAGTCGCCTCTGACCCACCTGCAGGAAACTGGTGATGTCACCTGCGTATAGTATGCAGCCCAGAGCAGACCCTCAGTATACGTCAGCTTCCTTCTTTCTGTGGCCACAGCAGAGGCTCGCACAGGAGGTGGGCAGGGGTGACAACACCCATCATCCCTGACAGCCTGGGCACCCGTGGGGCTGTCCTGCCTCCAGGGGACCACTTGGGGAGGTTTCCAGGCTTAAAACAGTCTGTCTTGTCTCTTGCAAACAGCTCCCCACCAACCAAGATTTCTTTTTCTGACTTCTGCTACTAAGTTTTAAAAAATTCCGTTTGTGCACCCAAGAGATATTTATTAAACACCAATTACGTGCCAGGTCAAGGCTCATGGGACCTTCCCCCCGTGGCACTAATGGAGGGAGGGTGCAGGCCGAAACCAGGCAGTGCCCTGCAGCCACACTTCATGCTGTGGCGCCCCCCACCTGCCCCAATGCAACAATTCAATTCAGTGTCATCCTGGAGAATTAGAGGGAAATCAAGTTGTGTGTCAATGGTTTGTCAGAAGCTGTTGAAATGTAAATTAAGAAGCTAAGAAACTAATTGTTAGCAACATTTTGTTTTTCTTTTTTTTTTTCTTTTGAAACAGAGTCTCAGTCTGTTGCTCAGGCTGGAGTGCAGTGGTGTGATCTCGGCTCACTGCAGCTTCTGCCTCCTGGGTTCAGGCTATTCTCCTGCCTCAGCCTCCCAAGTAGCTGGAATTAGAGGCATGCACCACCACACCTGGCTAATTTTTGTATTCATATTAGAGACAGGCTTCACTATGTTGTCCAGGCTGGTCTCAAACTCCTGACCTCAAATGATCTGCCTCCCTCGGTTGGCCTCTCAAAGTGCTGGGATTAGAGGTGTGAGTCACCACGCCTGGCACCTTAGCAACATTTTCAAGGCACCTCACCAAATATCAGTTTAGTATAGAAGCTAGATGTAGGTGCTAGGTATTGCATAAAACTCATCTCTCTCTCCTCTCTTTCACTCTCTCTCTCTCTCTCTCTCTACACACACACACACAGACACACATTTTTTTTTAAGGAAATATGTTTTTTTTCCCCAAAGTGTGCCCATCTTAGAAGTGGCTTGGCTTTTTGAAACCCAAGCAAGCTTACAGCAGCAGTGTGATTCCATTCTGGAGCCTGAGAGATGGAGACATAGTCCTGGTAATAGCTCTTGAGCTCCTGGATCCAGCCATGCCTGAAACCACATTCCTCCCAGACCATTTAGATATGAGAATGGAAGTCATTATGATGTTCACCAAATATTTCCACCACCTGCACCTGCACCCTGGGCAGTCTTGGGAGCCTAGAGGAGGACCCCTATGCTGGCCCGGTCCTGCTGTCCCCCACAAAGGCCAGACTGCCGGCTGCAGGGCCATGCCAGGGGAGCCAGCTCTGGCTTTTGGAGCAGGGTTGGGTTGGAAGTCAGCAGAAAGAAGTCAGTCCTGTCAAAGGCTCCCTCACAACTCATCTGTGAAGTGGGGTAGCTGGGAGAGGTCGCTGAGAGAATGCATGAGAGTCCTCAGTGCCTGGCAGGAGGCTGGAAGGTTCTAGAATGCTGATGGTTATAAGAGTAGGACTGTGAGCCTGGGATCGGGCTGTGTGAGACTTGGATAGGAGTGAGAATGGAAGCAGAGCTTCCGCATGGGGGAGCAGCCCTCACCACCCCTACACCCACATCTGCACCCTAGGGACTCGGGTTCAGATGTGCTGTGGTTTTTACACCCTTTTGGGTGGTTCCAGGAGCCACCTGCAGGTGCCACATGAGCCACAGGCTCTCAGGAAACCAGCACAGCTCTCCTGCACCCAGAACTCGCTGGGTGAGGGAGGGGAACACAGATGTCTGGGGAGAGGCTGACTGAGGCCAGATCGGGGGGTGCTCTGGACTGGAGCAGATGAGGCCCCTTAGAATTCCACCTATGAAGGAAACTCAGCTCATAAACATGGGGGAGTGAAGTTGGAGGCTGGGCATAGTGGCTCATGCCTGTGATCCCTGCACTTTGGGAGGCCGAAGCAAGGGGATCACTTGAGGACAGGAGTTAAAGACCAGCCTGGGCAACATGGCAAGACCCCATCTCTACAAAAATTATTTTTTAAAAAATTATCCAGGCGTGGTGGTGCTTGCCTGTAGTCCCAGCTACTCGGGAGGCTAAGGTGGGAGGATCACCTGAGCCCAGGAGTTTGAGGCTGCAGTGAGCTGTGACTGCCCCCCTGTATTCCAGTACGGGTCACAGATCAATACCCTTTCTCTTAAAAAAAAAAAAAAAAAAGTTGGAGACAAGAGCTGGCTCACCTAGAAGGACGGATTAGTAGGTGGGAGGGTGGACAGAGGATGGGTGGACGTGTGAATAGATAGAAGGATCGTATTAGGTTGGTGCAAACGTCTTTGCTGCTACTCTTAATGGCTTTGGTAACACGTTTGAAGGAAGAATGGTTGGTCGGATAGACAGAGATAAACAGATACTGCAGACAAAGGTGAAGACAAGACACAAGCCTACAGGCCAGAAACTATTTTGTTCACTGCCTTTAGTCCCAGCCTGGCACATAGTAGGCACTCAATAAAGCCTGATTTGTAGCATTTGCTTATTTCCGTGGTGTAATTTCAAGTGCCTGATTTCAGTGTAAACACAGAGTCGGGAAGAGATCTGCACAATCTGCTCTCTTGGCTGATATGAGCGAGTCCCAGGTCACTTACTGATGGTAACCCAGACAGCACATCAAGAGGGTCGGGGGCTTCAGGGAGGAGGTGCTGTTGGTTGGACTTTGAAAAATAAATAGGAGGCTGGGAGCAGTGGCTCATGACTGTAATCCTAGCACTTTGGGAGGCTGAGGTGGATGGACCATTTGAGGTCAGGGGTTCGAGACCAGCCTGAGCAACATGGTAAAACCCAGTCTCTACTAGAAATATAAAAATTAGCTGGGTGTGGTGGCACACGCCTGTAATCCCAGCTACTTGGAAGGCTGAGACTGGAGAATCCAGGAGGCGGAGGTTGCAGTGAGCAGAGATGGCACCACTGCACTCCAGCCTGGGCAACAGGGCAAGACTCTGTCTCAAAAAAAAATAATAATAAATTAAAAAGGGAAAATGTGTAGGAGTTGTTAGATGTACCAGCTATTTGGGAAAGAGGGAAGAGCTTGGATAAAGGCCTGGAGTATGACTAAGGGTCAGAAGCAAATGGGACTGGTGTCCTTTTGCCTTCCAAAGACCACGCCAGAATCACTAAGCACCCTCACTTAAGAGGAAGGCGGACCCATTGCAACACTTTACAAGCTGGCACACTCCTCACCTTGCTGTCTGCAAGCTCTGAGTGGCCAACTCCTCCATTTGAAAGATGAAATGAAGGCACAGCACAGAATGATGATCTAAGGTCACACACTGAATGAGTGGTCGGAGTTGGAACCAGAACTCTGGGCTCCTGGTGCCAATTTTATTTCTTTTTTACCATGCTCTGCTGGAAAGCACATAGATCAAGAGGTTAGGAAGGTTTGACAGACCCCTGTGGATGCCTGCTGCATCTTCTCTTGCAGTAGCCCAGGGATGTGGCTGACTCCCACTCTGGGATAAAAACAGAAAACTGAGGCTCAGCAACAGCAAATGACTTGCCCAGGTTATTCATGAGAAATGCCAGAGCCTGATTATCTTGTCCCTTTGAATGGGGTCTTCTCCACATCTCATCTTGAACTATGATTCTCAATGTTGGAGGTGAGGCCTGGCGGGGGGAGGGGGGTGATGGGATTATGGGGGCATACCCTCATGAACAATTTAGCACCATTTCCTTGGTGATGAGTGAGTTCTCAATGTGTCAGTGTATGGAAGATCCGGGCTTTTGTTTGTTTTTTGATGGAGTCTGATTCTTTGGTCCAGGCTGAAGTACAGTGGCATGATCTCGGCTCACTGCAACCTCTGCCTCCTAGGTTCAAGCACTTCTCTTGTTTCAGCCTCTCAAGTAGCTGGGACTATAGGCACACATAACCACACCTCGCTAATTTTTGTATTTTTTTTTTTTTTAGTAGAGGCGGGGTTTCACCATATTGGTCAGCCTGGTCTCAAACTCCTGAACTCAGGTAATCTGCCTGCCTTGGCCTCCCAAACTGCTGGGATTGCAGGTGTGGGCCACAAAGCCTGGCTGATCTGGTTGTTTAAAAGATTCTATATCTCCCACTTTACTCTCTTCCTCCTGCTCATGATGTGCCGGCTCCCCCTTTGCCTTCCTCTGTGATTGGAAGCTTCCTACATAGCCTGCAGAACTGAGCCAATTAAGCCTCTGTGTAAATCACCTGGTCCCTGGTATTTCTCTCTCTTTTTTTTATGTTTATGTTTTGAGACAGGATCTCACTCTGTCACTCAGGCTGGTGCACAGTGGAGCCATCTCAGTTTACTGCAACCTCTGCCTTCTGGGTTCAAGCGATCCTCATGTCTTAGCCTCCTGAGTAGCTGGGATTACAGGCATGTGCCACCATGCCCAACTAACTTTTGTATTTTTAGTAGAGACAGGGTTTTGCCAGGTTGGCCAGGCTAGTCTTGAACTCCTGGCCTCATGTGATCTGCCCACCTTGGCCTCTCAAAGTGCTAGGATTACAGGCATGATTCCGGCCATGCCTGGTATGTCTTTATAGTGACACAAGGACTAATACAGCATTCTTCCTTAGGATGGAAGGAGAGTCCTTACTGTGGGGATAATATCAGAATAATGCTAGAACACTTTCTGCTGCAAGGGAGAGAAACCCACCTCAAACCAGCTTAAGCAAAAAAAAGGAAATGTATCAGCCCATTGATTCAGGCAGGATAGGCAGGGTTATGCTGTGATAACAAACAGCCCCATTGCAGCAGCTTAAAACAACAAAGGATTGATTTCTTGCTCACAATACATGTCTGTCACAAGTGAACTGAAATTTCAGTCTGTATCTCCTCATTCAGGCAGATGGAACAGTCACCATCATCATCTGTCTCTGTAACAGAGAGGAAAACACTCTAGGGGGTGTGGCAGCCATCTGAAAAATGCTCTGCCCAAAAGTGAGACTTACCACTTCTGCTCACAACTGGCTAGTCCCTGCCAGTCACTTGGCCCCATCTGGCTACAGATGGTCAGGAGGTACAATCCTGCCATGTGCCCAGAAGGCCAAAACCTGGAAATATTTGGTGAACAGCATAATGACGTCTATACTCATGTATCTAAATGGTCCAGGAGAAATGTGGTTTCAGGCATGGCTGGATCCAGGAGCTCAAGAGCTATTACCAGGACTATGTCTCCATCTCTCAGCTCTGCTTTCTTGTGTGTTTCTTGCTACCCCTCCCAGTCCCCTCCTTACAGCTCAGTAATCCCAGCAGAATAAGAATATGAACCAGCTAGGGTACGTCTGTCCCTAAACTGTACTGTTGCCAGGGGTAAGGAATGTCCTATTGGCCAGGCCTGGGTCATGTAGCCACAATCCCAGAGTGGGGGACAGCCACATCCCTGGGCTACTGCACGAGAAGATGCAGCAGGCATCCACAGGGGTCTGTCAAACCTTCCTAACCTCTTGATCTACATGCATTCCAGCAGAGCATAATGAAAAAGAAGGGAATTTGGTCAATACCACATCACATCTACTCATAGGTTTAAATGAAATACTGATTGGCCATTATTAATACTCACTTTTTTAGAATAAAGCAACATTTCCATTCTCTCTCCCTCTTTTTCTTCCTCTTTCTTCCTCTCCTTTACTTCTTTTTTTTCTTTCCTTCTCTCCAAAAAAAAATAAACAAATAAAAACTAAAATAAATAAATAAAATAAAAAAGATCCAAGTAAGTACACATTGCAATTGGTGGATATGTCCCTTAGGACTTTTTTTCTATTCTTTCCTTTACTTTTTTAAAATTTTTGAGACAGGGTCTCACTTTGCAAAAATAAAAAGAAAACTGAAATTGGCACCAGGAGCCCAGAGTTCTGGTTCCAACTCCAACCACTCATTCAGTGTGTGACCTCAGATCATCATCCTGTGCTGTGCCTTCGTTTTCCATGTCAAAGCTCAGTCGGCCCCTCAGAGCTTGCAGACAGCAAGGTGAGGAGTGTGCCAGCTGGGAAAGTGTTGCAATGGGTCCGCCTTCCTCTTAAGTGAGGGTGCTTGGTGATTCTGGCGTGGTCTTTGGAAGGCAAAAAGACACCAGTTTCATTTGGTTCTGACCCTTAGTAATACCTCCAGGCCTTTATCCAAGCTCTTCCCTCTTTCCCAAATAGCTGGTACATCTAACAACTCCTACACATTTTCCCTTTTTAATTTATTATTATTTTTTTTTGAGACAGAGTCTTGCCCTGTTGCCCAGGCTGGAGTGCAGTGGTGCCATCTCTGCTCACTGCAACCTCCGCCTCCTGGATTCTCCAGTCTCAGCCTTCCAAGTAGCTGGGATTACAGGCGTGTGCCACCACACCCAGCTAATTTTTATATTTCTAGTAGAGACTGGGTTTTACCATGTTGCTCAGGCTGGTCTCGAACCCCTGACCTCAAATGGTCCATCCACCTCAGCCTCCCAAAGTGCTAGGATTACAGTCATGAGCCACTGCTCCCAGCCTCCTATTTATTTTTCAAAGTCCAACCAACAGCACCTCCTCCCTGAAGCCCCCGACCCTCTTGATGTGCTGTCTGGGTTACCATCAGTAAGTGACCTGGGACTCGCTCATATCAGCCAAGAGAGCAGATTGTGCAGATCTCTTCCCGACTCTGTGTTTACACTGAAATCAGGCACTTGAAATTACACCACGGAAATAAGCAAATGCTACAAATCAGGCTTTATTGAGTGCCTACTATGTGCCAGGCTGGGACTAAAGGCAGTGAACAAAATAGTTTCTGGCCTGTAGGCTTGTGTCTTGTCTTCACCTTTGTCTGCAGTATCTGTTTATCTCTGTCTATCCGACCAACCATTCTTCCTTCAAACGTGTTACCAAAGCCATTAAGAGTAGCAGCAAAGACGTTTGCACCAACCTAATACGATCCTTCTATCTATTCACACGTCCACCCATCCTCTGTCCACCCTCCCACCTACTAATCCGTCCTTCTAGGTGAGCCAGCTCTTGTCTCCAACTTTTTTTTTTTTTTTTTTAAGAGAAAGGGTATTGATCTGTGACCCGTACTGGAATACAGGGGGGCAGTCACAGCTCACTGCAGCCTCAAACTCCTGGGCTCAGGTGATCCTCCCACCTTAGCCTCCCGAGTAGCTGGGACTACAGGCAAGCACCACCACGCCTGGATAATTTTTTAAAAAATAATTTTTGTAGAGATGGGGTCTTGCCATGTTGCCCAGGCTGGTCTTTAACTCCTGTCCTCAAGTGATCCCCTTGCTTCGGCCTCCCAAAGTGCAGGGATCACAGGCATGAGCCACTATGCCCAGCCTCCAACTTCACTCCCCCATGTTTATGAGCTGAGTTTCCTTCATAGGTGGAATTCTAAGGGGCCTCATCTGCTCCAGTCCAGAGCACCCCCCGATCTGGCCTCAGTCAGCCTCTCCCCAGACATCTGTGTTCCCCTCCCTCACCCAGCGAGTTCTGGGTGCAGGAGAGCTGTGCTGGTTTCCTGAGAGCCTGTGGCTCATGTGGCACCTGCAGGTGGCTCCTGGAACCACCCAAAAGGGTGTAAAAACCACAGCACATCTGAACCCGAGTCCCTAGGGTGCAGATGTGGGTGTAGGGGTGGTGAGGGCTGCTCCCCCATGCGGAAGCTCTGCTTCCATTCTCACTCCTATCCAAGTCTCACACAGCCCGATCCCAGGCTCACAGTCCTACTCTTATAACCATCAGCATTCTAGAACCTTCCAGCCTCCTGCCAGGCACTGAGGACTCTCATGCATTCTCTCAGCGACCTCTCCCAGCTACCCCACTTCACAGATGAGTTGTGAGGGAGCCTTTGACAGGACTGACTTCTTTCTGCTGACTTCCAACCCAACCCTGCTCCAAAAGCCAGAGCTGGCTCCCCTGGCATGGCCCTGCAGCCGGCAGTCTGGCCTTTGTGGGGGACAGCAGGACCGGGCCAGCATAGGGGTCCTCCTCTAGGCTCCCAAGACTGCCCAGGGTGCAGGTGCAGGTGGTGGAAATATTTGGTGAACATCATAATGACTTCCATTCTCATATCTAAATGGTCTGGGAGGAATGTGGTTTCAGGCATGGCTGGATCCAGGAGCTCAAGAGCTATTACCAGGACTATGTCTCCATCTCTCAGGCTCCAGAATGGAATCACACTGCTGCTGTAAGCTTGCTTGGGTTTCAAAAAGCCAAGCCACTTCTAAGATGGGCACACTTTGGGGAAAAAAAACATATTTCCTTAAAAAAAAATGTGTGTCTGTGTGTGTGTGTGTAGAGAGAGAGAGAGAGAGAGAGTGAAAGAGAGGAGAGAGAGATGAGTTTTATGCAATACCTAGCACCTACATCTAGCTTCTATACTAAACTGATATTTGGTGAGGTGCCTTGAAAATGTTGCTAAGGTGCCAGGCGTGGTGACTCACACCTCTAATCCCAGCACTTTGAGAGGCCAACCGAGGGAGGCAGATCATTTGAGGTCAGGAGTTTGAGACCAGCCTGGACAACATAGTGAAGCCTGTCTCTAATATGAATACAAAAATTAGCCAGGTGTGGTGGTGCATGCCTCTAATTCCAGCTACTTGGGAGGCTGAGGCAGGAGAATAGCCTGAACCCAGGAGGCAGAAGCTGCAGTGAGCCGAGATCACACCACTGCACTCCAGCCTGAGCAACAGACTGAGACTCTGTTTCAAAAGAAAAAAAAAAAGAAAAACAAAATGTTGCTAACAATTAGTTTCTTAGCTTCTTAATTTACATTTCAACAGCTTCTGACAAACCATTGACACACAACTTGATTTCCCTCTAATTCTCCAGGATGACACTGAATTGAATTGTTGCATTGGGGCAGGTGGGGGGCGCCACAGCATGAAGTGTGGCTGCAGGGCACTGCCTGGTTTCGGCCTGCACCCTCCCTCCATTAGTGCCACGGGGGGAAGGTCCCATGAGCCTTGACCTGGCACGTAATTGGTGTTTAATAAATATCTCTTGGGTGCACAAACGGAATTTTTTAAAACTTAGTAGCAGAAGTCAGAAAAAGAAATCTTGGTTGGTGGGGAGCTGTTTGCAAGAGACAAGACAGACTGTTTTAAGCCTGGAAACCTCCCCAAGTGGTCCCCTGGAGGCAGGACAGCCCCACGGGTGCCCAGGCTGTCAGGGATGATGGGTGTTGTCACCCCTGCCCACCTCCTGTGCGAGCCTCTGCTGTGGCCACAGAAAGAAGGAAGCTGACGTATACTGAGGGTCTGCTCTGGGCTGCATACTATACGCAGGTGACATCACCAGTTTCCTGCAGGTGGGTCAGAGGCGACTTGGTTCAGGTAGCACAGCCAGAAGGTATCAGAGTCGGGATTCAGACTTTCCTCCATGGGTCTCCCAGAATCTTCCCAACCTGGGGCGGGGTCACTGTGGGCTCACTGCAACCTCTTTCCCTCCCTGCTGGCAGGTGATAAGGAACCGTATGGACTTCTTGCAGCTCCTGGAGGCAGATGCTGGAGGGCTGGGCTTGGCCTCTGCCACAAGCAATGCCCTGATCCCACAAGGCCCCAGAGGGGCCGTGGACCATTTGGTAACACAAGACCCTGGAAAGGAGAAAGGCTGTTGTCATCTGTTGCCCACAGATACGTTTGCTGTGCACCCTGGTACACTCAGGTGAGCTCCCTGGGTCCAGAATGCATAGAGTACCATGGGCATTCTCCAGGCCAGGCCCACCGGCACGTGCATTCACACACACACATGGACGTGTCACTGTGCCCGCACCTGAGACACACACACACCAACACGCACCGACACATGCACACACATGCACCTACACACACATGCACCTGCATGTGCACATACATGCACCTACACACACGCACTATGCACACACACATGCACCTACAAATGCACATACATGCACACACACATGCACATGCACACACACAGAAAATGTAAACATCACGCTGGGCCCATCTGGGAGCCCAAAGGCTGCAGGTGTCTTCAATCACACCCCAGGTGACCTTGACTCTGGCTCAGGACCCAGTAGCCAGTGGACAGCTCTGGACAGCCAGTCAGCCTCACTAGCTGGCCTAGTCCTGGGCTCGAGAGTGGCGACAGAATGACCACCCACTGGCGGAGGTAGCTCAGGGGTGGGGCCTATGTCTCCAGGACTGGTGAAGTCCCACTCCACAGGGCTGCTGCAGTCAGAGCCCACAAAGCCACTGTCAAACGGGTCCATATCCAGGCCGGCTGGGGGCGAGCCTGCCTCACTCTCTAAGGCCCCTCCAGGTGACTGGCCACCCCAGCGCAGTCCCCCAGCCCAGTCCTCCCCATCTGCAAGGGGTGGCTTTAGTCTGTCCAGGAGGCTTCCCAGGGGCCCTCCTAGCCCAGGACTGCCAGCCGAGACACAGCCACCAGAGAGGACTGTGGTGCCCGGGTCCAATAGTGGGTCTTCTAGGCCTGGGCTGGGCTCATGGCCGGCATCCAGATCCAGGGCTGGGTAGCCGTCATCCTCACAGCTGCAAGGCCCGGTACACAGCCCCTCTGCATCTAGCACAGTCACTGTGTTGATGGACAGCAGGCCGTATGGCCGGTCCCTCTCCTTGCTGGAAGCTGAGCCCCCTGAGTTCTGGGCCGTGGCCCAGGAGCTGGGCTTGGGCACGCTGTCAGACTCCACCAGCTCTGCCGGTTCTCACAGGTCCGTGAGCTGCAGCCTCTTGGCCGGACTCCGTGGTAGGTGGCAACTGTACACCTCCAGGGCTGAGGGCACTTCTGGGCTCCAGGGTCCCAGCTCCAGGATGGAGGCGGTGAGGGTTGCACCCACCCATTTCTGTGAGAGAAAAAGAGAGTGAGTCATAGCACAGGACAAGGGTAAGGTGAGGGTTTACTTATTTTTGTACTTTTATTCTTTTGAGACAGGCTGACTCTGTTGCCCAGGCTGGAGTGCAGTGGCACCATCTTGGCTCACTGCAACCTCTGCCTCCCGGGTTCAAGCAATTCTCCTGCCTCAGCCTCCCAGGTAGCTGGTACTAATAGGCATGCACCACCACACCCAGCTAATTTTTGTATTTTTCGTAGAGATGGGGTTTCACCATATTGACCAGACTGGTCTTGAACTCCTGACCTCAGGTAGGTGATCCACCCACCTTGGTCTCCCAAATTGCTGGGATTACAGGGGTGAGCCATTGTGCCCCAGCCAAGGTGAGTGTTCAAACTGACAGAAAGACATAGATGCAGAGACAAAGAGACATCAAGAGAGAAAAAGACATGAAGACAGACAAAGACACAGAGAGAGAGGCGGGAGGAAGAGAGAGAGAGAGGAAGAGAGGGAGAGAGGGAGAGAGGGAGGGAGGAGGGAGGGAGGGAAGCAGGGAGGGAGGGAGGAGGGACAGAGGGAAGGAGGGAGAGAGGGAGAAATCAGGACCACGATGTGCTCCCACCATAGTGGGGGTCCCCACTGGTGTCCCCCTCCTACTCCGGGCCTCAGTTACCCCACTCATAGAAGGGAGTTGCTACCCTTAGTAGCCTGACCATTCAGACAACTGGTGGCCCCATAGCCCAGGCAGGGGCTAAGATTCCTGAGTCAAGGAGACATGAGAGCAGGAGGGCCTGAGGTCTGAGTGACACCTTAGCCATCTCCTCCTTGATGTTTCTTGAAACCCAGCACTCTCTTGGTTTCTGTGTCCCCACCAGACAGACACTTGGCCCCGGGCACAAGTCTTGTCTCTTCCGTCTATGGTTGTATCCCCAGTGATTCCACTCCCTGCTCAGTGATTCCACTCCCAGGAGGCCGCTGTGTGCAGAGGACCACAGTGCCCACCTTTCAGATGATCACTCAGGGCTCACAGGACTTGAAAAGTCAGGAGCCCCCAGGGTTGGTCTATCCACCGGCTGCAAAGGCCACTCACTTGCCCACACAGGCTGAGTCATGGTTTTGAGACCCCAGGATAGCCAGTCTCCTGCATAATTTTTTAAGCACTTAGTAGGTACCAGGCCCTCAGCTACATGTTTTCCATGAATGGTTGCTCCCAATCCTCACAATAATTACTCCCATTTTACAGATGAGGACATTGAGGTTCAGAGAGGTTAAGCAACTCACCCAAGGTCACACAGCCAGTGAATGCTGGAGCTAAGATTCAAATTCAAACCCCACAACTCCAAAGTCCATGGGTCCCTTTGAGTCCATATGCAGCTCAGGATAAAGAAGAGCTTCTGTTATCCATCAGCTCATTCATTCATCCAAAACACATTTATAGGCCACGTGCAGTGGCTCATGCTTCTAACCACTTTGGGAGGCTGAGGAAGGAGGATCATTTGAGCCCAGGAGTTTGAGACCCGCCTGGGCCACATCACACAATTCTGTCTCTACAAAACATAAATCAGTCAAGCACGGTGGCACCATCCTGCAGTCCCAGCTATTGAGAGTCTAAGGCAGTAGGACCAAGCCCAGAAGGTCAAGACTGCAGTGAGCTATGATCACCACTGCACTCCAGCCGGGACAACAGAGCAAGATCCCATCTCAAAAACAAAACAAAGCATGTATTAAGTTCCTGCCAAACACTGTTGCAGGCACTGGGGATTCAGCAGAGCAAGGCCGACCAGGGACCAGATACCTTAGAACTGACGTACCGCAGACAGAAGCACAAAACAGCCAACAGGGTGTTTTCTCTTTTTTCTTTCTTTTTCTTTTTGAGACAGGGCCTTGCTCTCTTGCCCAGGCTGGAGTGTAGTGGTGTGATCAGGACTCACTATAGCCTCGACCTCTTGGGCCCAAGCAATCCTTCCCACTCAGCCTCCCAAGTAGCTGGGACTACAGGCATGCATCACCGTACCTGGAAAATGTTTGTAGTGTTTGGAAAGACAGCATTTTGCCATGTTGCCCAGGCTGGATTCCAACTCCTGGGCTCAAGTGATCTGCCCACCTCAGCCTCCCACAGTGCTGGGATTACAGGCCCAAACAGTCTACATTTTTTTTTTTTTTTTTTTTTTTTTGAGATGAAGTGTCACTCTGTCACCCAGGTTGGAGTTCAGTGGTACGGTCTTGGCTCACTGCAACCTCCACTTCCTGGGTTCAGGCAATTCTGTCTCAGCCTCCCGAGTAGTTGGGATTACAGGTGTGTGCCACCACGGCCAGCTAATTTTTGCATTCTAAGTAGAGGCAGGGTTTAGTTATGTTAGCCCGGCTGGTCTCAAACTCCTGGCCTCAATAGATCTGCCCGCCTCGGCCTCCCAAAGTGCTGGGATTACAGGTGTGAGACAGCCCTGCCCCAAACAGAATACTTTCTGACAACAATGGGTGCTATAAAGAACGGGACACTGGACCTCAGGCAGAGGGACCACATCCTCTGGTAAGAAGGAGCCAGCCAGCCAGCAGGGGAAAAGCCATTTCAGGAAGAGGGCACTGCCAGTGCAAGGCCCTGGAGGATAAGATATGCTGAGTGTGAGGAATAGGGAGGTCAGTGTGGTTGGAGTGGAGAGAGGCAGGGTGGGGGGTCAATAACGAGGAAGTCCAGGCTGGGAGGCTTGGAAAGCTTTTATTCAGCAGGAACTTCTACTCCGGCAAATTTAGCAGAGGACTCAGTCTACACATCCCTGTTGGGCCTAGAGAGAGCGGTCATGTTCGGAACCTGAACATCTAGATAGGGAAATTAATATCTGGCGAACTCCCATATATACTTCAAAACCCATCATCTTTGTCTGGTGAAAGTTAAAAAGCCACCACATTTTCCCTAACCCCATCCCACCAGCGTCCCCAGAAGTCCAACCAGAGGAGGAGATGAGGTTCATTTAGCTCTTATCCTAGCCCTCAGCACAGGCTCTTATGAGGTATTCAGTGGGTGTTGGGGCCAGGCACAGTGGCTCACACCTGCAATCCCAGGACTTTGGGAGGCCGAGACAAGCAGATCACTTGAGCCCAGGAGTTTGAGACCAGCCTAGGCAACATGGAGGGACCCCGATCTCTACGGAAAATGCAGAAAGTTAGCTGGGCATGGTGGTGCATGCATGTAGTCCCAGCTACTCTGAAGGCTGAGGTAGGAGGATCAACTGAGCCCGGGAAGGTCGAGGGTGCAGTGAGCCGTGATCCCACCATGACATTCCAGCCTGGAGGACACAGTGAGACTGTCTCAAAAAAGTGGACATTGGACAGAAAGGAGAGAAGGAAACCCAAAATACGTAGCACCCTTCCTGAGGGACAGCCATCCAGTTGTTGGGACCCGCTGGGACAGATTTAGGCTTGGTCCAAGAAAGAATGGCCCAAATTTCCAAAATTGAGAGCTGCTGCTCTAAATGAGGTAGTGAGTTCCCGGTCCCTGGGAGGTATGCAAGCTGAGCCTGGACACAACTCATCCGGGATGGTGCAGGAGAGGGGATACCTTCCCTGGGGAAAGGTTGGTTGGACCAGGTGACTCCCCCCAGCCCTGCCTCAAATCTCTCCCAGCCCTGACAGTCTAAGCTTCTGCCCTGGCCCTGAGCATTGAGCTGACACCAGCTCCCCTGACCCTGGCTTCCAGCCATGACCGGCTGCTCTGTCCTTGAAGGCAAGAACAGTATGAAGAGCTGAAGGACGAGGTCACCTCCTGCAGCCTCCACAGGCTGGCCCACAACGCCACGCATGCCACGTATACCTGCCACATGGATGTGTTCCACTTCGTGGCCGATGACATTTTCAGTGTCAACATCACAGATCAGTCTGGCAACTACTCCCAGGTTTGTGGCAGCTTTGTCCTGGCTGACAGCAAGTGAGTATCCGGAGCCCCCAAACTTAGGGTGGGGCTCAGTCTTAGCCCACTGCAGCTGCCTCTCCAGGCTCAGGTGATCCTCCCACCCCAGCCTCCATGGGACAACAGGTGTGTGCCACCATGCCCAGCTGATTTTTGTATTTTTAGCTGCGATGGGGTCTTGCCATATTGCTCAGGCTGGTCTCAAACTCCTGGGCTCAAGTGATCCACCCGCCTTGGCCTCCCAAAGTGCTAGGATTATAGGTGGGGGCTGGGCCCCTTACTTGCTGCCCTCTGGGCCAGTCTTTCCCTTTCATCAGATCTAACCTGGCCTATGTCCTCACCAGGTCTTAGAGTTCTGCTTTTGCGTTGCACTATTTTTTACTAAAGTGTGAAGGGTTGATATTAGGTTTGAGCAATATGAAAGGAGCTGGTGTGAGACCTGGGACTTCTGGGCTCATGTTCTGGCTCAGCCCTGCCCCTCGGTGTGACCACAGATGAGGCACACCTACCTCTGGGACAGCTTTCCTACTTGTAGAGCAAATGTCCTTTTAACCCTGACTTTCTGGGATCCTGTCCCCATAATAAGGCAAGTGGAGGACACCGAGTCACAGAAAAAAATCCTCCTGGGTTTTTCCCTTCATAAGCTCCAGGGAGGCCTGGAATTTCCCTCCAGGCTGGAGGTAGAGGGGGGATCCCAGGGGTAGGAGGACCTGGTTGATGGGAGCAGTTATATCTGTGAGTTCAGAACCAGGGCAGGTGGCAGGACAAGGTGGTTCACACCTGAAATTCCAACACTTTGGGAGGCTGAGGCAGGAGAATTGCTTGAACCTGGGAGTTAGAGACCAGCCTGGGCAATATACTGAGACCTCATCTCAAAACAACACAAAACAAGAACTAGGGCAGGGACCAGGCATGGTGGCTCATTCCTGTGATCCCAGCACTTTGGAAGGCTAAGGTGATTCGATCATTTGAGGTCAGGAGTTCGAGACCAGCCTGGGCAACAAGGTGAAACCCCGTCTCTACTAAAAACACAAAATAGTTAGCCAGGCGTGGTGGTGCACGCCCGTCATCCTCAGCTCCTTGGGACGCTGAGGCAGGAGAATTGTTTGAACCTGGGAGACGGATGTTACAGTGAGCCACGATCATGCCACTGCACTCCAGCCTGGGTGATAGAGTGAGACTCCATCTCAAACAAAACCAAACCAAACCAGGGCAGGCCATGGAAGGGCCTGGAAGGTAGCTTTGGCATGGTGGGCATGGTGTGTGTGTGTGTGTGTGTGTGTGTGTGTGTGCGTGTGTGTGTACCCAAAGCAGCCCCAGACACGCATACACATGCTGCAAAAAGAGCCTGTCCTTGGGGAGTCCCTGCCCCGAGCTTGGGAGTTTCTGCCCTGAGATTCCCAGGAGAGGGGCTGGGTGATAAGAGGGTGTCTGTGATACACACTCTGCGGGGTCAGGTTTGCACCTCTTTGCTGAGGGGGTGTCACACCACAGAGAGTGAGAGTAAACACACTCTGCACATGCACACTCACACACATTCCCAGGGTCACAGACTCACACACACACACAGACTCAAACTCACAGACATCTCCCCAGCCCCAGCCCCAGCCTGCATGGCGAGGACAGAGGCCCACACTGTCTCTTTTGCTCTCTCTTTTTTTTTTCGTTTTTTTTTTTTTTTGAGACAGAGTCTCCCACTGTCACCTGGGCTGGAGTGCAATGGCACCATCTCAGCTCACTGCAACCTCCACCTCCCGGGTTCAAAGGAATCACCTGCCTCACCCTCCCGAGTAGCTGGGATTACAGGCATGCACCACCATGCCCAGCTAAGTTTTGTATTTTTAATAGAGATGGGGTTTTACCACATTGGCCAGGATGGTCTCGATCTCCTGACCTCACGATCTGCCCACCTTGGCCTCCCAAAGTGCTGGGATTACAGGCATAAGCCACCACACCTGGCCTCTTTTGCTTTCTCTCTCACACACACACACACGTGCACACACACACACACACACATGCACTCTCTTACGTGCACAGTCATGCACATGGACACTCACACATGCACTCCCTCACACATGTGCACACACATATGCACATGTAGTCTCACACACCTGCACACACACTCTCACACTCACATATACACTCTCTCTCTCTCTCGCTTTCTCTCTCTCTCACAGCCCCATGAATCTGGGATACAGAACATGAGGTCTCCCGCACACACATGCACTGTCTGGAGCAGGGACCCCTACAGCCTCTCCGAGTAAACTGAGGCAGGCAGCAGCCCCACTGCCCAGGCCACCCCACACCCCTCACCCCACAGCTTCTTAGGAGCAGAGGAGAACTCAGGGCAGAGAAGAGATCCCTCCTTGCCACTTCTCTTGCAGCCTGAATCCAAGCATTTCTCTCTGGCATCCCCTCCCTCCCTGCCAAGATCTGCAGCTAGCCTGGGCCCAGCTGGGACACCAGCACTGGAGTGCAGTGGCACAATCTCGGCTCACTGCAATCTCCACCTCCCGAGTTCAAGCGATTCTCCTGCCTCAGCCTCTCACATAGCTGGGATTACAGGTGCCCACAACCACACCCAGCTAATTTTTTGTATTTTTAGTAGAGACTGGGTTTCGCTATGTTGGCCAGGCTGGTCTCAAACCCCTAACCTCATGATTCACCCGCCTCGACCTCCCAAAGTGCTGGAATTACAGGCCTGAGCCACCACACCCAGCCAGTAAGTAATTTTCTGACCACCTCCTACTCAGGGTCCCTTTCTCCTCCTTCCCCAGGCCTTGCTGGGCTGAGCAGCCCCCTTCCCGATCCCCAGGCTTTGCAAACATCTCCAGAGCAGAACCCATGGGGCCGTTCTCAGTACCCTGGTGTCTACTGGGACTGATCTTCACCCAGGCCACAGCCACACAGGGAAGCCCGGAGCCAGCCTCGACCTGCCCCAGGGAAGACAAAAGAGGGGTTAGAAACGATTTCAGTCCCATACATCCCATCGCTGGAACAGCAACAGCAACAACCCAGTGTTCACCGTGGCATTCTGTAAAATGTGCACCTCGGCCCGGCGTGGTGGCTCACGCCTGTAATCCCAGCACTTTGGGAGGCCGAGGCCGGCGAATCACAAGGTCAGGAGATCTAGACCATGCTGGCCAACATGGTGAAACCCCATCTCTACCAAAAATATAAAAAATAGCTGGGCATGGTGGTGTACACCTGTAGTCCCAGCTACTTAAGAAGCTGAGGCAGGAGAATCACTTGAACCTGGGAGGCAGAGGTTGCAGTGAGCTGAGATCCAGCCTGGCAACAGAGTGAGACTCCATCCCCACCGAACAAAAGCAAACCAAGACAAAACAAAAACCAAGTGCACCTCTGTCACCTCGGGGCATGGTGGCAGCCCTCAGCCATGTTTCAGGATCACAGGCAGCCTCAGGGCTCCTTTTTGGAAGCCTTGAAAGGTTCGTTTGTTAATTTGACAGATGTATACGAATATATAACAGCCCATTGCAGCCTGGAACTCCCGGGCTCAAGCGATCCTCCCAGTTCAGCCTCCTGAGTAGCTGGGACTACAGGTGCACATCACCATGCCTGGCAAGTTTTTACATTTTTTTGTAGAGCTGGGATCTTGCTGTGTTGCCCAGGCTGGTCTTGCACCCATGGCTCCAAGCAATCCTCCTGCTTCAGACTCCCAAAGTGCTGAGATTTTAAGCGTGAGCCACCTCACCCAGCCTAATTTGTCAAACATTTATTGAGGGCCTACTGTGTCCCAGGCTGTGTTCTAGGAGCTGTGGGCATGGACTGAATGCAGAGGACAAAACCTCCACCCAAAGGAGCTAAGAGTCCAGTGAGGGGGGCACATGGTAAAAACATCACAGGGTGAGATGTGCAGAGTGCTGGATAGTGGCAGATGGAAAGTGGAGAAGATGGTCAGACGTGGTGGCTCATGCCTATAATCCCAGCACTTTCAGAGGCTGAGGCAGGCGGATCACTTGAGGTCAGGAGTTCAAGACCAGCCTGGCCAACATGGGGAAACCTCGTCTCTACTAAAAATACAAAAATTAGCCAGGAGTGGTGGTGCGCACCTATAGTCCCAGCTACTTGGGAGGCTGAGGCCATGGAATTGCTTGTGCTTGGGAGGCGGAGGTTGCAGTGAGCCAAGATCATGCCATTGCACTCCAGCCTGGGTGATAGAGAAAGATTCTGTGTACAAAATAAAAGAAAGAAAGAAGAAGAGAGTAAAGAAAGAAAGAGAGAGAGAGAAAGAGAAGAAAGGAAGGGAGAGAGGGAGGGAAGGAGGGAGGGAGAGGAAGAAAGGAAAGAAGGATGGAGAGAGGGAAGGAAGGGATAGAGAGAGAGGGAGGGAGGGAGGGAGGGAGGGAGGCAAAGAGAGAAAGTGGAGATGAGGCCAGAGACCTGCAACTCCTCTGTGACACTAATAGACACTTGTCACTTGGTTCCCCTGAAGTTACTGCCTCCTGCTAAATAGCTTCATCCCTTTGAACTTGAAGTCTCATGATACAGAAGCTGGGCCCATTTTACAAGAGAGGAATTTAAGGCCCGTAACATATTGTGTTCTGCTCAAGTCCATGAAATGTCCTTCAGATGGAGCAAAACTAGAATGCCAGCTTTGACCTTCATCTTGGGGCTGTCCATGAAACTTACCGTTATGGCCCAGAGCTTGGCTCTTGCACTTGCTGGGAGATGCTGAAAGATGAGGACCATCAGATCGGCCTCCCAGAGCCACTGTGGGGTGTCCGCCCAGAGCAGGGCAGCCAGGCAGGCTCTGAGTAAATGGCAACCCTCATCATTAGCATTTATGCTAAGAAGAGTCTTCGACTTCTTGAAGTAGCTGGGGTGGAAAGAAAATGATACCATCACTTAGAACAGAAATGGAAAATGAATGAATTTGCCAGCACATTGCTGAGAACATTTTTGGATGGGTAGTTAACTTTAAACCTTAAGATAGGCCGGGTACAGTGGCTTGCACCTGCAATTCCAGCATTTTGGGAGGCTGAGGTGGGAGGATCACTTGAAGCCAGGAGTTTGAGACCAGCCTGGGCAAACATAGTGAGACCCTGTTTGTACAAAATAGAAAAAAAAAAAAAAAATAGCCAGGTGTGGTAGCACCCACCTGTAGTCCCAACTACTTGGAAGGCTGAGGTGGGAGGACAGGTTGAGCCCAGGAGGTTGAGGCTGCTGTGAGCTATGATCGCACCACTGCACTCCAGTGGGAACAACACAGTGAGATTTTGTCTCTAAGGGGAAAAAATCCTTGTGAGATTTCACACGATAATTCCGGGGGTCTCCTGTTTCCCATTCTGCAACTCATACTGAAACTTGCCCTTCAGTACATAGAAAAAATTTCAGATTTCATGTGTGTGTGTGTGTGCATGCATGTGTGAGTGTGTGCATGCATATGTGTACATGTGCATGTGTACATGAGCTTGCGTGCAGGTACGTGGGTGTGTGCATGCGTGTGCATGTGTGTGTTTCCTTAGAAAACTTAGAAGAGCTGGCCACTCTCTGTTGCTGGAGCCATTCACTTTTAACTCTTCCATTTCTTCACAATCCCTGAACCTGTTTCATCCATCTCTGTGACCTGGCCGCCCCTGAGTTTGCAATCCTGATCAAGTCTAAATCTCTCAGGTTCCAGAAGAATACACGGAAGCCCAGAGTCAGGAGTACTTTGCCCAAAGTCGCTCAGGGTTGTCTGTCTCCATCTCATCAATGATGAGTCAGGCATGGGGCGGGGGTGGGGCAGGTAGGACTTCTTCCCATCAGCAAATCCTTTTCACCTGCAGCAAAACCTCACTGGGTGGGTTTTTCCACCCAGTCAATGTGACCGTGACCTTCTCAGGACAGTATAATATCTCCTGGTGCTCGGATTATGAAGGCCCTGACTTCATGCTGAAGGGCAAGCTTCAGTATGAGCTGCAGTACAGGAACCGCGGAGACCCCTGGGCTGTGGTGAGGAATGTGGGGATCAGTGCAGCTAAGTGGGTGAAGGGGAGGGGAGAGAAGGGAGTGCAAGGGCATCTGGGTGGGAGAGATGTGTGAGCATCGTCATCCATGGCCAAGAACAGAGACCAAGGGTGCGAGTGCTCCCTTACAGCGGGCCACCCTCCCTCTCCTCACTTCTCCCCAAGGTAGGAGACCTCTGAATAATCTGTCCTCTCCATGCATGTCCCCTCCACTGTCAGCATTCCAAAGAGACTGTCCCTTCCCCAGGCTTCACCCCAGGTCTAGTGTAGTCACAATAGAAGACATTTCAGGAACGCGGCCATCTGGAAGCTTCCCACTTGCTTAGAATGGCCATAGTTGGAGAGTTCCAGAAGTATCAGTGATTAAGAAGGTCCAGCCTGGTGCGGTGACTCACACCTGTAATCCCAGCACTTTGGGAGGCCAAGGCGGGTGGATTTCGTGAGGTCACGAGTTTGAGAACAGCCTGGACAACATGGTGAAACTGTTTCTACTAGAAGTACAAAAAGTAGCTGGGCATGGTGACATGAACCTGAAATCCCAGCTACTCTGGAGGCTTAGGCAGGAGAATTGCTTCAATCCAGGAGGCAGATGTTGCAGTGAGCTGGGATTGTGCCACTGCACTCTAGCCTGGGCAACAGAGCAAGACTCGATCTCAAAAACAGAAAAAAAGTCCAGTGTTAGGGGGCCCATTGTTTCAAACATGAAGGCTTTGAGAGGTGTCCTTCCAGCCCACTATTTAGCACAGTCACAAGTGGGACCCTGCTCTAAAAAATAAAAATAGTAATAATGATAGAACCATCACAGCTGAAGAGTTCTAGAATTGCCCATCCTTTAGAATGGTCCCAGCTGAAGATGTCCATGAGTACCATACTTTAGAAAGTCCCCAGTGGAAGATTTCCAGAGGTATCTATTGCTAAGATGTCTGTAGTTAAAGACTTCTAGAAATGCCCACTGTTGGGAATGTCAGTATGTCAACTCTTGGAATTTTCAACAGTTGAAGACATTCTCAATTGATGTATTGAGACTTATTCCAAGCATCAGTTGAGAATGTCTTCAAGTGTTGAAGGATTCCGAAAGTATGCATTGCCTGGGATACTGCCAGACCATTGCCACTCCTGAGATATGCCCAGTCCTGCAGGGAGAGTTCACTGCCAGGACCGTCAATGGGTGAATTGGAATCAAAGAGAAATCAAACAGAACATCCTATCACAGGCAAGGGCCAGGCAGTGCTGGTGAGTCTGTGCTGCCCAAGCCTGAGTCCGGCTACTCAGGCATAAGCCTGATTCTTGTGGGAAGAGAAAAGATGCACAGCCCCTCTGATGGAGGCTGGGAAAGAGGTGGCTGGCTGGAGGCAGGGGCTGGCCTGGTTGCACCCTGACCTGGTGCGTCCTTTCCTCGTACTGGCAGAGTCCAAGGAGAAGGCTGATCTCAGTGGACTCAAGAAGTGTCTCCCTCCTCCCCTTGGAGTTCTGCAAAGACTCGAGCTATGAGCTGCAGGTGTGAGCAGGGCCCATGCCTGGCTCCTCCTACCAGGGGACCTGAAGCAAGTGGAGTGACCCGGTCATCTTTCAGACCCAGTCAGAGGATAGGTGTGAAGCTGGGATGGACACCCCACTCCTGGTACCAAATCTTGTCCTGGTCTAGCCGCCCTAAGCCCTGAGCTTTCTGGCACAGCTCAGAGGTATTCAGTTCTTCATCCCTAGATGTAGCCCTTCAGTGCCATTTCTAGAGCCCCTGCTGACCAGGCTCTGTGCTGGATGCCAGCTGCTGCTTCTTCTGTTAGGCATTTGATACCCCTAATTCTGAAGTCGGAATCAGCCCCATCTTTCAGATGAGATAACTGAGGCTCAGAGAAATAAAGTTACTTGTCTGGGATGAGCAATGAGAACAAGATTTGAACCACCTCACTTCAAGACACCAGCAGTAGCAGCCTCTCCCACCCCTTTCCACTCTACCCCAGACCCATTTCCCACCATGCTCACCCCACATGGCCTCTGGTAGAGTTGGTGCCATTTAACCCTTTGCTTCCTTCCCCGAGTTAAAGGAAGGCTGGAACCCTCACCTGATGCTTCTCCTCCTGTTTGTCATAGTCTTCATTCCTGCCTTCTGGGGCCTGAAGACCCACCCAGCATAGAGGCGAGGCCATGAGAAAGGCAGGGAGGTGGTCGGGCTGGGCTGCTGCCCCTCTACGGTACACCTAGGGTTGGAGAACCTGCCTGTCATCATGACCACAATGACGGTGATGGGATAATAACCAGCTCACAGCCACTGCATGCTGGACACCGTGCAGGGCACTCACTTCACTCCCATGGCAGCCCTATGAGCTTGAGATACTGCAGTTGCCCCTATTTTACAAATGGGGAAACGGAGGCATGGAGAGGTCAAGAAATTTGCCCAAAGTCACACAGCTCTGAGGTGGAGAAATTGGGATTGAAACTCTGGGTCCTTAAACAGGGATCTCAGCTGTGATCCTGTCCAGTGAATTTTAAGCTTTAAGGCCCGAGGGGGCATCAGGGGCCACCAGATGGTTGTGAAGAGGTAGGTGCAATACTCCACACCTCTGAAATGGCCTCTCTGTGCACTCCTGGTTGCAGATAAAGAAGTTGAGGCTCAGAAGGGGCAGCATTTGCCCAGCACAGCACAGGCAGCCAAGAACGTAACCTCAATACCCCTTCAGGAGCCTGCAAGGGAGACTCGCTGCTCCCAGATGGGAGAACCAAGCCCTCTCACTGCTTCTTCTGGGACACCCCAACCCCCACCATGAAGCAAGAGGATGTGTGTGGTGGGCCAACCCAGAGGTGCCAAGCAATCTTCTGAGGTCCCACAGCAGTTCTGGCCAGATTCAGGCCTGTTACCTGAAGTCCCACATTTATCCCCCATGGAAAGACAGCCTGCTCACCTGATGATTATGCAATGGTTCTGATTGGCATCGAGCATTTTGGCAAAGGTGAGATTTGCAATTGCAGAGAGGTGCCTGGGAGACAGGTTATTAGAGCCAGCCTCTGCCTCTAAGCTCCCAAACCTCCCAGGGATTGGGCGGGGAGCATCCGTATCCAGCCAAATAGTCAATCTTGCCCACCCCTCACCCTGTTGGGGGAATGCTCCCACCCCATCCTGGTCTGAACCACAGTGGCCTCCAATCCATGGCTGTGGCCCCGCCTGGGGAGAGACTGTCAGGTTGAGTAAGTGGGCTGCCTTTCCCCATTATCCCTGACTCATGGCTGAGATGCAGCCAAGGTTCAGGCTCCCAGAGCAGGGGAAAGAGGGGCCCAAGAGACCCCAGGGCAGGTCTCCCCCAGACACTCACAGGGGATTCTCTCCCAGGGCCCACCCATTGCACTGCTGCACCTGCTGCAGCCCATAGGTTCTGAACATTTGGTATGGGTTCACTGACACTAGGATGCTCCCGATGTACGTCTGCTGGGCAGACAGTGGCCTCAGCACTATGGCTCCTCACAGCCCTCTGTGTCCCTCCCTTCCCTACACTGGGAGCCTGGCTCCCTGTTTGCATCCAGACAGATAGCTGGCTACCTGGACTTGGGATTCCCACCTAGAGCCCTTTACCAGCTTGCTGGGCTATCTGCTCTAACAGTGGAATCTCAGGCACTGCACCAGGCTGAGCTGGGAGGAGTCTGGGGTGAGCAAAACCCCACAGCCATGATCATACTTCTTTTGTTCATAGTTGGGTCCAGGCTCCAGGAACTTTTGCTTTCGGTTGATGGCAAAACTCCACTACCTGGAGTGGGCAGTTGGGGGGCTGAGGGGATCTTTCTGTGGCCAGAGCCCTTCTGAGTGTCCCTGTCTTCCACACTGTGGCTGTGGGCCTCTGTTCTGTCATTCTCAGGTCAGAGGCTCCCTTCCACCCCTCTGGCTGTCCCCACTCTGGGATCCAGGTCTATGGATTCTAGGACTCTGGAAGTTCTATCTGTCAGGTCCCAGGTGGTGAAAGTGTCACATATTTCTGGATTCCGTCTCCAGCTTTCTGCCTCTGGCATCCACCATTCTAAGACTGTGTTTTAAGACTTCAGATTTTAGTTCCAGGCTCTGACATTCTATGCTGAATTGACAAAACTCAAGAGTTCAAACCAGAGGCCCCAGGGGCTAGGGTCCAAAAGGAAATCTGTGCATCCCACCCGGCCCCAGGAGGCAGCTGCCTTCCTGACCCAGGCCCAGGGCAGGGGAGCCCCAGGCCCTATGTAGATGAGGTTCTGTTCAAATCTAATCTTGAGGTTGGACAGCACGGTGGTTTCCTGGAGGTCTCTGGAAGGGCACAGAGAGAAACGGTCAGTGCCCCCGGGGCTGGTCCTGGTATGGGTCTCCCTCCCCGCCTCAGTGCAGTGCCGTGATCAGATAGGCCTGAGTTCAAGTCCTATTTCTGACACCAACCAGCCAGGAGACCTTGGGCAAATTACTTCACCGCTCTGTGCCTGTTTCTTCAACTGTCTGACAGGTGTGATAATCATTTCTTCATCTGTCTAACAGGTATCATAATCAACAGGTATAATACTCCACTGGGGGGCTGTGGGACACACATAGTCACAGTGATTGGATAATGATGCTGACCTATACACCCTCATGTTTTGAGCACCTCCAATGTGCCAGCCTCCTCACAGCAACCACCCCACTCCCATCTTATGGATGAGAAACTGAGATGCAGAGAAGCAAAGTGATTTCTCCAAGGTCCACCAGCTGGTGAGTGGTGGGGCTGGGATTTGAACCAAAGTCCATCTAACTCACAAAGCACACCACGTTTAGTCTTTGTGACACTTCACGACTGAGGCTCTGAAAATGTCCTGGGAGGTGAGAGGCAGGTGTAGGAGGAGCTGCTCTGGCTGGGAGGGTGGGAACCCCATGGTGACCTCTTGCTGACCGTGCCGGCCCTGCCCACTCACTCCAGCTGTGTCGTGTCCTCCACACCATCCTCCCTGTGCTGCTCGTGGAACCGCATGGATGGCAGGTTGCGGATGGAGTGTATCTGTGAGAGAGAGAGAGGCTGTGTCTGCAGGTTGCGGGGAAGCCCCCACCCCCGTTGGCACCAGCTCGGTCATACCTGGGGCCCACCACCATTGTTTGGGAGGAAACCCCAAGGTCAGGTGAGTCCTGCAGGTGTGTCCTTGCTACAGAATGCTGTGGCCCCTGGAACCTGCATGCGACCCTCATACATGAGACGCATGCATGCCCTCAGTGCCCAAGCAGGTGCTCCCATGAGCTCCCAAGCGTCCTGCCCCGGAGGGTGAGCAAAGGCATGTGCAGGAACATGGGTACACCTGCCAGCTCTCTCCCAACCGCAGCTCTCCCAGCACCAGCAGACCCCACGTGTTGGCTTGTGTGACAACTCGATGGATGCTTGTCTCCTGGTGCATGGGGCCTCCAGGAGGGCAGAGATGGAGACTGTCTCAGCACCACACCCCCATGCTCATGCCGGGGAAAATGTGGATGCCCGCATATGGACCCACGCTCAATGGCATTTCTAGCTCATACAACTCCCAGACACACAGGTGTTCTTGTTGGCCTGCGGGCATGCATGCAGGTCCATAAGGCCCGTCCGGGGACACAGAGTGTGCAGGCACATGCTCTACCTCTCCACTTGGCACATACATCTGGGTGGACAGCTGGGTCCCCCGCTACCCTGGAGGTCTGGAGAATGGAAGTCCTGATGCCACCTTTGGGCTGCAAGTTCTCCTCTGTGAACACACGTCTGGGCACATTGGCAGAGGGTGGGCAAACAACCCTGACCCCCCGGGATGCCACATCTGCTCAGATCTCATACACTTGCTTTCGTCATTTGGCTGTGATTCACACTCACACACACTCGGGCACGCAGGCCTGCGCAGGATCCACATGATTGCAAGCACACACGTGTGCACCCTCAGCCTTTCCAATCCCAGCTGCCCCCTGAGCAGGCGAGGAAAGAGGACACCAGGAGGGAGCCCTGCATGCCTATCGCTGGGCTGCTAAGTAGGGCACAGCGAGTATCAATCACCCTTTCGACCCTGGCCTCTGGCCCACCCATCTGCCCACGTGCTTGCCAGCAGCCGCAAACCCTGAATAATTCAGCCACTCACGTATTCCAGGGTGAGGAGGGCCCAGGTATCCTTGCCCCTCACCCCTAGATGCCCTGCGCCCAGCTCCCGCAATGCTGCAGCCCACATGGCGTGGGGTACCCGCGGCCGGGGCCAGGGCCCCCCAGCAGCCAGGCTGCCCCAGTTGCCATTGTTGAGTCCTGCTGGCTGCCCCTTCCACCAGGCACCATCTGCAGAGGCTGAGAAGCACTCGCTGCCCCTGCTTGCCCCACCCACCCCTGTGCGTCCTGGTGGCCATGCCCTTCTGCCAAGGGCCACCCAGTGTCAGGCTCGAGTTCTGCCTTGTGTGGCAGCCAGGCGTGCGCACCCCTCAGAAGGGGCTGCCTGCCCTGCACCTGACATGGGGTTCCAGAAGGACTCCTGGCTCAGTTTTCTCTTTGGCAATGAGGAGACTGGAAGGTTGGACCCTGAGCCCCTCACGCTAACCAATTCCAGAATCCTGCAGCCCAGGAGACTTCAAAGGGCAGCAAAAACCCTGAGGAAAGAGGAGGTTCTAATTTGGGGGAGGGTTAGTGGGAGGCAAAAGGAACAGCACAGACCTGGGTGTGCAGTGGGACAGGATGGATGTCCTGCAGTTTCACATCTGGCTTGGCCAAAATCTCTGAGGGGAAGTTAGGGGCCAGACTTGTCACCCAGATTGGATCGGGGAGGGCTGCCCAGGGCCTACAGATGAACAAAGATCCTTCCCCAGAGTGACTTGGAAGCAGTTTCCCATGTCTCTGTCCTGTGCCTGCCTGTGCTGGGCATCCCCGTGTCCAATCCTCCAGAGGTTTGGGAGGCCCAGGCTGTTCTCCCCAACTTCTAGACCCAGAGACTGAGGCCCCTGCAGGCAGCAGCTCTCCAAGGTTGCTGCACAGGGCTCCTCAGGCTGTTTCCCTTTCCCTGTTTCCTAGGCCAGAACCCACAAACCCTCCCTGAAATCTGTGCCCCCATACCTTGTTCTGCCAGCTTTGGGGGCTGACCTCCTCCCAGGACCTGCTGAGGGACAGGCAGGTGGCTCCAGGGCCCAGGTGGCAGGACTGAAGGTAGGTGTGGCCAGGGTCCGGGGGCCTCTGCCCGCAGCCAGAGGCAGGACCAGCGAAGACTCCAGGCTCTCAGCTTGGGGTCCCGGGCTGGCTGGACTTGAGGCTTCAGGGTTGCAGACCCAACTCGCTGGAAAGAGCTCAGCTTCTGCACACGAGGCATGACCACAGCAAAACACCCAGGGCCTGCCTGGTGGTGCTCACCCGCCTTGCTCAGGGGCTCTGGGGCCCTAGTGGGCACCAAGGGGCCTGCGGCTTGGGGCAGTGTCCCGCAGCGGTGCCATGATGGCCATGTGGCCCTGGTCTGGTCACACTCAGCCAGTGGGTATGAGAGGCTGGGCCTTAGTGTCTTGCTTTGGGAGGACTTCCTTGGGAGGTGTTGGGGTTGGAGGCTTGGTCTCTGCTGGCAGCTGGGGGTCCCCCAGGGTGGTCTCTTCTTCAGGCTTCTCAGGGCTTGGGTCAGCAGATTTGGTGAGCTGTCCAGGCCCTGGGGTCATGGTGTCTGTCCAGGAAGACCCTGGTCATATCAGCAGCTGAGTCCATCGGCTGGAGAGTGGCACAGGGCTCACATGCTGGAGAAAGGGGTTTTCCAGCACAGGGAGTGGTCTGGAAAAGCCTCGCGGCTGCCTGCGCCTCTGGGCAAGGGGGATGGTGGGCGTTAGGTGGTAGGCATGTCCATGTCCCAGCTGGGGGCCAGCGGGGGCACGGTCCAGGGCGTCTCTGAGTTCTTGGATTCTCCTGGGCTCTCCCGGTGCTCCAGGGGTGCCCGCCAGGCCCCGGCCCCGAGCGGTTGGTGGAAGGGCGGGCGCACTCGCAGCTTCACAGCTCCAGTGGGCGGCTCGCTGAGGCGCCCCCATGTGTGCGGGAGGCCCGAGGGCAGATTGAGGGAGCGGCGCCGCTGGCTGTGGCCTAGCACCAGGGGCGGTGAGGGTGACCTGAGTGAGCCGGGTGGGCCCAGGCGCCCGGAGGCTCGGCGTGGGGCTGGGGGCTCCCGCAGCGAGTGGGGGCGGCGGGCCGGGGGCGGGAAGGGCAGCTGGTAGGGACCCGCGAGCATGGACAGCTGAGGCGACGGAGGTGCCAAGGGCGAGCGGTAGCCGGGGCCCGGCAGGCTCCTCAGGGAGGGCTGGGGCGAGGCCAGCGGGGACCAGGCCCGCCCCCGCGACGCCCCCGTGGAGGCCACCAGGAAGCCGAAGGCCGCCCCTTGCCGGTAGGAGCCTCAGAAGGAGCATTGGGGCCCGGGGAAGGCCAGTAGGTCAGGGAGGGGGTACTTCCGGGCTCACGGCAGGGGGCTCCAGGAACGCCCACCAGCCGGCCTGCGGCAGAGGGGGCACAAGCGCTGGGGAGGCCCAGGGCGGCAGGTGGCTGCGGAGGGAGCCTTAGGACGAGGCCGGCCGGGGCAGGCCGGAGAGCACCGGGGAGAGGGGCGGCGCGGGCGGGGGCAGTCGCGGAGGCAGTCATAATACTCACCCAGGTCCTGGAAGCCCTCCAGCCCATACAGCGACTTGCGGGAGCCTGAGTGATGGAACGGAGCCTCGTCCTTGAAGGGCAGGAAGCCCAGGGGCTCACCGACGCCTATGCTGCGGGGAACCTCCGGAGCCGGCCCCCGGGCCGCAGGATCTCGGCACCTGATGGAAAGGGCAGCTTGCGGGAGCCCACGCGGGAAGCCCAAGCTCTGCAGCCAGGCATCCACCGAGGCCTGCTCGCTGCTCAACTCCTCGGCCTTCTTGAGGAGGAACTTCTTTGTGAGCCAGTTGATGGCGGTGGACGCCTTGCTGAGTGACCGGGTGCGCAGCTGCAGGCGGCCTAGCCACGGCGGCCGGGTAAGCGGATCACCATGAAGGACGGCTTCTTGCCCTTCGTTGCCCGCTTCTTCTTGCCCATGTGCATCTGCGTCATGAGTTTCGACGTGGACTTGAGCACGGTGCGGTGCGGGCCTTCTTGCGCTTGCTCTTCTTGGGGCCGGTGTGGAGGCCCCGAAAAAGGCCGAGACTCTGCGGAACTTGTCCTTCTTGGAGATCTTGGGTGTGTGATTGCGGATGCCCATGAACAGCCGCGACGTCCCCTGCAGGCTCCCTGTGTGTTTCTCCGGGCTCTGGCGCCTTCTTCCCTTTCTTGGCTTTCTTCTCATCTTCCTCCACCATGGTGGCTGCCTGCTCCCTGCTGGGCCTGGGGCCAGTGTCACTGGCTCAGGGACTTGGAGACCCGGGGACCTGCTCTGTCTCCTGCCTGCGGCTGGACACCCGGCCTCCTTAGGCCGGAAGCAGACTGGACTCGCCCCGGGTGGCGGGGGGAGGGCCGGGCCAGACTCTGGGAGGGTGGATCCATAATTCATCTCCTCTAGAGCCGCCTTGGGTTTCACCCTAGGGCAGTGGCGGAAAGTGTGTGGGTGTTGTTTACCGGGATGGGGAAGCCTGCCTGTGAGGCCTGTGCTGGGTGGGACATTCTGGCCTTGGATTCGTCATGGGAACATCAGTGCTGGTCCTGGTCAGGTCCTCCCTGGACCACAGCTGGCTCAAACCCCTGAAGAGAGCCTTTGGGTCACTTCAGCTTCACAGAGGAAGACATTGAGCCACAGAGATGGGATGCCACCTGTCCTAAATCACCAGCACACCTGCAACTGGGCCACAAGTGGGGCATAGGGTGGGATGGTCAAAGCCCACCAAGTCATCTTGGAGAACCTTGGACCCTCTAGGTCCTGGGCAAGGGAGGAGGGGAATGGGCAGAGCAAGTGCTGGGCTTTGGTCAGTGTAGTGAGCTGCCTGGGTCTCAGGAGCTGAATAATACATGAGCAGGGGAACGGGGCTGCCAGCTCAGAAGGCACAGCAAGGAAGGCTGTTTCAGTGGAACTCCACTTCTGTGTGGGTGTGTGTGTGGGGGGGTGTTGGGGTGTTTCAGTGAAACTCCACTTTTGTGTGCGGGGAGCGGGTGTAGAGGGGCAGAAATGGAGGGTGAGTCAGGCCTGGCTCTGACTCAAGGCTCTGTCACTAACTGGCTGGGTGGGCCCAGGAAAGCCCTTTGTCCTCTCTGGTGCTCAGCTCCCTCTGAAGAATGGTAGTGATAAGCTATACCCCGTCTCCTTCAGCAAAAAGGAGCAAGACCTGATGGAGCTACTGGGTAACTGGAGATACCTCCTGCTGGCACCTGTCTGGGGTCCCTACCTACCCCTGTCCTCTCCCCTTGCTTTCTGCCCTGGCTGAGTAGGCTGTGACCATGTGGTTTCTGCCTTCTCTGGGCAGAGCTGATTGCTTCATGTGGCCTGACCTAAGGCTGCATGTCTGAAGTCTGGTTGGTGGCCAGTCTAATTCACTTTTGAGAACCTGCACTAAAAGAGGTAGGGGGTGGGAGAAATGGCAGGCCATCGGGGGTGCGGAGTGGCAGCTCTGAGACATAAAGCCTCAGAACCATCTCTCCTCCTCCTCTTCCTCCTCCCTGTTCTCAAGATGGACCTCAAATGACATCAGGCTCACTACTCACTGAACTCCAGTTCAGTCTTTTGGTCCCAGAGCTAATTCTTTAGTTGCTTAAAGTTTAGCATTAGAGACCCCAGAGCAGCAAGGTTCTGGCCCTGGTTCTGCCACTTGCCAGCTCTACACCCTCAGATCAGTGGCCTCAGAGCCTCAGTGTGCTCAGCTGTGAAACGGACGGGCGATGCCTTCCCAGACAAGAGGCAGGAGTGGATAGGGGACTGGGGCAGCAGGTGAGATCTCCCCTTTCCCTCTGTCTCTTCCCCCTGCTCACTTTCTCTGGCTCTTTACTTTCCTCTTCTTCCTGTTCCTCCTCCCCAAGACTCACCCAGAGACTGTCAGTGCCCAGCCACTCAGAGGAGTTGCGCCAGGGACTGGTGGTGCCTGCTGTAGGCAGTCTCACAGCAATGGGGAGTGGGGCTTTATGGACACCAGATAAATTGGATGGAGCGCTTTTGGGGCAAGTTCGGGGATGCGTGCAGGAAGTGGGCCTCCTGCAGTGCAGGAGTTTGAGGGGCTGCCCACTCTCCCTTCTGCTTCTGGGCAGTGGCTCTTGCCCTCTTGAGGAAAAAGGAAGGACAGGGGAGATGCTCTTTCTTTTCCTCTCCCCTCCCCTCTCCTCCTTTCCCTTTGGCAGAGTCTCACTCTGTTGCCCAGGCTGGAGGACAGTGGTGCAATCTCGGCTCACTCGGCTCACTGCAACCTCCATGTCTTGGGTTCAAGCAAGTCTTGTGCCTCAGTCTCCCAAGTAGCTTAGCTGGGATTACTGGCCAGTGCCACCACCCCTGGGTAGTTTTTGTGATTTTAATAGAGACAGGTTTTGCCATGTTGGCCTGGCTGGTCTCGAACTCCTGACCTCAGGTGATTCACTGACCTTGGCCTCCCAACGTGCTGAGGTTACAGGTGTGAGCCACTGCACCCAGCCGAGACATTCTAAGCCCAGAGATATCAACACCTGCCCCAGCTCCTCTTGGAGTCAGTTTCCAGAGGGAGGCCCCAGCCAGGTATGTGGTGCAGTGGTCTCATGAGACTCTCACAGCAGGTCTGTGAGATATGAACTGTTAGTATCTCCAGTCTCCAATGAGGAAACTCAGACTCAGAAAGGAGAAGGGACTTGCTCGAGGTCACCTGGCTTGAGAAGGTAGAACCCAGGCCTGGCCGGGTCTAGAACTACCTTCCTTACTAGGCACTCCTGCCAACTGAGCTCGTGGGTCATCACTGGGCTTGGAGTGGTATAGGACACTGGACCGAGCCAGTGGCATAGTCCATCGGGCCCCAGATCCTGCTCCTGCCTGGAAGGGGAGGGCCCTGACCAAGCCACTGGACAAACCAGAGCCCAGCTGGGCCTCCAACAGGCACCAAGGCCTCTGCAGTGTTTGACTACCCCCACCCCAACCTGGATTCCTCAGTCAGCCTGGCCCCTTTCCCTAAGGGTCCTGTAGCCAGCATTTACTCACTCATTCATTCAAAAGCCTCTGTGGGAAGTGTGCTGCATAGCAGGCACCGTCTAAGTGCTGGGGACACAGCTGTGAACAAAACGGAGAAAAACCCTGCCCTCATGGAGTTACCATATGTGGGCAGAGGGAGAGCCAATCAGCACAGACAATCAGTCACATAGATAACGGGATATAAGTGCTGTGGAAGGGACAGCAAGAAGTGGGGGTGTGACATTAAACAGGACGTCACGGAAGGGCTAGTGGCCAAGGGGCCATGAAGAGAACCTATGGGTAGTGCACAGTCTCAAGCAGGTGGAGGAGCAGCCAGGCCAGTGGCTGGAGGGCAGTGAGAGTGCACTGGGTGGTGAAGTCAGAGTTTGGGGCACACGTACAGGCCCTGTGGGCCACAATGAGGGGTCAGCTTCAACTGCCAATGAGGCAGGAGCCATGGGAGGAGGGTTTTGGCAGAGAAGGGATGGAATTAGACCTCAGTCTTTTTTGTTTATTTGAGATGAAGTCTTGCTATGTCACCCAGGCTGGAATGCAGTGGTGTGATCTTAGCTCACTGCAACCTCTGCTTCCCAGGTTCAAGAGAATCTCCTGTCTCAATCTCCCAAGTAGCTGGGACTACAAGTGTACACCACCATGCCCAGCTAATTTTTGTGGTTTCAGTAGAGACATGGTTTTGCCATGTTGGTCAGGCTGGTCTCAAACTCCTGACCTCAGGTGATCCACCCGCCTAAGCCTCACTGAGCCACTGCTCCCGGCCTTTGACTCCCAGGTTTAAGCAATTCTCCTTCCTCAGCTTGCTGAGGAACTGGGATTACCAGTGCACACCACCATGCCCACCTAATTTTGTATTTTTAGTAGAGATGAGGTTTTGCCATGTTGGCCAGGCTGATCTTGAACCCCTGACCTCAGGTGATTCACCTGCCTTGACCTCCCAAAGTGCTGGGATTATCAGGTGTGAGCTACTGGGCCTAGCAAAATACCTCAGTCTTGATAGGAGCCTCTACTGTTGTGGGAGGAGCAGCTGCAGGAGTGAGGGTGAAGGCAGGGAGGCCAGTGTGGAAGTTTCCATTGAAGTCCTCCTGCAGTAGGCTGCCAACAGTGAAGGTGTGGAGAAGTGGTAGGATGCTGGGGACATGTGGCAGGTAGGGCTGACAGGATTTGATGATGGGGGTGGGGGAGGGTGCAGAATGGCTCCCAGGTTTCCTTACTGAACAGCAGGGAGAATGGAGAGGCCATCAGGTCATCGGCCAGGATGAGGAAGGCTGCAGGTAGAGCAAGTTGAGGAGGTAGGGCCCAGGAGTCAGCTTTAGGCACTGGGCACTGCCAAGGGGCCATCACAGCCATCAGGACTAGTAGTATCAGTCATCGGCATCTAGATGGCATTGAAGCCACAGCTCTGGAGGATGCCACCAGGGAGGGAATGTGTGTAGAGGGAAGAGAGGCCACGGAATAAGCCACAGGGATGCAGTGCTTAGGAGCCAAGGAGGCAGTGAGTGAACAGGAAGCCAGCCAGAGGGGGAGGTTGGAGAGACAGAAGGGAATGGGGTCTGAGGGTGCTGCACAGGAGGGCAGGGCTGCTGTGACAGATGGGCACGTGGCTCAGGTTAGTCAAGAATGGAGAGCTAATGACTGAATTCAGCTCCCTAGAGCTCCAGGGGTGACTGTGACAAGGGTGGTCCCAGTACAGTGGTGGGGGCAAGGGAAGTGACGCCTGATGGAAGAGGGCTCAAGAAAAACAAGACCAGGCCCTGGCATGGTGGCTCATGCCTGTAATCCCAGCACTTTGAGAGGCTCAGGTGGGTGGATCACATGAGGTCAAGAGTTTGAGACCAGCCTGACCAACATAGTGAAACCCCATCTCTACTAAAATTACAAAAATTAACTGGGCATAGTGGTGCATGTCTGTAATCCTAGCTACTCAGGAGGCTCAGACAGGAGAATTGCTTGAACTCAGGACGCAGAGGTTGCAGTGAGCCAAGATGGAGCTGTTGTACTCCAGCCTGGGTGACAGAGCAAAAAGACTCCATCTAAAAAAAAAAAAAAAAAAAAAAAAAGAAAGAAAAGAAAGGACTGTGTTGGTCACAAGGCGGGCCCACTTGTGAACATGCTAAAATCACAGCATTGTACACTTTGGTGGGTTAATTGTATGGAGTGCAGATTAAATACAGTTTTTTTTTTTTAAAGGAAAGAAAGAAGGGAGGGAAGGAAGGAAGCACGTAATCCACCCCTGGGAATCCCTCCTACATGTCCTTATGGGGAATGACACACAAATGGAGCGGCTCGTTGCCACAGTACACCATGGTGCATTCCAGGATGGAGCATGGCACAGCTATAACAAGGAACGTGGACGGTCTCTGTGTCCTGGTAGGGAGCAATCTCCAGGACCTCCTAGTGCAGGAAGCAGACTGCTGTCTACAGTGTTTACTGAGGCCTTTCTGTAGGAAGTGTGTGTGTGTGTGTGTGTTTTAAGAATATAAGTTTGTGTTCTCGTATTTGCTTTTTTTTTTTTTTTTTAAGACAGTCTCACTCTGCCAACCAGGCTAGAGAGCAGTGATACAATCTCAGCTCACTGCAACATCCACCTCCTGGGTTCAAGCAATTCTCCTGTCTCAGCTTCCCGAGTAACTGGAATTACACGCATGCACCACCATGCCTGGCTAATTTTTGTATTTTTAGTAGAAATGGAGTTATGCCATGTTGGCCAGGCTGGTCTTGAACCCCTGGCCTCAAGTGATGCGCCCACCTCATCCTCCCAAAGTGCTGGAATTACAGGTGTGTACCACCATGCTCAGCTTATATTTATTTTTATTTCCATATTAGAAATATTGCAGCAGGGAGCAGTGGCTCATGCTTGTAATTCCAGCACTTTGGGAGGCTGAAATGGGAGGAGCCCAGTAGTTTGAAACCAGCTTAGGCAATATAATGAGACCATGTCCCTAAAAAACAAACAAACTAAAATATTAGCGGGGAGTGTTGGCAAGTTCCTGTAGGCCCAGATACTCAAGAGGCTGAAGTGGGAGAATCACTTGAGCCAGGATTTGAGGCTGCAGTGAGCCGTGATCACACCACTGCACTCCAGCCTCTGACACAGAGCAAAACCCTGTGTCAAAACAAATAAAAGAAATACAGCGCTGGGTGTGGAGGCTCAAGCCCGTAATCCTAGCACTTTGGGAGGCTGAGGTGGGCAAATTGCCAGAGCTCAGGAGTTTGAAACCAGCCTGGGCAACACGGTAAAACCCGGTCTCTACTAAAATACAAGATTTAGCCAGGCATGATGGTGTGTGTCTGTAGTTCCAGCTACTCAGGAGGCTGAGCCATAAGAATTGCTTGAACCCAGGAGGCGGAGGTTGTAGTGAGCTGAGATTATGCCACTGCACTCCAGCTCAAGTGACAGAGTGAGACTCTGTCTCAAAAAAAAATACAGCAAAAGCTACACAAGAAATTAATGAGAATGGTTATCTCCCTATAAATCTTTCTACATTAGTTTGATTTTTGATCCATATGAGTGCATTTCTGAGTCAAAAAACAAAAATGTCACATTTAAAAGTATAAATGTGAGCTGGGCATGGAGGTTCTCACCTGTAGCCCAAGCACTTTGGGAGGCCAAGGCAGGTGGATCACCTGAAGCTAGGAACTCAAGACCAGCCTGGCCGACATGGCGAAACTCCATCTCTACTAAAAAATACAAAAATCAGCTGGGTGTGGTGGTGCACACCTGTAATCCCAGCTAAAGGCGTGCACAGTGTGGTGGCTGAGGCAGGAGAATCACTTGAACCTGGGAGGTGGAGGTTGCCGGGAGACGAGATTGCACCACTGTACTCCAGCCTGAGAGACAGAGCGAGACACTGTCCCCACCCCCCACAACACTGTAAATGTGAAAATGGAAAAAAAAAATTGGAGACAGTGAGTGGAAACACCACTTTAGACAGGCTCTCAGGATGAATGTCAGGGCCTGAGATGTCACAGATCCAACTCCACCCCCACAGCCAGGTAACATTTGTTGAAAGTGAGGCAGAGAGAGGTCAGAAGACTTGCTGGGGAAAAGTGGGGCAGGGCTGGCTCTTCAGAACCAGGAGCACCTCCCAGAGCCATACTTTCTGTCTGCCCCAAGCAGGGAGCCTTTTCTGTCCAGAAGAAAGGCTGAGAGGAATGCCAAATGTGGGTGAAGGGGAGGAAGGCAGCAAAACACACTGCCATGTGTGTACCTATGCAAATGCCTTGCATGTTCTGCACATGTACCCCAAAACCTAAAATGCAATAAAAAAAAAAAAGAAATAAATCAGGTTCAGAGCGACTGGTGCTATTAATAATAATTAAAAAAATCTAACTTGGTGTGTGGCATGCCCAATAAATATTATTCTCTTTCTCCTCAAAAAAAAAAAAAAAAAAAAAAAAAAAAAGAAAGGCTGAGAGGCCACCATTGTCTAGGGGCTTGCCCAAGTCATGCCTCAAACCCGCAGGCAGGCATCTTTCCGCTGCAAAACCCCATTGTCCAGATGAAGACCTGCCACTCAGAGAGGCAAGCCCAGCTCTAGCCCAGGGGATGAGGAGGCCCGCAGCTCAGAGCTCTGGGTCAGGTCTTATTCCTCACTTGGATCTGACCCATAGCAAGTCATGCAGCCTCAGCATTAGTCTCCTCATCCGTGAGTGTAGACACCTCCCCTACCAAGGCTGACCTGGGCATTACATGAAATGGTGGAGAGCCAGGCACAGTGGCTGGCCTGGGTAAGCAGCTGTTATGACTGCCAACATCGTTGCTACAGGCCGCTGCCTGTCTGCTCTGAGTGAGGTGGTCTGCGTGACTGCTGGAAGCAAGTCCTGCCCACCTGACTGCTCTTGGTCTCTGGAACCTCGGGCAAGAAGTCAGCTGAGGTTGCCCCTTCTCTGGTAGGTTCCAGGTCCCGCCTCCCTCTCAGGGTCCCTATCCTCTGTGCAAGCACAGAGTGGGTGTCAGGCTACTAGTCTCTCATTTATTGATTCTTTAAATATTAGCTGTGCATTAGTTGTGCATGTGTTATGTGCCAAGCACTATGCAGGGCACTCAGGGTTGGCAGAGTGGAGTGAAAGTCAACCTGATCTCTGCTCTCATGAAGTTCCCTGCATTGTAGGGGACACAGACATTGTTTGCTGTTTTTGTTTTTTGAGACAGGGTCTTGTTCCATCGCTTAGGCTGGAGTGCAGTAACATAATCACAGCTAACTGCAGCCTTGAGCTCTCAGGCTCAAGCAATCCTCCCACCTCAGCTGCCCGAGCAGCTGGGACCACAGGTGTGTGCCACCACACCTGGCTATTGCTTTCAGTTTTTGTAGAGACAGGGTCCCACTAAGTTGCCCAGGCTGGTCTTGAACTCCTTGCCCCCAAGCACTACTCCTGCCTCAGCCTACCAGTGTTGGGATTACAGGTATGAACCACCATGCCTATCCTGGATGCAGGCTTTAAACAAAGAGTCACACCAATAAGAAGAGCTGTGAAGGTCAGGGCATGACCCCAGACAAGCGAACACTGCGTTGGAGGTCCAGGAAGACTCTCCCGATAAGAGAGTCTTAAGGCAACCCTGAGCCAAGATAAGGATAAGAGGAAGCTGATCACATGGAAGAGGGAACAGTATTCCTGGCAAGTGGAACAGCATGTGCAAAGGCCAGGTAGTAAGAGGGGCTTCAGGGACAGTCTATGGCTAGAGCGGAGTGATTGAGGGCATGTGAAATGAGAGGCGGCCAGGGTGGCAGGCAGGGACTAGCCCAATCAGCCATGGAAGGGATGGGACTTTGGTCACTGTTCCACACTTCCAGATGTTTACTGTGTGCCAGGCTTGGTGCTAAATGCTTTTCTGAAGTATCACACTAGATTCTCACATAGGTAGGACAGCAACTGTTTTTCACATTTTACAGATGAAGGGCTTGATCTCAGGTTAGATCCCTCAGCGGAGAGCCCACAGTGAGGAAGCAATGGGACCTGTGACGGCAAGGCCTGTGTTCAGAACTGCCAGGCCACACAGAACTCAACTCACTACAACCTCCTCAAGTGGGTGTGATTATTCTTCCCACTTTGCAGAGGAGGACATGGGCCCACAGAGCTTGTAGGTGGAGTTGAGCCTGGGCAGTCTGGCTCCAGAGTGTCCACGATCTCAACCACTGGCTCACATGGCTTCTTAGGAAGCAGGAGAAAAGGCAGCTCAGGCCACCATGTGAAAAGAGTGGAGCGGGGACAGTGGCGTGACTGAGACCATGCTGTGATGGAGTCCAGTGGACACATTCAGGATGAGGTGAAACATGCTGGCCCTGGTGAGGGGCTAGATGGAGCTGGGACGAGGGGGGAGCCAGGTGAACTTGGGGTTGGGTTGGTGCAGCTGGAGGGTGCGCGGAGTGTCTCTGAGGTGAGGCCGAGTGGGGTGGGAATGCCACGTTTGGTCTGGGACACGGAGCATTTGGATGGCTATGGGACAGTGCAGTGGAGAGTCAAAAAGGCTGCTTGGACCCAGGTCTGGTGAGATGGAGGCTGGAGGTGGGGTGAGCCGTCTAGGAGAAGGACAGAGTGGGAAGCAGAGGCTCTCGACTTGGCTTTCTTGCCAAAGGAGGGTTCTGAAACAAAAAACTGTGGAATCTAAGCTGGAGAGGAAGAAAGATGGAGAATGAGAGAATGCACAAGCATGGGACAGAATAATATGCATTTCTTTGGCTCCTTTGTACCTGAGTCTTCTAAAGCTGTGGGAAGATGACCCCCGGGAGGCTGCAGGGATGCCAGCTGGGAGCTGAGTGCAGCTCTGCTGCCTGGGCATGGCCTGGGTGAGGGTGCATACCCTTGCCTGTGATTGCCAGGGAGCATGAGTGATGAGAACAAGGTGGCTGACAGGGTGAGGCCCAAGCCTGGAGCTCGCCCAGGTTGGGGGGGTCTGGGACCTTTGAGGGGGTCTTAGGGAGCTTCCCCAGCCCTAACGGCACCATGAACTGCTTCACACTGACCTGGGCATACACGGCTGCATGATCTCTCACTCACTCTCTCACATGCAAATGTAGACCATACAGCCATCCTGCCCACAGATCCAGAAAGCCCAGGACACAACAGAGCCGTAGTGCCTGCCTGACCCCCATGCACAACAGACCTAGCCCAGGAACATGCAGCCCAGTGGCAGGAGCCACTCACCCGAGCCCTCACTGCCTGAGGACTCCCCAGCCTCTGGCCTCATTCCCCCCCCCCTTGTCAGCCAGCCAGGGGGACAGAACAGGCCTGGATCTAACCCAAGGCCCAGACTCAGCCTGACACTGTGTGAACTCAAGGCCTTCCCCACCTCACCCAGGGCCAGAGCCTTTGCCTGTAAAGTGGAAGTGGGAATGGCCACCACCCAGGTAGAAACCCTCACTTAGGGCCTCATGGCCAGGCATCAGGGCTGTTGGGAGAGCAGCCAAGGAGCCCTTGCCTGTCTTGGTATCCCACCATCACCAGGAGGGGGCTGCGTGGGCATCACACCCCTCACAGATGAACAAAGCGAGGCAGCGAAGGGCCTCAAGGTGAGTTAGGGGCAAGGCCCCAGCTCTGCTGCTGCCCCTGCAGTCTGGGATGGGAGGGTAGCTAGTGGCCAACCCCAAGGACTCTAGGCTAGGGTCCCCTGGCCTGCTCCCAGCCTGCATGCCGCAACATGGGGGTCCTCTGGCTGGCCCAGGAGCACGATCAGCCCAGCAGAGCAGCTCGGTGTTATGGGGAAGGGAGGCCCAGCCCACCAGGCCAACCGCCTGGGGCCCCATGTATATTTAATGATGTCTATTATTCCTGTTTTGTCTCTGGAAAGGACTGAGCAGCTGACAGCGGAGCTGCAAACAGCCCAGGACCCGGGCCTGGGCCTGCTCCATATTCCAGCTGGGCCCTAGGTCCCCCTGGAGCTCTCTACCTCTCCTGACAGCCTCACAGCACCTGCTGCATCCCTCCAAAAAGGCACACCTCCTCCAGGAAGCCTTCACTGCTGCTCACAGGTCTTACATCTAGGCTCTGCATTCAAAAACTGTGCAACCTGCACCAGCTTCCAAGGGACAGTAGAATACCGTGGGGGGCCGGCACTGTCCCTGGCACATTGTAGGTACTCAACGAGCCCCTGCCAGCCCCTCTGCTCCTGGCTTCTGAGGCAACAGGAAATGGTCAGCCACCTGTTCTCATGGGGGAGCCTCCCTGCCACCCAGATGGTCACAAAGGCCTCCTGGGATGCTGCCCACCTTGGCAGCCAGGCCCCTCTGGAGGGGCCAGTCTGGGCCTGACACCCATGACCAACTCCCTGGGCAGAGCCTGCCTGTGCCTGGCTGAGGAACCCTGCATTCTCCTTGCCACCCATGGCCTGGGGCTGCCCTGGGGATCCAGGCTCCACCCTCTCCAACTCCCAGGCCCACTGCTACCCTCAATGCTTGAGCTGTGCCCACCTGACTCAACCTGGCTACTGTTCAGCAAGGTTACAAAGTGTTCTCGGTCTGGACAGGAATGGTTTTCAATCCTTTATTTCAGAAAGGAGAGCCAGGAGAACTGGGGACTTAGAAAACAGATTCTAAACTCAAAAGTCCCTGGCCCAGGTGTGTAGAGCCAGGGTCTGGGGGTTTTGTGCTGCACAGGGGCTGCCCTGGGAGGGTCAAAAAGAGGAAGGCACTTTAGGACACCCCTTAGGCTGTGGAGGGTGTCAGCTGGGCCTTTGAAGCCACTAACTTCTGCTTCCAATCCTGGAGAGCCTTGAGTGGAGGACCCAAGGGGGTTTCTTCCTGGAAGGGCCCCCACCCCGAGTGTCAGAGAAGTGTGTGTATTTGTATTTTTGTTTGGGTGTTTGTGTGTCCCAGTAGGACCGACGCCCCCAGGGAGATGAGGCAGGTGGGCGGGAGGCCTGGCAGGTGCCATTACTTCTTCACGATCTGGATGACCTCCTCATGCTCCATGGTGTGGGTCAGACCCACCCGCTGTGAACTGTACTTGGTGCTGGTGCCCTGGGTGAGGAATGGGGGCAGAGGGGTCACCTCAGCCTTGACTGGCCAAGGGCAAGGCCAACAAAGATATCCCCGGGGTGTGTGTCCTGGGGGTGAATGCTGGCATAAGGTCGGGGCCCCAGGCAGCAGGACGTCTGCAGTGGTCTGACCATCCCTGACCTCAAAGGTGGGGGAGGGCCAGGCACAGTGGCTAATGCCTGTAATCCCAGCACTTTTGGAGGCCTCATTTAAGCTCAAGGATCACTTGAGCTCAGGAGTTCCAGACCAGTCTGGGCCAGATAGCAAGATCCCACCTCCATGAAAAATCAGTCAAGCATGCTGGTGTGCGCCTATACTCCCAGCTACTTGTGACGCTGAGGTGGGAGGATTGCTTGAGCACAGGATGTCAAGGCTGCAGTGAGCTGCGATTGTGCCACTGCACTCCAGCCTTGGAGACAGAGCCAGACCCTGTCTCAAAGGAAAAAAAAAAAAAAAAAAAAGGGTGGGGAAGGCCCATGTCCAGCCTGGGTGAACACATACATTCTATGGAGGACAGACACAGTCATGCCAATCCCCACAGGAAAAACAGGAACACCATGCAGAGGAATGTGAACGCCTTGCTCCATGCCTAATCCGGGGGCTCTGCTGGGTCTAAGCCCCTGCCTGCCTCCCACCCAGACACTTACCCACACCAGGGCATACTTGAACTGGCTGGCGAGTGACCGGTGGATGCAGGAGCACTGGAGGACAGGAGAGAGACAGAGGTGAGGCTCCACCTAACCCCATCCCAAGCTCAACCACACTGTCTCTCACTTGTCCTGGCCCCACCTGTGACCTGAAGCCTCCCACATATCACATCACCCCCAACTCCCAGAACAGCATACACCCTCCAGTGCTTCTTGGTAGGGATGAAGGTCACAGGGGTCCCAGATGTCACGTGAAATTGGAAGGAGACCCTGGAGGGGCAGCCAGCATTTGCCCTGAGAGTGTGGACCTCTGGTTGCCACACTGATGGTGGGACAGTGGAGGGCGGCAGGGAAGGGACTCTGCAATTGTGCGATGCGGCTCCTCCCCCTACATGCCCACAAGTCTTCCAGGCCCCAGTGGGAGACAAAATGCCTCAGCCCAGTGTCCCTGGGGCAGAGGCGGCGCCAGGCCTGCAGGTCCACTTCCCTGACAGAGATGGGAAGGTGGCTGATTCGGGCCTGCAAATGGGTCTTACATTTTACTCAGCTTGCCACTTGTGAGTATCTGAAGGGATTCAGGAGGGTAATCGTGAGTATTCTTGACTCCTCCTGCTGTGATCTCAAGCCTAGGTCTTAGAGAGATGGGACATTGTGTGGCCTCATTTGTTCAACACCTCCAGGGTGGCACCCAGAGACCTGGGGCTGGGCTTTCAGAAGGAATGAATGCATGAGACCAGATTGCAAGCCCAGCCACCACTGTCATAAGGGGCTAGAGGGACAGTGTCCCTTGCTTCCATGATACAGATCCCAAGAAGAAATCAGCTTGAGGAAAATAACACCTGGGAAAGCAACAGCCCAGAAGCACAGCCATGTGACCCAACACTTGGCCACCACCAATGCCTGCAGGGTCATGTTCAGGTGACAGAATTCTGGACAGAGAAAGGCAGCCTCATGCTCCCTGAGCCAATAGCACCTCCTCTGGGGCCTGTGCATGCCCGCTCCCCTATCTGGGATGCTCCCCACCCCAACTCCTCACTGCCAGACCTGCTAGTTCTACAAGCCAGCTCAGGTGGCCTCCTTGAAACCTGTCCTGACTTCTGTGTTGAGCCAGTGCCACTCCCCACTCCTTGGCTGACACCTGAATGGCATGGGAGCAGGGTTACTGGCATCTATGCACTACAGGCAGCGTGCTGAGTGCCCTACATGCTGGACTTCATCCAACGTGTCTTCCTGACGACCCAGTGGGACAGGCAGCACATCCCACCTCACAGGAGAGGTTGGAGGCACAGCACATGGCTAGGAAGCGGTGCTGCAGACACAACCCCAGACTGTCCAACTCCAGAGCCTGTGTGTCACCATCTGAGACTGAGACCAGCAGAGCCCACCCCTGGCCCAGGGCACCTCAGGCAGAACAGTGCTCCAAGGGGCACACAGAGCTCCCACCCCTTGTTAGGGCAGGTCTTGTCAACTCACCACGTGCTCCACTGAGGCCCCTTTCCGGAGGATGATGGCGTCTGTGAAGTCCGGCCTCTCTGCAGGGCGAGATGGGGAGAGCGTCAACCACACACGAGGACCCACACTGCCACCTCATGATTCTGCCTGAGGGAAGAGATAGCTGCAGAGGCCCTTTCAGTCTCCTTGCCTTGCCCTAATGTCCCCGATATCCAGCACACCCTCCGCATATATCCCTGCGCCATCTTCTACAAGCCTGACTTGAACACAGTGACTCAAAATAAATCAAAGTCCAGGATCACACTGCCTGCCACCCATCTGCTGTGAAAGCACTGACAGAGACCAGGATCTAGACTGAACGGGCAGGACCCGAAGGGATGTTGGAGTCTCGTGAGGGAAACTGTAGCTCGCTCCTTGCTGCCAAGGTCAGGGTTCATGCAAAGTGCTCTGAATTCAGCAGCTGAAACCCCAGGGCATATGTGTGTGTGCAACCACCAGGAGGATGGGTGGGGGGTCAGACATGGGGAGGGCTCTTGTGGATTCAGGTCACTAATGCTCCTGCAGTGGGGTCTGTCACTGTGAGGGGAGGTCAGGATGGCACTAACTGCTGCAGCCAGTGAGGACCCCAAGGTAGTCTTGCCCCACCAGGGCACCCTCAAAACCAGCAGTGCCCAGTGCTGAGAAGGGAAAAGAGCTGCGATGTGTCTAAATAAGCAAGGCCACAGCTGGTGCCGGGGTCTCTGGACACCACCCACAGGCCTGGCAGCCTTTTAGGGAGGATGAAGCTCAGCCTGTTTCTCAGCTACACTCAGTGTAACTCACGTCCTCTCTTCCTGGTGTAGATGCAGGTCAGGGCCAAGTACTCCCAAAGCATCTCCAGCAGGTAGTCCAAGTTCAGCTTCATGCCGCAGCTGCAAAGAGGGAGGCGGCCAGTCAGGCAGGGGCCCCTGTGAGTTCAGAGGCTGGGTCTCCACTTCTCACTATTAAAGGGGACAATTTCCACTGGCCAACATGGGCACCAAGGCCAGCTGGCTCGCCAGTGCCCACAGGGAAACAAGCCCATTACTCTTGATGGCAGCTTGACGTTTCTGCTGCCAGTGCCTCTGGACACCAATCATGGTCACAGTCTACCAGGGTCAGCATCTCTCCTGGGGGCTGGCAAGACCGTGCTCTGTGGAGGGTTGTAGCTTGTGTCTGATGAAGGGCTGCCATGGGGAGATGGCTGGGGGCTGTGATGGGACCAAGGGCAAAGGCTGGGCCCCAGAGCTCACTCCTTGCAGAGAGGAGCTAGGGATTGCCAGGAAGTCCAGCAGGGATTTCACCATGAAGAGAAGAGAACCAAGGCTCTGGAGGCACCAGGTCTAGGGTGGACCATGGCTTAATTGTTTGCGGTGTGACCCTGAGCTGTGTCCTAACCTCTCTGTAAAGCTGTTCTACACATGAGCAGGTAAAGCTGTAGAGCTGTCGGCCCTGAGGATGGCAGCCCCTCTAAGGCCTGGGACACAGCAAAAGCAGAGGAGCTGAGGCTGTGCTATGGGATGGACACTGCTCTTTGTGGTGGTGACAATAATCATGAAATGGTCCTTGTACTCAGGCCAGGACCCTCAACCACCATTGGCACTGTCCAGCCTCTTGGTCCCTGAGCTCTCTGTACTGTCGGCTGAGCTTCACTGTGAAGCTGCAGAGCGCCGGCTTCAAGCCAGGAAACCAGAAAAGGGAAGCACCTGAATCAGTCTGCCCCAGGGAGGAACCTGCCAGGTGGTGCTACCAAGTGAACAAATAGCCAGTGTGGGTGGTATCCCTGGGACCCACCCTGCAAAGGAGGGCAGGAATTAGGTGACCAGAGCCTGAGAACATTAGTTCCTTTTCCCCCTTTGAGCTGTGATCAGACAGAGGGCCTGAGCTTTCGGGCCTATACAGGCTGTCAGGGGCTGGGGAGGAACTGAGTCCCCAGAGGTTGCTGCAAGGAAAATTCAAAAGTTGAGCCCGTAGACATGGCCGAGAGGAGGAGCTGGGCCCCGAAACACCTACCTGAAGACGTTCTGGGCCCAGAGAGGATGCCAGCAGGCAAATGCTGGGCCCAGGAGGGCCGTCGGGAGGCACCAGCTTGGCCCCGTGGGGCCACGGAGAGACTGGGGGCGGGGCCTGTGGATACAGGCTGCCACAGAGGCAGGAGCTGGGCCTGAGCAGAGGCCACGGTGATGCCACAAGCTGGGCCTGGAGGGTCCACAGAAAGGCGGAGGCTGGGCCCGGTATGGTCCTGGCGCAGGCAGAAGCTGGGCCTGGGGAGGCCAGGCCTGGAGAGGAAGCTTTGGGCCTGGACAGTCCGCCAGGAGGCAGGAGCTGGCCCGGGAGAGTCTGATAGGTGAGCTGGGCTGAGGAAGACCCCTGCGAGGGAGTGCCTGGGCCTAGACTCAAGGCAAGAGTGAGGCGAGAGCTGGGTCCGGAGAGGTTTGCCACAGGCATGAGCTGGGCCCCAGTGGGCCACTGTGAGGGAAGCACTAAGCTCCAATGAGCCACTGTAAGGAAAGCGCTGGGCTCCAATGAGCCACTGTGAGGAAAGCGCTGGGCTCCAATGAGCCACTGTGAGGAAAGCGCTGGGCTCCAATGAGCCACTGTGAGGAAAGCGCTGGGCTCCAATGAGCCACTGTGAGGAAAGCGCTGGGCTCCAATGAGCCACTGTGAGGAAAGCGCTGGGCTCCAATGAGCCACTGTGAGGAAAGTGCTGGGCTCCAGTGAGCCACTGTGAGGAAAGCGCTGGGCTCCAATGAGCCACTGTGAGGGGGACGCTGGGCCTGTGGATGCAGCCAGAATGCAGGCAGGCAGGCAGGCAGGCAGGCAGGCAGGCAGGCAGGCAGGATCTTGGTGTGGGGAAGCCATCAGCAAGCAGCAACTGGTGCTGGGGAGGCTGCGGAGAATCCAGAGCTGGGTCCGGAGGGGCCAATGTCAGATGGTAGCAGGGCCTGTCAAGGCCACTGGTAAGCAGAATGGAGGCAGAAACCCCACTTGAGAAAGCTTTGGGCCGAATTGAGCCTCAACTGGCCAGTGTGAGGGAGGCGCTGGGCCTGTGGATGCAGCCAGGATGCAGGTAGGCAAGACCTTGGCCTGCGGAAGCAGTCAGCAGGCAGCAGCTGGGGCTGGGGAGGCTGCGGGGACTCCAGAGCTCAGCCCTGAGGCCCAGTCCTGCTTTGTCCTCCCGCTGGCCTCGGGAGGCCCAAACATTGGGTCATGAAGTCTGCGTCTGCAGGTCCAGCTCCTGCCCTCCCGGCGGCACCCCCCAACGTGGGCGCAATACATCATCACGTGGTCCCCTCCGGGGCTAGGTCCTGCATCCCAGTGGCCCCATGGGGCCCAGGTCCTGTTCCCATCAGGCAGTCACTCCAGGAGGCCCAGCCTGTGCCTCCCTACTGGCAGCCTCACCAGGCCTGAACCTACTCCTGGCCACATCAACCGGCCCAAGTTTTGCACCACGCAGCCTCTTTTGGCTCGGCCTTTCGTCTGTCGACCCGAAGCTTCCTCAGGTGGGGCCTTCTAGGTGTCCCTTCTGTTGAGGCCACCGGGAGGCAGAAGGGATGCCCGAAAGGTGCCACCTGAGGAAGCTTTGGGCTGACAGATGAAAGGCCTCCAGGAGATGGCCAGGAGCCGAGCCAAAAGACGCTGCTGGGGACCAGGCGCAGTGGCTCACGCCTATAATCCCAGCACTTTGGGAGGCCGAGACGGGTGGATCACGAGGTCAGGAGATCGAGACCATCCTGGTGAACATGGTGAAACCCCGTCTCAACTAAAAATACAAAAAATTAGCTGGGCATGGTGGTGTGTGCCTGTAATCCCAGCTGCTCAGGAGGCTGAGGCAGGAGAATTGCCTGAACCCAGGAGGTAGACATTGCGGTGAACCGAGATCATGCCATTGCACTCCAGACTGGGCAACAAGAGCAAAACTCCATCTCAAAAATAAAAATAAAAAAATTAGCTGAGCATGGTGGCACGTGCCTGTAATCCCAGCTACTCAGGAGGCTGAGGAAGAGTTGCCTGAACCCAAAAGGCGGAGGTTGTGGTGAGCCAAGATCACGCCATTCTACTCCAGCCTGGGTAACAAGAGCGAAAATAGGTCTCAAAAAAAAAAAAAATACAAAAAATTAGCTGGGCATGGTGGTGCATGCCTGTAATCCCAGCTACTGAGGAGGCTGAGGCAGGAGAATTGCCTGAACCCAGGAGGCAAACTTTGTGGTGAACCGAGATCATGCCATTGCACTCCAGCCTGGGCAACAAGAGCAAAACTCCATCTCAAAAAAAAAAAAAAAAAATTAGCTGGGCACGGTGGCGCGTGCCTGTAATCCCAGCTACTCAGGAGGCTGAGGAAGGAGAAATGCCTGAACCCAAAAGGCGGAGGTTGTGGTGAGCCGAGATCACACCATTCTACTCCAGCCTGGGTAATGAGAGCAAAAATAGGTCTCAAAAAAAAAAAAAAAACAAAAGAAAACAAAAAATTAGCTGGGCATGGTGGTGCATGCCTGTAATCCCGGCTACTCAGGAGGCTGAGGCAGGAGAACTGCCTGAACCTCCAAGAGGCAAAGGTTGAGGTGAGCCGAGATCAGGTCATTGCACTCACGCCTGGTTAAAGAAAAACTCCATCTCAAAAAAAAAAAGAGGCTGCCGGGGGCAAAACTTGGGCCTGTAGACATGGCCAAGAGGAGGATCCAGGCCTGGAGAGGCCGCCAGTACGGAGGCAGAGGACGGGGCTCCAGGAGAGGCTGATGGGAGGCAGGAGCTAAGCCCAGGGAGCCTTTGGGAGGCATGAGCTGGCCCTAGAAGGGCCCATGTGACAATGTTTTGCACCCATGGGGAGGAGATGCCAGGAGAACTGGAGCTGGGCCTGGAGAGGCCGAATTGAGAACCCAATGCTTGGGCCCGCAGAAGCCAATAGGAGGAGTCCGGACCCGGGCCTGGAGAAGCCGACTCTGGGACATCTGAAACCTGTAGGAACCCTGGCTGGGCAGAAGCTGAGCCTGGAGAGGCCAGCGTGAGGCATGAGCTGGGTAGTCTTGGAGAGCCTGAGTCGCGGGCCTGAGCTTTCGGGCCTACAAAGGCCTCCGGGAGCTGGGGAGGAGCCGAGTCCACAAAGGTTGCTGTGAGGCGAGAATGGAAGGTTGGCCCTTAGAAGCCGCCGGAAGGAGGGGCTGGGCCCCAAGAGGCTGACCTGAAGACATTCTGGACAAGGAGAGGATGCCAGAAGGCCAACGCTGGGCACGGAAGGGCCGCCTGGGGCCACTGGGAGGCTACAAGCTGGGCCTGTGAAGACAGGCTGCCACAGAGGCAGGAGCTGGGCTGAGCAGAGGCCACGATGAGGCCACAAGCTGGGTCTGGAGGGTCCACTGAGAGGTGGAGGCTGGGCCTGGAGGGGCCTAGCACAGGCAAAAGCCAGGCCTGGAGAGGTGGGGCCCGGAGAGGAAGCTTCGGGCCTGGACAGGCCGCTGGGAGGCAGGAGCTGGCCAGAGAGTTTATGAGAGGCGAGCTGGGCCAAGAAAGGCTGGTGCGAGGGAGGACTTGGGTCCAGACTCAAGGCCAGCACCAGGCGAGAGCTGGCTCCAGAGACGTCCTGCAAAGGCATGAATTGAGCCTCAACTGGCCAGTGTGAGGGAGGCGCTGGGCCTGTGGATGCAGCCGGGAGGCAGGCAAGCAGGCAAGATCTTGGCCTGCGGAAGCAGTCAGCAGGCAGCAGCTGGGGCTGGGGAGGCTGGGGGGACTCCAGAGCTCAGCCCTGAGGCCCAGTCCTGCTTTGTCCTCCCGCTGGCCTCGGGAGGCCCAAGCATTGGGTCATGAAGTCCGCGTCTGCAGGTCCAGCTCCTGCCCTCCCGGCGGCACCCCCCAACGTGGGCACAATACATCATCACATGGTCCCCTCCGGGGCCAGCTCTGGCATCCCAGTGGCCCCTGGAACCCAGGTCCTGATTCCCATCAGGTGGCCTCTCCAGGAGCCCCAGCCTCTGCCTCCCTACTGGCAGCCACACCAGGCCTGGCACCTCCTCCTGGCCACGTCTACAGGCCCAAGTTTTGCCCCTGGCAGCCTCTTTTGGCTCGACTCCTGGCCAGCTCCCAGAGGCCTTTCGTCTGTCGGCCCAAAGCTTCCTCAGGTGGGGCCTTCTGGGCGTCCCTTCTGCCTCCCGGTGGCCTCAACAGAAGGGACACTGAGGAAGCTTTGGGCCGACAGACGAAAGGACTCTGGGTGCTGGCCAGGAGCCAAGCCAAAAGACGCTGCTGGGGACCAGGCACAGTAGCTCACGCCTGTAATCCCAACATGTTGGGAGGCCGAGGCAGGTGCATCACGAGGTCAGGAGATAGAGACCATCCTGGCCAACATGGTGAAACCCCGTCTCTACTAAAAATACAAAAAATTAGCTGGGCATGGTGGTGCGTGCCTGTCATCCCAGCTACTCAGCAGGCTGAGGCAGGAGAATTGCCTGAACCCAGGAGGGAGAGGTTGCAGTGAGCTGAGATCATGCCATTGCACTCCAGCCTGGGCAACAAGAGCAAAACTCCGTCTCAAAAACAAAAAAAACAATTAGTTGGCCATGGTGGTGCGTACCTGTAATCACAGTTACTCAGCAGGCTGAGGCAAAAGAACTGCCTGAACCCAGGAGGCAGAGGTTGCTGTGAGCCGAGATCGTGCCATTGCACTCCAGCCTGGGCAACAAGAGCAAAACTCCATCTCAAAAAAAATAATAATAAAATTAGCTGGGCACGGTGGCGTGTGCCTGTAATCCCAGCGACTCAGGAGGCCGAGGCAGGAGAATTGCCTGAACCCAGGAGGCAGAGGTTGCGGTGAGCCAAGATCGCACCATTCTACTCCAGCCTGGGTAACAAGAGTGAAACTGTCTCAAAAGAAAAAGAAAAAGAAATTAGCTGGGTATGGTGGCGTGTGCCTGTAACTCCAGCTACTCAGGAGGCTGAGGCAGGAGAATTGCCTAAACCCAAAAGGCGGAGGTTGAGGTGAGCTGAGATCACGTCATTGTACCCGCGCCTGGGAAACAAGAGCAAAACTCCATCTCTTAAAAAAAAAAAAAAAAAAAAAAAAAAAAAAGAGGCTGCCGGGGGCAAAACTTGGGCCCGTAGACGTGGCCAGGAGGAGGATCCAGGCCTGGAGAGGCCGCCAGTACAGAGGCAGATGCTGGGCCTTCAGGAGAGGCTGATGGGAGGCAGGAGCTAAGCCCAGGGGGCCTTTGGGAGGCATGAGCTGGCCCTAGAAGAACCCACGTGACGACGTTTGCACCCATGGGGAGGAGACACCAGGAGAACTGGAGCTGGGCCTGGAGAGGCCGAATTGAGAACCCAATGCTTGGGCCTGCAGAAGCCAATAGGAGGAGTCCGAAACCGGGCCTGGAGAAGCCGACTCTGGGACATCTAGGGCCTATAGGAACACTGGGTGGGCAGAAGCTGAGCCTGGAGAGGCCAGCGTGAGGCATGAGCTGGGTAGTCCTGGAGAGCCTGAGTCGAGAGCCTGAGCTTTTGGGCCTACAAAAGCCTCCAGGAGCTGGGGAGGAGCCAAGCCACAGAGGGTCCACTGAAAGGCAGAGGCTGGGCCCAGTATGGGCCTGGCGCAGGCAGGAGCTGGGCCTGGGGAAGCCGGGAGGCAGGAGCTGGCTCCAAAGAGTCCATGATAGGCAAGCTGGGCTGAGGAAGACCCCTGCGAGGGAGCGCCTGGGCCTAGACTCAAGGCAAGAGTGAGGCAAGAGCTGGGTCCAAAGAGGTTTGCCACAGGCATGAGCTGGGCCCCAATGGGCCACTGTGAGGGAGGCGCTGGGCCTGTGGACGCAGCCAGAATGCAGGCAGGCACGATCTTGGTCTGGGGAAGCCACCAGCAGGCAGCAGCTGGTGCTGGGGAGGCTGCGGAGAGTCCAGAGCTGGGCCCAGAGGGGCCAATGTCAGGTGGTAGCAGGGCCTGTCAAGGCCACCAGGAGGCAGAACGGAGGCCTGGAAAGCCCCACTTGAGAAAGCTTCAGGCCTACAAAAGAAAGGCCACTGGAAGCTGATCAGGAGCTGAGCGAAAAGCAGCTATCGGGAGGCAGGATGTGGTCCAGTAGACGAGGCCAGGAGGAGGATCCGGGCCTGGGGAGGCCGCCAGAAGGGAGACATAGGCTGGACTTCCCGGAGAGGCTGAGGGGAGGCAGAAGCTGGGCCCCACGGGGCCGTTGGGAGGCAGCAGCTGGCCCTGGAGACACCCATGTGAGGATGTTTGCCACCAATGGGAAGGAGACGCCAGGAGAGCAGGAGCTGGGCCTGGAGAGGCCAACTTCAGGACCCAATGCTTGTGCCTCCCGAGGCCAGGGGGAGGAGGCAGCAGCAGCCAGGCCTGCAGAAGCCGACTCGGGAACGTCTGGGGCCTAGAGATGCCCTCGGAGGGCAGGAGCCAAGCCTGGGGAGGCCACTCGTGAGGCATGAGCCAGCTGGGCCTGGAGAGCCTGAGTCAAGTCTGAGCTTTCGGGCCTACAAAGGCTGTCAGGAGCTGGACAGGAGTCGAGTCCACAGAGGTTGTTGTGAGGCAAATTTGGAAGTTGGGCCCATAGCCGCCGAGAGGTGGAGCTGGGCCCTGAGAGGCCTACCTGAAGACATCCTGGGCCCAGAGAGGAAGTCAGCAGGCCAATGCTGGCCCCAGGAGGACCACCGGGATGCACCAGCTTGACCCGATGGGGCCATGGGGAGGCTGGGGGCGGGGCCTGTGGATACAGGCTGTCACAGAGGCAGGAGCTGAGCCTGAGCAGAGGCCACGGTGATGCCACGAGCTGGGCCTGGAGGGTCCACTGAAAGGTGGAGTCTGGGCCCGGAGGGGCCTGATGCAGGCAGATGCCAGGCCTACGGGGGCCGGGCCTGGAGAGGAACCTTCGGGCCTGGACAGGCTGCCAAGAGTCAGGAGCTGGCCTGGGAGAGACGATGATAGGTGAGCTGGGCTGAGGAAGGCCGCTGCGAGGGAGGACCTGGGCCTAGACCGAGGCCAGCGTGAGGTGAGAGCTGGGTCCGGAGAGGTTTGCCACAGGCACAGGCTGGGCCCCAATGGCCACTGTGAGGGAGGTAGTGGGCCTGTGGAGGCAGGATGCAGGCAGGAAGGCAGTCAGGATCTTGGCCTGGGGAAGCCGTTGGCAGGTAGCAGCTCGTTCTGAGGAGGCTACAGGGATGCCAGATCTGGCCCCGGAGAGGATATTGTCAGGTGGTAGTTCGGCCTGTCCAGGCCACCGGGAGCTGGTCAGGAGCCGAGTCAAAAGAGGCTGTCGGGAGGCAGGACATGGGCCTGTAGACATGGCCAGGAGTAAGAGCCAAGCCTGAGGATGCCGCCAGGAGTGATCAGAGGCTGGGTCTCCTGGGGAGGCCAACAGGGTCCAAGGGGGCCATTGGGAGGCAGGAGCTGGCCCAGAAGGGGCCCACATGAGGAAGTTTTGAGCCTGGAGAGAACACCTAGTGGGTAGGAGCTTGGCCTAATGAAGTCAGTGTTAGGCAGCAGCTGGGCCTCTCAAGGCTGCTGGGAGGCCGGCAAGAGCTTTGCCAGGGAAACGTTCATGAGGTAAGAGTTGGTCCTGGAGAGTCTATTGTCATCCAGTAGCTATGCCTGTTTAAGCCATTGTTCCTCAGAAGTTTCTGCTGGGGAACTTGAGTTGAGAAAGTTTTTGGCCTACAAAGGCCACCAAGAGCTGTGTAGGAGCTGATCCAAAGGAGGGTGTCAGGCAGGAGTTGGTCCTGGAGATGCAACTGGGAGGAAGAGCTAGACATCAAAAGGAAGTTCTGGGCCTGGAGACACTGCCAAAAAGTAAAAGCTTGATCAGAATGGCCGTTGTGATGCATGACCTTCACCTAGACAGGCCATTGGGAGGCATTAGCTGGGCCTGCAGATGCTGCTGAAAGGCAGGAGCTTGGCCTGGGGGCACTGTGGTGAGGCACACGCTTGGCCTGGGGTGTCTGCTGTGAGGCAGAGTTTAAGCCTATTGGGGCCGACTGGAGGCAGGAGTTGGACCTGGAATGGCAGATTTGAGAAATCTGTCAGTCCAGAGAGGCCACAGAGATGCAGAAACTGGGCCTCAAGAGGCCGCCAAAAGGCATGAGCTGTACCTAAAGAGTCCAGTGTGAGACAGAAGCTGTGCCTGAAGAGGGTGACTAGAAGTT